>NC_047574.1:28251083-28573583 GCF_011004845.1 Esox lucius | reverse complement strand
AAAGTACAAAAACATTTCACTGTTCTTACCAGTTGAATGTATGGGTTTTCAGTGATGCAGCAATTATGGGAATCCAGGAAGGTGTTGCTGTGCCAGTAGGTAGCGTCCTGAATCTGATCTCAATGTACTACTCTGTCCTGGACATTGAACAGTTTAGCCTCATGTTTATGATCCCCAGTCAAAACATGGTAATTCATGAGCACACATTTGGTTGAGCTCATTCACTTCCCTTCATGATCCATTTCCTTCCACCTAATTTCCACTTCTTACAGTAGGTTTTGTGGGTGTCAATTTGCTGTTAGATAATGAACCTTTTACATCCTGCGTACAGTACTTTCTTGCTTAAAGTAAGTGATGTATTCCACCTCAGTGTAAATCTACCAATATTAGACAACTTCCCCATACTCCAATCATTTTGACAGATATTTTCTCACTGTATCGGAAGAGTGTCAAGCTCACATGCAGATGTTGTTTAAGAGGAACACAGCTGCTTCAGCCTCCTGAGAGCTCCATGCGTCTGAAGTATGACATCAAAGCACCACCACTCATTGCTAATGGCCTTCATGCTGCCAACAGGATGGAAGCCTTGCAAAATAGATGGTGGTCATGGATAAACCCTTATTGCCCTTCCCTATGTATAAATCGATTTAATATATTCATTATGATTTTAAAAGGAAATCTGAGATATAGAAGTAGGTTGTTCAACAAGTCAAAGACCACTTTGGTGTCATTAATGCAGTTTTATCTCATTTCACACACATTTAATTAGTATAATGTATTTAAATTTGGGGAGATTGATATCTTAATATTTTATGCAGAGACCGTTTGGCTTTTTCGGCATGCAAAATCATTTCGTGTTTGGCAGCAAGAGCACCTTGTCTCAGATGTGTTTTTCACGCTCTCTGCAAAGAGACACTTTAGGAAGAGCCAAGGGGAGAGATGAAAGTGAGAAGTATCGCTAACATCGACCCCAGGCAGTTGTTCATGAATATCAAAGAACATCTGTGGCATGGCACATTTTTTAAATTAAAACAAGTTCATACCAGGTTTTTACCTGTTCATTTAACTATGGTAATCTATCGTTAAGATGCAATCATCACCTAACATTTCATTTCACATATGTTTACTATATAGAAGATTATGTAACAATACAGTTGACAGCAGATGCAGTCTATTGTATTTAGGCAGGAAGCCTAAAAAAACATAGCATATTTTGTACACACATTCAATTACACCTGACAACACAATGCATTATAAGTACGATAAGGTACTTCAGCTTTGCCTATACTATATGTTTTGTGCTGCCTCCAAGAAGACAGTAGTTCACTTGAATTTCAACCAGTCTATCCTTAATGCCTCAGTTGTGCTACTGGTAGACCCTCCCGGACCTTAACTGGTGAAGACCATCACAATGTTTTAAGGAATGTAGTATTTTGGACAGCTCAGACATTGAAGTGACACGAATCTGAGGAGGTTATGATAAACAGTCGAACTGGAGCTGAACCACTTCAAACAGCAAAACATAAGAAGCCTGGTCGCCAAGGGGAACGAAACTCTCTCATTTAAAATGAGGGAGGTATGGGTGAAAATATTAATTGAAAAGGTTTTTGAGATTATGTGAAAATATATTCAAGAGCATTTTTAAGCGGTTGGGGTAGGAGACACAGACACAGTGGTTTTGGATATATTAGAGCGCATTGATTTCCGCTTCGAGGCGGCACTTGACCACTCTCGATTATGGAGGAAAGAAATGGATTGCATGATCGACAATACTGCTCCTACTCATTAAATGCAAATACCCAGATGTCCATTATTATTCAACGGTGCAACACTTCGCTCATTTTATTTCAATTATGCTCCCAGCAGACTTTATTAGGGTAAGTCTGCAGAATGCACAAATCAGTTAATTTGCAAGACCAATAGAAAAATGATATTTATTTCAGGCATTTTTGATTTAGCTCATATTTGAAAGTGTGTGATTATATAATGGATTGGTGTAGGAAAGCCACGTAAACTCAGATAATGACAGCTTGTGAGATAAACAAGAATGGCGACAGACTGTTCCAGAATAATAATGGCATCATATATTCAAGACTGCACAACCAGTCTTGTGCAACATGTTGGGAAGTAAATGATTCATACCATAGACAAATCACTGCTCCAAAAGGCCTCTCCTAACCAAACACTTTCACTTACCATTTTCACAAAGCCACAGCATTTTGCAGCATTCATAATGCATACATACTAAAGAACAGCATTACAGGGAAGTGATTTTTCTCCATTCTGCTTTTTCCCTTAGCTCAGCTCTCAGAGCCAGTATGGTGGAACATTAATATTACATTATATGAATTACATTATAAGGATGTGTCCTTGATTTTTCACTATCTCTCATATACCACCACTAGTGTTGAGGAAAATGTGCTAATGGTCTTTCACACTCATTCCCCCTGCTTGGTGCCATTGTTCAGTACCCGCATATTGCACAGGCACATTTTGTACTGTCCATTTGTGTATTCTGATATCGTCCAATGCCTGAGGTTATTAATGGTGGATGAGACAATTTTATTTTGTGGCCCATTTAATAATGTGTTTGGATGAAAAACACTGCCTACTGTCACAGGGGAGAGAAATGTTGTGCTAATGAAGCCATGGTGACTAAAAGGTGGGTGTTCAAGTGCTAAGCAGTAAGAAAGGGTAGCAGCAATGAGTAAGCAGAGGCACAGAATGGTTGCATAAATTAACAGTAATGACTGATATGCTAATCATTCCGTGCGCCAATGGATGACAGGTTGTCGCTCAAGTCTTGATTCCATAATAAAATGTCTCCTGCTTTGTCTTGGGGTGAAGTCTACCTCTTCGTCATGTCAAACATACAAGTATATGACTGCTCATTCATTAATAAGTGTGTCTCGTGAACAGTTTTGATGAACTGTCCTTGAGTTGAAATGTTCATCCTTTGGGTCACTTGGACATTCCTATTGTGGAGAATGTATAGAAAATATAAAGCATTGGCTTATCAGCTCAAATGAAATGAAGTCTAGACTGCAACAATATTATTAGCTAGATCTCAAAAGAGATCTTAGCACATCTAGCATTTTGCTGGTTTTAATTACATAAATGGGTTAGTGTTAGAAATTCACAATTTACAAAAAGTTACACAGGCTGACAAACATTATCCTCTATATTCAGTTGTGCGGATGCGGATGTGGATGCACTAAATAGGTTAGATATTGAGCCATGGGGAGCAGAAAATAACTGTCAAAAGACCTGCATAACAATGGAACTATACACTCACCTAAAGGATTATTAGGAACACCATACTAATACTGTGTTTGACCCCCTTTCGCCTTCAGAACTGCCTTAATTCTATATGGCATTGATTCAACAAGGTGCTGAAAGCATTCTTTTGAAATGTTGGCCCATATTGATAGGATAGCATCTTGCAGTTGATGGAGATTTGTGGGATGCACATCCAGGGCACGAAGCTCCCGTTCTACCACATCCCAAAGATGCTCTATTGGGTTGAGATCTGGTGACTGTGGGGGCCATTTCAGTACAGTGAACTCATTGTCATGTTCAAGAAACCAATTTGAAATGATTTGAGGTTTGTGACATGGTGCATTATCATGGGTCCATGGTGGTCATAAAGGGATGGACATGGTCAGAAACAATGCTCAGGTAGGCCGTGGCATTTAAACAATGCCCAATTGGCACTAAGGGGCCTAAAGTGTGCCAAGAAAACATCCCCCACACCATTACACCACCACCACCAGCCTGCACAGTGGTAACAAGGCATGATGGATCCATGTTCTCATTCTGTTTACACCAAATTCTGACTCTACCATCTGAATGTCTCAACAGAAATCGAGACTCATCAGACCAGACAACATTCTTCCAGTCTTCAACTGTCCAATTTTGGTGAGCTTGTGCAAATTGTAGCGTCTTTTTCCTATTTGTAGTGGAGATGAGTGGTACCCGGTTGGGTCTTCTGCTGTTGTAGCCCATCCGCCTCAAGGTTGTGCGTGTTGTGGCTTCACAAATGCTTTGCTGCATACCTCTGTTGTAACGTGTGGTTATTTCAGTCAAAGTTGCTCTTCTATCAGCTTGAATCAGTCGGCCCATTCTCCTCTGACCTCTAGCATCAATCCATTTTTGCCCACAGGACTGCCGCATACTGGATGTTTTTCCCTTTTCACACCATTTTTTGTAAACCCTAGAAATGGTTGTGCGTGAAAATCCCAGTAACTGAGCAGATTGTGAAATACTCAGACCGGCCCGTCTGGCACCAAAAACCATGCCACGCTCAAAATTGCTTAAATCACCTTTCTTTCCCATTCTGACATTCAGTTTGGAGTTCAGGAGATTGTCTTGACCAGGACCACACCCCTAAATGCATTGAAGCAACTGCCATGTGATTGGTTGATTAGATAATTGCATTAATGAGATATTGAACAGGTGTTCCTAATAATCCTTTAGGTGAGTGTATAAAGATGGAAAGCATATAAAACAATATCCAAAGCCTTGCAAATGCCAGTCAGTACTGTTCAATCACTTGTTAAGAAGTGGTTATTTCGGGGACATCTTGATACCAAGCCAAGGTCAGGTAGACCAAGAAAGATTTCAGCCAAAACTGCCAGAAGAATTGTTCGGGATACAAAGAAAGAAGGCTTTACTGTGCCAATGCAACAAAAAAGCTGGTTACAATATGTCTGACAACACCTTGACACGTCTTGTGAAAATTAATGGCAAGATGAATGCAGCATGTTATCAGAAGATACTGGCAGACAATTTGCATTCTTCTGCATGAAAGCTGTGCATGGGACGCTCTTGGACTTTCCAGCACGACAATGACCATAAGCACAAGGCCAAGTTGACCCTCCAGTGGTTACAGCAGAAAAAAGTGAAGGTTCTGGAGTGGCCATCACAGTCTCCTGACCTTTATATCATCGAGACATTCTGGGGAGATCTCAAACAAAGCGGTTCATGCAAGACGACCAAAGACTTTGTATGACCTGGAGGCATTCTGCCAAGATGAATGGGCAGCAATAACACTTGCAAGAATTCGGGGCCTCATAGACTACTATTACCAAAGACTCCACGCTGTCATTGCTGCTAAATGGGGCAATACACAGTATTAAGAACTAAGGGTATGCAGACTTTTGTACAGGGGTCAGTTTTTTTTTTTCTTTGTTGCCATGTTTTGTTTTATGATTGTGCCATTCTGTTATGACCTACAGTTGAATGTGAATCCCATAAGAAATAAAATGTGTTTTGCCTGCTGATTACATATATTACCAATTCTCCAAGTGTATGCAAACGTTTGAGCACAACTGTATATGTACATTGTAAACCAGGTCTGCCCTACTCCTCAAGACCAGTTCTCCTAGACCAATCAATCAATCACATTTATTTATAAAGCCCTTTTTACAACAGTAGCTGTCACAGTGCTTTTACAGAAACACCCGGCCTTAAACCCCAAGGAGCAAACTATATTAGTGTTGAATTTCAGTGGCTAGGAAAGGTCTCCTAGAACTGTGTTTACCACAGAGGTTTTACTGTTTAAAAAAATAATAAAAAATCACTTCTAAGGCTTATTGAAAAGTGATCCAAGGCTGAGTTAGCCTTCATTAATGCCTACAAAATGTCATTACTATTGCCCTCTTGTGAAAGAAGACTGGGAGATGTGTTGAGTTGTTATTCAAGGAGGGTTTCATCTGTCTTCATCTGAAGAGTTATGCATGAGCACTGACATTTTGACAGCCTCAACAAACTGTTGATTGATGCACAAGCAAGCTTTTCCTCAGTTCTTCTGTCCGGTGAAGATTCCTTTTGTTTCAGCTGATAAACTCACAATTTATTAGTGGCTGCAGAATCTTATTACCAGGATGGCGTTCCTCCAGCCCATTACCGTCTGAGATCTCAAAACAGTTATTTATATCATGTTCCCAAGAGTCTGGTAGGAGCACTTTAGGATTTCCTGCCCCATCATCTTGGAAAATGTTGCAGAATGACCAGAAAGTAGATACTTTACTCTGATTGTTGATTTTAAATCACAGTTTGGAGGGCTGCTGAATGTAAATTCTACATCTTTAAAAACCTGATCTTTAAACTCTCCTGTGGACTTTGCACCCTTCCATTGTTTGTTTTATTTTAGTTTTATAACTTTATTGTCAAGGGCTCACATGAAAAAGGTCTACAGTTTCAATGTGATCTCTCTGGTTTAATAGAGGATAAAAATAGTAATGTAATATATAAATAAATAGGAATTCCCAAGAGCCATATATGCCATGTTGTGACTACTGCCCTTTGTGTGGGTTTGTGGGGGTACATGTGGCATGAGCGATAAGGATTGATTTATGTGAATATCTTTTTACCCAGTTGTGGAAGACAGATGGGATTTTGTTTAGACAATAGCCACTGTTTCACTTTAGGAAACAACTAGGTAGGTTATATTGTAGGTTACATGTACAGTGAGGAGAACAAGTATTTGATACACTGCCTATTTTGCAGGTTTTCCTAATTACAAAGCATGTAGAAGTCTGTCATTTTTATCATAGGTACTCTTCAACTGTGAGAGACGGAATCTAAAACAAAAATCCAGAAAATCACATTGTACGATTTTTTTTATAATTAATTTGCATTTTATTGCATGACATAAGTATTTGATCACCTACCAACCAGTAAGAATTCCGTCTCTCACAGACCTGTTAGTTTTTCTTTAAGAAGCCCTCCTGTTCTCCACTCATTACCTGTATTAACTGCACCTGTCCACACACTCAATCAAACAGACTCCAACCTCTCCACAATGGCCAAGACCAGAGAGCTGTGTAAGGACATTGTAGGATAAAATTGTGTAAGGAAAAAATTGTAGACCTGCACAAGGCTGGGATGGGCTACAGGACAATAGGCAAGCAGCTTGGTGAGAAGGCAACAACTGTTGGCGCAATTATTAGAAAATGGAAGAAGTTCAAGATGACTGTGAATCTCCCTTGGTCTGGGGCTCCATGCAAGATCTCACCTCGTGGGGCATCAATGATCTTGAGGAAGGTGAGGGATCAGCCCAGAACTACACGGCAAGACCTGGTCATTAACCTGAATGCTGGGACCACAGTCTCAAAGAAAACCATTAGTAACACACTACGCCATCATGGATTAAAATGTCCAGGCCCGTCTGAAGTTTGCCAATGACCATCTGGATGATCCAGAGGAGGAATGGGAGAAGGTCATATGGTCTGATGTGACAAAAATAGAGCTTTTCGGTCTACACTCCACTCACCGTGTTTGGAGGAAGAAGAAGAATGAGTACAACCCCAAGAACACCATCCCAACCGTGAAGCATGGAGGTGGAAACATAATTCTTTGGGGATGCTTTTCTGTAAAGGGGACAGGATGACTGCACCGTATTGAGGGGAGGATGGATGGGGCCATGTATCACGAGATCTTGGCCAGCAACTTCCTTCCCTCAGTAAGAGCATTGAAGATGGGTCGTGGCTGGGTCTTCCAGCATGACAACGACCCGAAACACACAGCCAGGGCAACTAAGGAGTGGCTCCGTAAGAAGCATCTCAAGGTCCTGGAGTGGCCTAGTCAGTCTCCAGACCTGAACCCAATAGAAAATCTTTGGAGGGAGCTGAAAGTCCGTATTGCCCAGCGACAGCCCCGAAACCTGAATGATCTGGAGAAGGTCTGTATGGAGGAGTGGGCCAAAATCACTGCTGCAGTGTGTGCAAACCTGGTCAAGAACTACAGGAAACGTATGATCTCTGTAATTGCAAACAAAGGTTTCTGTACCAAATATTAAGTTCTGCTTTTCTGATGTATCAAATATTTATGTCATGCAATAAAATGCATATGAATTACTTAAAAAACATACAATGTGATTTTCTGGATTTTTGTTTTAGATTCCGTCATTCACAGTTGAAGAGTACCTATGATAGAAATTACCGACTTCTACATGTTTTGTAAGTGGGAAAACCTGCAAAATAGGCAGTGTATCAAATAATTGTTCTCCCCACTGTAACTATACGTTGTTTTAACTTTTTGGTACAACTGCATTTACCTATTGAATATCAGTGTTTACAGTGCCCTCAACTCATATTTACCTTTGGTACCTTTGGTAAATATGAACAAAACAGACAGTGATGTTTTTTTTTTATTGTTCATCCTCTTGATCCTCTTTCATTGAAATATAAAGAAAAATCTAACCTTTAATTAAAGTAAAACATTTGAATGTTAAAAAAAAAATCATAGAACAAATATTTTTGTGTGCCACAATTATTGGCAGCCCTTCATTTATCATTTTGTGTGACAGCCAAGATAACAGCTCTTATTTGTCTATATGCGTTATGAGGTTTGAGAACACATGGCAAAGGGATCTGAGACCATTCCTCCATAGAGAATCTCTTAAGATCCTTCTCCAGGGTTTGGGTCTGGGTCTTGGTCTCCAGGGTATATGTCTTGCTAATGGTCTGGGTCTCCACGGTTTGGTACCAGACCAAGAACCAGGGTTGGGTTCTTGGTCTGGATCTCCAGGGTTTGGGTCTTGGTCTAGGTCTCCAGGGTTCTGGTCTTGGTCTCCAGGGTTCTGGTCTTGGTCTCCAGGGTTTGGGTCTTGGTCTGGGTCTCCAGGGTTTGGGTCTTGGTCTGGGTCTCCAGGGTTCTGGTCTTGGTCTGGGTCTCCAGGGTTGAATCTTGGTCTGGATCTCCTGGGTTTGGGTCTTTGTCTAGGTCTCCAGGGTTTGGGTTTTGGTCTGGGTCTCCAGGGTTCTGGTCTTGGTCTGTGTCTCCAGGGTTTGGGTCTTGGTCTGGATCTCCAGGGTTTGGGTCTTTGTCTAGGTCTCCAGGGTTTGGGTCTTTGTCTAGGTCTCCAGGGTTTGGGTCTTGGTCTGGGTCTCCAGGGTTGTGGTCTTGGTCAATTGGCTTACCATTTAAGTGTTCCTACTGTAATCACACAGGTAAACTTCAAAAATGTAAAATTGAATGGGAATGTACTTAGATTTTACTTAATTTCTAGGGGTGCCACACATTTTGGAGAAAAAATATTTATTCCACATTTAT
This sequence comes from Esox lucius, assembly GCF_011004845.1. Classification (NCBI taxonomy): domain Eukaryota; kingdom Metazoa; phylum Chordata; class Actinopteri; order Esociformes; family Esocidae; genus Esox; species Esox lucius. The sequence goes on along the minus strand of NC_047574.1, from coordinate 28,564,526 downwards.
ATTTTAAAGTAATTTTACTTCAGTTTGATCTGTGTGAATATTTTAGATGAAAGTTCATTTGTATAAACAGCAAAGATATTGTTTTCACAGCACATGTTTCTCATATTTACCAAAATTCCTATATTAGTGGAGGGCACCATATGTCTAACATACTCATTATGTTATGATGGTTTTGTTTGTATAATCTCTCAACTTAAAATGTTTCAGTTAATTTATGCATCAGTAACATTGCTTTTCATAATGTTAAAATCTGATGAAGGGCATTTAATTAGGGTATATTTTCACATTTACCACATAACGCTTTGGACCCATGAAAAACAGATGCTCTTTGCTGGAGTGGGTGGAATACCTCGCATAGATGTCTGCATCTTACCTCTCCCGTGTTCTTACCGATACCTAGTGCATTTGCTATTCCATCCACTCAATCCTGCTAAGCTTTGTCTTAGATTGACTTCATATAAGATTATTGAGATTGACTGACACTGTTGGTTTTGTTTTATTCTCTTTTTTCTCCCAGGGCCAAACTGTTATGCTGACACACAAGTGATACCAGCTGGCCGCGAGGTGAAGATTGATGAGTGTACAATTTGTTACTGCACGTATGAGGAGGGCACGTGGCAGATTGAGCGCCAGGCCACCTGCAGCAAGAATGAATGCTAGCAGAGCTAGAGACTGGCCCTGACATTGGGCACGGCAGCAGAGGCTACAGGGCCCATTGGCGCTGCTAGTCAGCAGGCAACTCAATGCTAGGCTGGATAAACCAAATTGAACGCCGGTGAGCATGAACAGCGGTGACCCCGGTGTTCTGTCTGGTTTAACCTGGCTTACTCAACACAGCCTTCACCCAGTCTAAACCAGACTTCAGGGTCACTCTCCAGACCATATGCTTTTTGCATTTATAATCACATGTATTATGAAATGAAGATTTGTATGAAGATTTGTAATCCACGTATGCCTACAGAATATCTATTTATATATGTACTGAATTATTTATGGCGATGTATAGGGGGAAAAAAGATCAACTAGCCAAAAGATATTTTTTATAGGCACTGTATTTTATTAAACTGCGATGTATTGGGTTAGAGATCAAATAAACATAATGGAATGTATAGAATCCTTATTATTCAACTGTCTGTGGTTTATGGAGGTAGATCTCATAGCCTGCTAAGATGTGGTGTCCTTGACACAATGCCTGTAGTGAACCAATGGGTAAGGTTTCGATATGACAATTGTACACAATATTGAAAATAACTTAGTTTGCTGTAGTGAAGAAATGTAAGAAATGACTTGACTGTTTAACAATTTTGTTGTCTTTTTACCATTTCAACGTGTTTTTGATTTTATGTGCATTTTGTAAGCAGTTCTCTTTGTAATTATGTATTCATGTTTAAAATAAACAGCAACCTGCGCACTGTATATGCGTGAATGATAGTATTAATCAATTGCTTCACCAAATATGAAATATTGAATCACGCATCGCACTGACTCATGTACTGTACACTAGATTTAGATGTCATCTTCTGCTGCACAAGGGCCTTTTTCAGATACTTGATGCAAGTGCTTCTGGTTAATATTTTACAGACAAAGTGTGCATAGATGAAATTATGAAACAATGTTGCCAGTTATTATGCAACAACTGCATTACAATAGAAGTAAATGAAAACCCAGAATTCCCATAAAATCTGCCTAAGGATACAAGCTGAAACTGTGCTATTTTCAACAGAATAAATGAGGAGACTGGCACCAATTACACTGATTCACATTTTCTCCCAGATGTAAAGGTCAGCTAACTATGGATATGACAGTAAGTAATATTGTGGATAGTAAGAAAAGGTTCTGTTTTATCATACAGGTAGGCTAAAGAAGGAGAGCAGTGGCATGACACATCTAAAAGATTACTTGAAAGATTTTCAATATTTCGCAACTTGGTGTTGGATTATTCTACACCCGGAATTATTTAGATGGGCCAATAGAACTTAATTGAGTGTTCTTTAAACAGTTTTTAAAAACTTCGGCTTACGATAGCTGCCAGTTTCAAAGAATCTATTGAAGTAATTTGCTTATGTATTTTAAAACAAATCTGAAAAACAGCTTAAACTGGCTAGAAATTAGGTTTAAAGTAACATAAAAAGTGTAATTCTCCTACTATATTCATATTTGTGGCAAATAACTTGGATCTGAGGAAAAATAACACTACCTCAAATCTCCAAAAGTCTGTTTGAAAAATCTCAGATTTTGTATCTGAAATCCCATTATTTACATAGGCTGAAATAACCAGTTATTCTTTGATAAGAACATGTTACAAACCCTGTGGTCTAGGGTGGATGGTACAGAGACCCATAACATAAAACTCATGGAAAGGGGTGTAGTGTACAGGAACAGTGAGAACAAACGACACAGACAACCAAAGCTACCGTCAAACATAAAACGTTTATTATAAACACACGGTAAAGGGGTTAGGGAAAATGGGCTGAGCTGGACCCAAGAAATGAAATAATTAGCTGACTACTAACTAATACATAAATACAGTCCGCTCAGTTCTAACTATTGTTTTTAGACAAAGTGTTCCTACGGGTTGTGTATACAACACCAAACAAAATACCACAGGAATACATACTCACATGAAACAGGACAAAGTGAGATGTATGTGCTAAACTAAGTGATGTATGTATGAATGAACAAAGTGTCTGTCTATCAAAAAGGGTCTGTATCTCAAGAGTATCTCTGTCCATGTGGGGTAAAGCAAAAGAGTCTCTCTCTGGGAGAACCAACTGACTGAGTTTTTAAAACCAGGGATGTGTGATGCGATTGGATAATGGAAAAATTAAATAGGTGGATCAATTAGGACGGGTGTCCACTGATTGGTCCACCTCAGCAGTCAGGCGATGCACTCATGACTGCCAGGTGGGAAACACCAACGAGCACAAAAAGGAACATAAAGGATACCTGAGGAAATGGCAGGAGGGGAAAAACACAAACGCACATACAGGGTACCTGCATGCGTAACAGCACATAGTCATGACATTTTACAATTTATTAGGGGTTTTGTGCACCACTGATCTTAATTCATGAAGTTTGACAGTGCCCCAAAAACTAAGGGGGCAGGGTGGGCAGTTGAGGGAGAGGCACATGCAGGTAGCTAGATGCCCTTCTCCTTTTGCTCCATCTCTTATTTCCTTTCTTCCTCTCACCTTTCTTTCTATTCCTGCCTCTTCATCTAATCTCTCCATATCTTCTTTACTCCCTTCCTCTCTCCTCATTCGTCTTGCATTATCTCCATGTTTTTTCTCTCCTGTCCTCTGTTACACTATGGTCTACTCTTCCATGTCCTCTGCTGGCTTTCTCCTCTGTACCATTCTGTTTCACATTTTCAATACTCTCTCTCTTCCGTGCCTAATAAAGTAGGCCTAATGTATACACTTCTTATAAAAAACAGAGAATACTATTTTAAAGATGGTACTAATAATTTAAAAATGGTACTAATAATAATAATAAATGCTCACTGGGCTCTATTAATTCCATTGATAATAAGCTAAGTTAATGGATGTTTAAAGAGAATTGAGCCATAGATTGCTACAACTTTGTGAAATAATTCAGTGAAAGACAAATTTGCTGTCACAATGAAAGAAAATTTGGATACACCAATCAATTGTTGTACAAAACGCATACATTTTATGGGATTAATGTCAGTCACAGGTTTGAAAGTTTAACTTTCCAACTATTACATCAAGCAGTTTATGAACATTGACAAATCTTAAATATCATTTGTTATTACCCATTAATACATAATCTATGGATTTTGTGTTCAGCAGTACATTTCTGTTGAGCCATTTTCTCTCACAGGGTCACTGTAAGACAAGTAAACATCTGGTACTATTACATACCAATTATCTCTCTTCAATATGGTTGAAAGAATTTCCCCTAATCATCTTACATTTTTTTGCAGAGAAACAGCACAGAACAATGCAATGTTAAAAAGGAAGCAGAGGTACAGTTGATCTGTCTTTGGTCTGCAGCTTGCCTCTCCATGCCCTGAGTCCCTAATGTGTGAGCCACACAGCAGCAGTCTTTGATCCAGGGTTGCCTGACAACGGTAGTGTGCCTTCAGCAGTGGGACGTGCCTGAGAGCCAGCCTGCAGGATCGAGGTAAATAAGCCCAAATGTGTGCATCTACATGACAAGCTCCGCTAAAGCAGCAGGGGGGTAACCTCCCCACATCCGTTTCTGTGTTTTGGTGTTTACAGCCCTATTCCTATGCACTTCTGATTTCTTTCAATCAAATGTACCTTTGTTACGATATATGGATTGGGGATGAGTGAGGTAAATGCTCTTTCTTTCCCTCTATGCCTGTATACTTCACAATAGGTTTGAATTATTGGTGTGCGCTGTGCATACTTCCATTCTACATTTGATTGAGATCTTTCTCTCTTGCGCTGGCTTTTCAGTGGATTTAGAGATCTGCTCACTTCCAATTTCAGTCTCAATTTAGATATTTGAACTTGAAACATGTCAAAGTGCTATTTTCCCTCCTGTCTTTTACCATGTGCAATACAGTTACTTTTAGTTTTCAAAAGGCAGCAGGCAGGCAGTAGTTAACATAATGAATATGCCACCTGACTACTAACCAAAGGGTTGTTAGATCAAAGTGGATTTAAAAAAACATAGAACATAGAACTTACCTAAAATGTGTAATTCAATAGAAAGCAAGCATCTGCTAAATGCCTAAAATGTATATGATGCACTTTTAAATAAAATTAACCAACTTGTTTATAATCTGTTTTCTCAAGCGTGCTCACACCTTACTTATTGAAACTGATGCTGCAGAGGAATGGGAGGAGTTTCTTTAACCTGGGCAGAGTTTCTTAAACATCAGCCTGTGAGGCAGTGGTTCCTCCCAGGCACATTTCAGGGCACCTTTGTTATGTGGGCAATTGTTTTTGGGAATCAAATGAGGTTGGAGAGGCCAGAGGAGAGGCCAGCAGCGTATCTACTCAAAAACTAAAACACTTGGCCAGGATTACGTTTGAAACCTGATGATACAATATTAATGAAAAATTATTTATTTTTATTCAGCCATTTATTTAATAGTTCGTTTTTTCAAAGTTGTGTCTGACATTAAGTTTCAGATTAAAAAAATATGATTAAAAACATCTCTAATGCCAACATACTTCAAGGGAGACCAAATTAGTTGTCGACTCTGAAATTAAATTCCCAAAGTGGTGGGCTTCCAGACTGCCGAGTTTTACTTCAAAGGGAGTACATTAATTGGAGACATATGTCTGGGAAAAACACAAGAGATTATCCTGGTCCTCTCAACAGAGTCTCATCACAAAATCCCCTATAGTTCTGGACAATGCTCATATCAGTGAGCCTTTGTGCCTTTGTTCCTATTAAGGGATGACATTCATTATTCATTCATGAAAACAGCCATGGGTCTCAGTAATATGAAAAATGTGGCTGCACATTTTAAATGACCATTTGTGTAGTCAAATGTTCATATGATAAGGGCCTTATCAGTATACCTATATCTGAGATAGAATCTCAGACAGTATACTAGTATCTGTAACGGTATCTTAGGCAGTATCTTTGACAGCACCCCAGTATCTGAGACAGTAAATCCATATCTGAGACAATAAACCCGAATCTTTGAAAGTACACCACATTTTGAGACAGTAAACCAGTACCTGACAATATAACAGTATGTTAGAAAGTATCTGAGACAATATAACAGTATGTAAGACATTATAACACTATCTGAGACAGTATCTGAGACAGTTTAACAGTATCTGAGACAGTTTAACAGTATCTGAAACAGTATAACAGTATCTGAGACTGTATCTGAGACAGTATAACAGTATCTGTGACAGTATAACATAATCTGTGATAGTATAACAGTATATGTGACAGTATACCAGTGTCTGTGACAGTATCTGTGATAGTATAACAGCATCAGTGACAGTATAACAGCATCTGTGACAGTATAAAAATCTGTGAAAGTATAACAGTATCTGTAACAGTACAGCAGTGTCTGTGACAGTATCTGTGACAGTATAACAATATCTGAGAGAGTATAACAGTATCTGTGACAGTATAACAGTATCTGAGACAGTTTAACAGTATCTGTGACCATTTAATAGTATCTGAGACAGTTTAACAGTATCTGTGACAGTAAATCCATATCTGAGACAATAAACCCGAATCTTTGAAAGTACACCACAATCTGAGACAGTAAACCAGTACCTGACAATATAACAGTATGTTAGAAAGTATCTAAGACAATATAACAGTATGTAAGACAGTATAACACTATCTGAGACAGTATCTGAGACAGTTTAACAGTATCTGAAACAGTATAACAGTATCTGAGACTGTATCTGAGACAGTATCTGAGACAGTATAACAGTATCTGTGACAGTATAACAGTATCTGAGACAGCATAACAGTATCTGAGACAGTATAACAGTAAATGTGACCGTATAACAGTATCTGAGACAGTTTAAAAGTAAATGTGACAGTATAACAGTATCTGAGACAGTATAGACAGTATAACAGTAAATGTGACAGTATAACAGTATCTGAGACAGTATAGACAGTATAACAGTAAATGTGACAGTATAACAGTATCTGAGACAGTATAGACAGTATAACAGTAAATGTGACAGTATAACAGTATATGTGACAGTATAACAGTATCTGAGACAGTATAACAGTAAATGTGACAGTATAACAGTATCTGAGACAGTATAGACAGTATAACAGTATCTGTGACAGTATAACAGTATCTGTGACAGTATAACAGTATCTGAGACAGTATAACAGTAAATGTGACAGTATAACAGTATCTGAGACAGTATAGACAGTATAACAGTATCTGAGACAGTATCTGAGACAGTATAACAGTATCTGTGACAATATAACAGTATCTGAGACAGTATGACAGTAAATGTGACCGTATAACAGTATCTGAGACAGTATAACAGTATCTGAGACATTATAAAAGTAAATGTGACAGTATAACAGTATCTGAGACAGTATAGACAGTATAACAGTAAATGTGACAGTATAACAGTATCTGAGACAGTATAGACAGTATAAAAGTAAATGTGACAGTATAACAGTATCTGAGACAGTATAGACAGTATAACAGTATCTGAGACAGTATAACAGTAAATGTGACAGTATAACAGTATCTGAGACAGTATAGACAGTATAACAGTATATGTGACAGTATAACAGTATCTGAGACAGTATAACAGTATATGTGACAGTATAATAGTATCTGAGACAGTATAACAGTAAATGTGACCGTATAACAGTATCTGAGACAGTATAACAGTAAATGTGACCGTATAACAGTATCTGAGACATTATAACAGTAAATGTGACCGTATAACAGTATCTGAGACAGTATAACAGTAAATGTGACCGTATAACAGTATCTGAGACAGTATAACAGTAAATGTGACAGTATAACAGTATCTGAGACAGCATAACAGTATCTGAGACAGTATAACAGTAAATGTGACCGTATAACAGTATCTGAGACAGTTTAAAAGTAAATGTGACAGTATAACAGTATCTGAGACAGTATAGACAGTATAACAGTAAATGTGACAGTATAACAGTATCTGAGACAGTATAGACAGTATAACAGTAAATGTGACAGTATAACAGTATCTGAGACAGTATAGACAGTATAACAGTAAATGTGACAGTATAACAGTATATGTGACAGTATAACAGTATCTGAGACAGTATAACAGTAAATGTGACAGTATAACAGTATCTGAGACAGTATAGACAGTATAACAGTATCTGTGACAGTATAACAGTATCTGTGACAGTATAACAGTATCTGAGACAGTATAACAGTAAATGTGACAGTATAACAGTATCTGAGACAGTATAGACAGTATAACAGTATCTGTGACAGTATAACAGTATCTGAGACAGTATCTGAGACAGTATAACAGTATCTGTGACAATATAACAGTATCTGAGACAGTATGACAGTAAATGTGACCGTATAACAGTATCTGAGACAGTATAACAGTATCTGAGACATTATAAAAGTAAATGTGACAGTATAACAGTATCTGAGACAGTATAGACAGTATAACAGTAAATGTGACAGTATAACAGTATCTGAGACAGTATAGACAGTATAACAGTAAATGTGACAGTATAACAGTATCTGAGACAGTATAGACAGTATAACAGTATCTGAGACAGTATAACAGTAAATGTGACAGTATAACAGTATCTGAGACAGTATAGACAGTATAACAGTATATGTGACAGTATAACAGTATCTGAGACAGTATAACAGTATATGTGACAGTATAATAGTATCTGAGACAGTATAACAGTAAATGTGACCGTATAACAGTATCTGAGACAGTATAACAGTAAATGTGACCGTATAACAGTATCTGAGACATTATAACAGTAAATGTGACCGTATAACAGTATCTGAGACAGTATAACAGTAAATGTGACCGTATAACAGTATCTGAGACAGTATAACAGTAAATGTGAACGTATAACAGTATCTGAGACAGTATAACAGTAAATGTGACCGTATAACAGTATCTGAGACAGTATAATAGACTGGACTGATGCAATAGTAGACAACTACTCTTACTTGGGTCTGACACAGAATCATTACAGGGAAACACAACTTTAGAAGTGATGTAGATTTTACTTAAACATTTAGTCGGGAACAGTAGACTAAATAGACATTTTAAAGAAATACAATAAAATGAAGAAATAGACGTGTGGGTGTGCGTGTGTGTGTGTGGAATGTGAAGGGTCTTGGCTCATGTTTTTGCATTTTTCTCTGTCTTAAAGTGTCTCTTCATAGTCCTGTTTTGCTGTGAGGTCATGTTTTATCAGTTTGTGTTTATCAGATTTTACTGCTCGCTTGGGTTGTTTGAGAAAAGAAGACAATTTTATTTTAAAATACTGTGCATTTCCTTGCTTCTGTTCTAGGCTTGGGGACTGTGACCAGATCCAGATGTCTTGTAATAGTATTACTTACAAAAACATGATAGGATACAGCCAGTCTCTACCTTTATCCAAGAGAGACTGGCATACTGTAAATCAGTATCTGAGACAGTTTTTGAGACTGTGTAACAGTATCAAAGTATACTAGTTACCATTTATTTATTATGCAGAAGTACTCCATAATAAATGTCTTACTTGGATGTAGTCCATAATAGAAACAGTACAAATACAAATAGAAATACACATTATAAACAAGATAATAAAACCATTCATGAAATGTGCAGATTGAAACAGATGTGAAAGGGGCTAAATGAATACAGTGCAATAGATTTACAGGTAGCAGCAAGTAAGAGAACATCAGAGTCCAATGATATATTGGAGGATGGAATGAGTGTATCAGCTGATTGCATGAGAAAATAACATATACCGGTGAGATTGAAATCATGCAAAAAGACATGCAAGGGCCCATGGGCCAAATACAGTCGGTATGAGGCAGGGGAAAAAAACATTAGGGATAAGGTTGTGGAGTGGTTTGACTGCTGTCAGTGTCTTGTGGTTGGAGAGTTCAGAAGTCTGATGGCCTGAAGAAAGAAGCTGCTTCTGAACCCAGTGGTGCTTGTACTCATACCACTGGCAGTTAAATGGGTGACAGGCGTAGGCGACCATCCTCTGGCACCATTTCTGGTAGACGACCTGCAGTAAGGGGAGGGCGCTGCCGATGATAAGCTGGACAGACTCACCACTCTCTGCAGGGCACAATGGTCTCAGGAGGTACTGCTGCCGCACCAGGTGGTAATGCAGCCTGACAGAATGCTCTCACTGGCGCATCTGTAACGGCTCTCCGAGATCTGAGACAGTTTCTGACATAGTGTAACTGTATCGGAGACAGTATCTGAAGGAGTATCTGAGACAATACCAATATCTTAGACAGTTTCTGAGTCTCTTTATCAGTATGCGAGATTATATCTGAGACAGTTTCTGAGGCAGTATCAGTATCGGAGACTGTATCTGAGAGAGTGAAACAGTTTCTAAGACAATATGAATATCTAAGAGAGTTTCTGAGACAGTATGTCAGTATCAGAGACAGCATCTGAGACAGTACACCAGTGTCTGAGACAATACAAATAGCTGAATGAATTAGAATGTCCACAAGGCTGTGGAATAAACACATTGTGATAAATCAAATTATTATTATTTTAAAAACATGAAATGGGTACTACACAATATGGCAATGTGAGTTTGAATTAAATATGATATCTAACATATGTTTTGCCTGAAATAATTAGTTACGGACATATTCTTACATTTTATACATCATTGCCCAAGCCTCAGGCAACAGAAAAAAATAAATGTTAAGCGTACTGTACTAGAGGTTTAAGACCTGCATGTGCCAAGAACAGTTTAGGCATCTTGTTGACTAATCTGTTTGGAGTATATTTCATGCTGCTTGTCAGTTCACAGAGTATAGGATGTAACATTGTTGCAGTCTGAATGTGCTACCAGCAGATATTTGTAACAAATCCTTCCTATGTTTTTTTTTTTTACTCTTACAGTTCAGGATATGTGAGTAATTCTGTGAGTCTCTGCTCTATCTACGTATGACATTGAAAGTAATATTGTTTACCATTTTCCATCTTTATTCACTCATGACTGGTACTCTTAATGGGAGCCGGAGGGCATGCTTTCATGTTGCCAAGTATGGGCAAGCCATTCATAAGGATTTCTGCTTCTGGCTGATTTTACTTCTACAAACAAATCTAGCTTTATATTTCAGGCTGAATATTAGGAATGTATGTTGTTTTTGTATGTATTCTGTTCTGTGTTATGTGTGACTGTTAATATCAATACTCTGAGATATAAAAACGGACTGAAATATTAAGTACCTAGTACATCAATCAGTTCTGCTTTATACGTAGATAGAAACAACTCAGACTTTTGTCAGTCATGTTCTTCGGCCTGTTTAGACAGACAGCTGCCCATTGTCTACTGCCAGTAAACGACTACTGAAATTCCATTTCTTCTTCAGAACTGACAGCCAACAGGATTTGTTTAAATCTGCCACTGGAAATACAAAACTGGTCCTGCAGAGTCACAAAAAAATGAGTATATAGTGGCAGTCCCATGCAAATCTTCTCTTGTGATTATGGTACTCCTTGATCAATTCATGTGAATCTGTTCATGATTGAATGTTGAGCTCTAGGGAATCTGACTGGCCTGAAATGTATGGATTCTGTGTTGTATCTTGTCTGTGGTCGTTCACGCTTTCAATTTCATATTTCTGACCGGGGTTAACTTCAGATGAGGTTCACGGTCACGCAGGTGAGTTGGCTTTCAAAGCCAAACTCTCTCTAACCCACTATGTCATAGCCACGATAAAAGCTGTCTCAGTTCTGTTTTAAATTCAGGAATCCAACTCACCATGTTTGATCGATAAGAGTCAATTTTTTTTTATCAGAAACAGGCAAGGCTTTATTCCCTACATATCAACATCAATCGCTAATGAGCATGGTGTGAAGGAGAAAGGAAATCATGTCTCCATTTCTCTTGTCCCAAAAGTACCTGCCTAATGGATATGGGGGATTTGGGGGATTGGATCGATCTATTCATCACGGTTTGTTTTCCATCCAGATGGGTGGAAGATAAGATATAGGGACCACATGTCTACTAGGACAACAGCACAACACCGTCTCCTTGGGACAGGCAGCAAACTCGATGTGGTCATTGAAAGTGTTCCAGGGTTCAATAACAGAGACCATTGTTTTGATGGGCACATCTGCATAACTAGCTGTCAGACCTTCGACTGAATACCGAATGTTTGTATTTGCAGCCCAGCATTCGTCTTGGGGAGTGTTTATTTTATTTGACGCTCATATTGAAATTCATCATTTAACACTTGATACATGCTGTCGCAGCACACTGCATATATTAGTTGTCCTACAGTATAATCAATGGCCCATGTTCTGTGGTAGCCACCCCACAGGTTTCTAATTTGTGAACAACACGGGTGTCAGAATGAAATGCAACTCTTTTCATTTTCGTTTTTAACCAAGTCTTTCTGAAAACTGACAAGCATATCAAGCCTTCAAATTCCTGACAGCAATTTTGGGTAAGAGACTGAATCTGACTGAGGCAGTGCATTTGCTGCATTTAAGTTTCAAAAGGAAGTAATTCCACTTTGGTCGGTGGGAATGAAAACAGCTTGACTAGGCAATAGTTGGGTAGTTTAATAATGGAAACTGAGGTCTCTGGAGACAAGCACTTTTCTCTGAACAACATAGAAAGTCCATTACCTTCTGTGTTTCTTTGCTTAATGTAAACTCTTACTCAAAATCATAATCAGAGATGTATTATTGCACACAGATGTACAGCATATATCCCTTTCCAGAGATGCCTCTCTTATCTTTCTCATTAATGCTCTGACTATATATGCCAGGAGATTAGATCTGAAATTCCTTTAGGTTGATGGTTTCCTAGCAGCAGTCCTTTGGGAAGATTGTTTTCTACCATTTACCATGAGAAAACATGTGAATGTACTGCATGTTGCAAAAATGACAGATGTATTTTAGTTGTTGTTTTTGCTCTGTATTCCAGCTCTTTGGATTTCAAATGATACAGTGACTATGGAATTAAAGTTCAGCTTCAATTTACAGGTATTTTTATCCAAATCGGTCATGCTGGATGATGTTTCAGGCAACATAACGTTCACCAGGGCGTCTCCAGACACTTTCACGTCTGTCACGTGTTCAGTGTGAACCTGCTCTCATCTGTGAAGAAAACAGGGCGCCAATGGCGGACCTGCCAATTCTGGTGTTTTCTGGCAAATGCCAATCGTGCTACACAGTGCTGGGCTGTGAGCACAGGTCCCACTAGAGGACGCCGGGCCCTCATGCCACCCTCATGGAGACAGTTTGGTCAGAAACATGCACACCAGTAGCCTGCTGGAGGTCATTTTGTAGGGCACTGACAGTGCTCCTCCTGTTCCCCCTTGCACAAAGGAGAAGATACCGCTCCTGCTGCTGGGTTGATGCTCTTCTACATCCCTGTCCAGCTCTCCTCGTGTAACGGCCCATCTCTTGGTATCTTCTCCGTGCTCTTGAGACTGTACTGGGAGATACAGCAAACCTTCTTGTGATGGTACATATTAATGTGTCAACCTGGAGGAACTGGACTACCTGTCCAACCTGAATGGGCTGCAGGTACCGCCTCATGCTACCAGTAGTGACAAAGACACTAGCAAAATGCATAAATAGAGAAGAATCAGTCAGGAAGGATAAGGAAAGAACAACTGTCTGTGGCCACCACCTGCAAAACCATTCCCTTTTTCAAGGTTGTCTTGCTGTTGCCTCTCTAGTGCACCTGTTGTCACTTTCATTTGTACCAAACCAGGTGACACTGATTCACAATTGTGTATGCTTCCTAACTGAACAGATTGATATCCCTCAAGTTTAATTGACTTGCTGTTATACTGTGATTATTATGTGTTCCCTTAATTTTTTTGAGCAGTGTATTTTTATTTCAGTACAAATAGGTTTCATGGGCGATTCCCCACAGTTCATTTTGACCCAAACAGTGCATTCATTGCTGACACTGTCGTCACTGCTGCAGTGACAAAAGGAAGAAATCAACATCAACAAATACAGTTGGATTTTTCGACAACATTTTTTTTTACCTATGCTGATGTGTGTTTACAGTACTCTTGGAAGCACCATGCATCTGTTGCATAATCCAGACTGGTTGGACACCAACAACAAGCTTTAATTAGCAATGCATTTAGTGGAAGACTTCACTGTAAATTAGTATTGGGAATGAACGGGAGAAACGTCATGAAGTGACTCATCACTTCTCTCAAGCAAGGTTCACCTTTGTTTGTGTAGGTGGGTTGCTTATGCTTTTCTAACTGTGTTTGTGACACTCAGGAATTCCTCATCTGCATACTGTATGTTTTCTAGCTGCTGACAGCTTCACTGAGCGTGACATTGCTATAGGATGACTTTCTGTAATATTCAGCCTTGAGGAATGTGAACAATAAACGTCACGCACATGCAGCATCATGATAACGCCCGAGAGAGTGGTTTGGGGAAAGTGTGTGTGTGAACTCCATATTAGAAGCATTATAACATTTTTCACCCCCAGCTCCTTTATGAAAAATGTAGAGAGGCATATTCATGATTTCATTGAACTAACTAAGTGTGACAAGTTCAGCACAGGAGCGAATGAGGGCAGGGAAGCAGTAGCAAAATAAAGCCCTTGGCCGCTCTCAGAGGACATGACTGCCTCTGGTGCTCAAGGCAGTTTTCATCCCAGCATTCTGTTAGGAATTTTCCAAACGGTTTGAGGTACTGTACACAACACGAGACAGCATCTACTTCATGCCCTGAGTCAACACTAACGCGTGGCTGTGATCAATTGACTGCCTCTTTACTGTAAAATGGATACTGCCGAAACGACATGACCTATGGCACAATGTTACAGTATGGCAAATTCATTTTTCATTGGTTTAGAAAGACATGGAATTCACGTTTTCCAAACAACCAGTACCATAATAATAAATGAATAAATAAATGGACTGTGTCTGGATGTCTTTATTTCTAAGCCTTATTGAAGTACACCTATCTTGTGTTGAAGAAAAAAAACTATCTGAAGATAAGGCCCCTTTTAGATTAGATATGTCCTTAGGCCCAGGAGCTTCTTCTGGATTTCACCACATTTATTAATTTATTATATTTTGGTTTTTTCTTAAGTATCTGGCTTACAATTTCTTAGTTGTCACTATGGATTTGTGTGAAAATAAGACTTTCTATTTCCATTTAAGATTGAAACAATATATATGCAAACACTTCTTGGTTTGCTATGCACTGCTGAAGCTAAGACCTTACTGTTCTATACCTGCCACTATAGCTGACTTTCTTGGAAATACAGCTCTGATCAGATTGTCTCATCTGCAGGTGTCCGTTTTTGCAAGTTGTGTGACTGTCTTAAAATAAGACTTGCCCAAGGATAATCAACTGCACACACATGCCTATAACACCAACAATAACAACAGGAAATAACACTGAAATCACAAATTTGCTTTAATTACCATCTGCATCACAACAACACCATATTTAAATGCTGTTTTCTCTTTCAGATGAATGCAGCCTGTTCTGATTAGTCGCCGCGGAGCTGTAGTGTTCTCACATTAATCGCCATGTGATAAATGTGAGATTTAAATAATTTCCGAGACTGCAGAGGGAAGAGAGAGCCAGACAAGCACTAATAACAGAGATTTCTGTAACAAGGACTGCACCAACGGAAATGATTTCTCCAGAAATATCCATGTCCTTGCCAAAAATACTTTCTTCCTGGGGCAGGGGGAGGATTTATATTCAATAATAGCTTTTTCTGCTATAGAACTGGATTAAACCCATTCATTTAAATAAATGATGGAATTACATGTAAGCGAAATGCTGAATAGTTAGTTAAAAATAGTGCAATGGCTGGAATGTGTTATTTGACCTCGGGAGTAAGGGACATCGAAATTATCTTCAGAATTTATCTCTGTAGAGCAAATGTACTGCCCCAGACAGATAAGTACTTGACACGTTCTACAATAAGTAGACTGACTTGATAAATGGTTTTATTAGAAATAAGGTAGGCCTATTCAGGTTTGTGAATAGCAAAAGTAAGTGAAATTTTCACCAGTGTAATTTGAGACACCCTTGAGTCAAGCACTCTCCGAGAGACAGGAGGTGTGTTTTTCACAGCGCCCATAATCAGAATATCTCTAATTAGGCTATTTTTAACTAAGCATTTTTAACATGTACAGCTCTTGGGATGTTGATGTTAACTAAAGACAGCCTGGGCAAAAATCCATCCATGAACAAACAGCCCCATCATCACTGTGCCATCTTATCAATTCATAGCACATAAAAACATACATTTGTCCACGGCAAACAATAAAGATCCCGATCACAATAATATAATGGTAAGGACATTTTTGGAATAGTTTATATTTTCTTAACATTTACATTTCAAATAGCAATTTTAACAACCCATGCTCCTAATGCATAGGCACTAAAGCAGAATATTTATGATGCATTTTGCTCCACTGCTCATCGACGAAACAGGCCTTGGAAGTCAGCACACAAATACCACCAGATCAAGTAATTTACAAATCGCCGATGAAAATAGAAGTATTTTATAGTCCGCTATTAGTCAAACTGCCAACAGCATGATATTTGTTTAATTATTCAATTAATTTTCACTGTAAATAGTTAATATCAAATTACTTCGAACTTCGAATATTTTAGTGATTATAATTGTATTGTCCAATAAAATAAATAAGGTACTCACACATCCACTTTACACATGGTTATGGGTCATAGATGGTAGATCTGTTGCTCCATCTAGTGATCATTTACAAGAAATGCTTGAAAGCCTGCTCTTTTTTTCCATGTCAGTAATTTGAACCCAGCAGTCAACAGTAGTCTCCAGGCAATAAGATACGTAGAAAAGTCTTAAATTTTTTGACTTCGTCATAGTTGTGACTGGCTGTGACTCAGGCAATATAGGCTCGAATTATTGTTTTGTGTAGGTCTGTTTCTGTGTCTGACAATGATTGTGTGCTCCATCTGCACCATCCCCTACGAGCACGCGCAAGGACAGATAATTGCGATCAAATTTACACCAAATTTATGTGAGAAGCTTATGCAAATGAATTTACCTTGCGAAAGATGTCCGGGTGGATGTTGTTACTTTCAAAGCTTTTTGCTTGAAAAACATGGGAGTGCGTTCACGAAATTCAATCCACTCGCCCATCCACCTGCCCACAATGTGGCCTTGGCAACTCTATGAGACAAAGTATTGCTAACTGATCCGTGCTCTGGGAATCTAAGTGTGGAGGCTGAAGTGGATTTGGGAACTGAAGGAAGACATCCGTTTATAGACACTCCTTATGTTCCCCCTGGATTTTTGGCACCCCCTGGTTCCGGAAAAAGGCCCCAGACACCCCCAGTAAGGTTGTCAGCTGTGACATGCAACCTCTCAGAAAAACTAGCATGGAACTCAAGATTTTTGTTTAGCACGGACTAAGTATACCTATACCTATAGTGCTTATACGAACTGACCTCTGGGAATTATCCGGCCTAAATTATTTACTGTAATAATGATAATGATATTGTATGTAAATTGTTTTAAATCTAATTACAGTCTATGCAGCATAGGCTTACAGTTTATTATTATGTCGTCATAGGTTGGACAAGTCATTCGAAGGTGAAACCAGTTCCTCTGAAGATGCAATGTAGACCTACGCTGAAAGTCTTCAGTTTGTTCACTGGAGAGGACTGGTATGTTATAAATTTTCCCTGTCACCCTCAACCAATCCGCATTATAATCATTTATTGAAGTGGGTCATCTATGATACCTTGTGTGACGGTTTCCGAGGGGGCATAGTGTATGCGTACACTAACGTCCCATACTATTGTGCACAACGCATCACAACGCTAGCGAAACTGAAGATGAACTATGCCATGCCAGAAACAGTCGCTATATAACCGTACACAGTTTTAGTTAAGGCTTAAGATATCGTAACTACGTTGTTAAGCCAGCAAATGTGTTTGTCTATCCTAATCCAAAACGCATGCACGGATGCGTACTTTGAAAATCCAACAGAAACAGTCGTTATATAACCGCAAACTGTTTTATTTCAGGCTTACCATAATGTAGATACTAACGGTTTCAGCCAGCAAAGTTGTCTATACCTAATAATTCATAATGCGTACTAGGCATCGCCTGCGAGGAGATACAAACTCAGGATCCGCAGGTCACAAGTATGCTTCTCTAACCATTACACTATTTAACAAGGGGTAGTCAGTCAGTCACTCAGTGAGTAAGTCAGAGACATTCGCTCTTCGTAGCTGGCTCCGCTTACGCGGTCCGGCAAAAATCCATGTGGCGATGAATTGCCTGAATTGTTGGGATACGAAGTTTTTATTACCATTACCAGTTTTTATTACCATTTAAACATATATATAGATACATTCTCACATAAGCAGTCAGTAACATTAGAACGCTTATTTAGTTTAGAACGTAACACATCTCTATTATGGGTAACTATCGTAATGAACAACAAAAGTCCTGCGATACATAGTTGGTATGTTCGATTGGCCTAGCTATTTTACTGGTATCAAGCAATTCATAGTCATGTGAAAAAGTATACCACAGTCTCTGGAAAGTTGTCTTTTTATTTACAACCCTGTTTCCAAAAAAGGTGGCACGCTGGGTTAATGCAAATAAAAACGGAATGCAATGATGTGCAAATAATTCCTGTATTTGAAAATCAACCCACTCTCTTCCTTTTGCGTAAATATAACAAGGGTTCACACAATGTCGTGCTATGCATACGCCAAAGTCCTTTTTTGCGTGCAGTTGAGCGATCCCCTACCATTAATTATAATGGTCAATAAAATCGTTTCATTGACACGCACCAACTGAAACCTATTTGACGTCACCATCATCGAGGCACGGATTTCCCGAAGATTGACTAATCGTTTAAAAGCCGTAGATTTACTTTTTTCTTGAAAGAACGTCAAAGGGTAAAGGTAAAACTTTAATATCGCATTTATTCACCATAGTTCTTAATGGGAGGAGATCGCGTCTGCACTGCACGCAAAAAAGGACTTTGGCATATGCATAGCACGAAATTGTGGAGTGTGAACCCGTGTTATATGTACGCAAAGTACAAAGACAACATATCAAATGTTGAAACTGAGAAATCTCTCTTCTTTTAACAATACTCTGTAAGCATTTGGGAACTGAGGAGACCAGTTGCTGTTGTTCTGAGAGTGAGATGTTTTCTCATTCTTGCTTGATATAGGATTTCAGCAACTCTTTGGGGTCTACTTTGTCTTATTTTCTTTTCATAATGTGCCAAATGTTTTTAGTGGGTGACAGGCCTGCACTGCACCATATTTTACTACGGAGCCATGCTGTTGTAATATGTGCAGAATGAGGTTTGGCATTGTCTTGCTAAAACAAGCAAGGTCTTCTTGCTAAAATAAGCAAGGCCTTCCCTGAAAAAGACTCCATCTGGATGGCAGCATACAGTGGGGAGAACAAATAGTTCCTACATTGCCGATTTTGCAGGTTTCCTACTTACAAAGCATGTAGAGGTCTGTATTCTTCAATTGTGAGAGACGGAATCTAAAACAAAAATCCAGAAAATCACATTGTATGATTTTTAAATAATTAATTTGCATTTTATTGCATGACATAAGTATTTGATCACCTACCAACCCATAAGAATTCCGGCTCTCACAGACCTGTAGGTTTTTCTTTAAGAAGCTCTCCTGTTCTCCACTCATTACCTGTATTAACTGCACCTGTTTGAACTTGTTACCTGTATAAAAGACCCCTGTCCACACACTCAATCAAACAGACTCCAACCTCTCCACAATGGCCAAGACCAGAGAGAAGTGTAAGGACATCAGGGATAAAATTGTAGACCTGCACAATGCTGGGATGGGCTACAGGACAATAGGCAAGCAGCTTGGTGAGAAGGCAACAATTATTAGAAAATGGAAGAAGTTCAAGATGACGGTCAATCTCCCTCGGTCTGGGGCTCCATGCAAGATCTCACCTCGTGGGACATCAATGATCATGAGGAAGGTGAGGGATCAGCCCAGAACTACACGACAGGGCCTGGTCAATGATCTGAAGAGAGCTGGGACCACAGTCTCAAAGAAAACCATTAGTAACACACTACGCCGTCATGGATTAAAATCCTGCAGCGCACGCAAGGTCCCCCTGCTCAAGCCAGCGCATCTCCAGGCCCGTCTGAAGTTCGCCAATGACCATCTGGATGATCCAGAGGAGGAATGGGAGAAGGTCATGTGGTCTGATGATAGAGCTTTTTGGTCTAAACTCCGCTCGCTGTGTTTGGAGGAAGAAGAAGTACAACCCCAAGAACACCATCCCAACCGTGAAGCATGGAGGTGGAAACATCATTCTTTGGGGATGCTTTTCTGCAAACGGGACAGGAAGACTGCACCGTATTGAGGGGAGGATGGATGGGGCCATGTATCGCCAGATCTTGGCCAACAACCTCCTTCCCTCAGTAAGAGCTTTGAAGATGGTTCGTGGCTGGGTCTTCCAGCATGACAACGACCTGAAACACACAGCCAGGGCAACTAAGGAGTGGCTCGGTAAGAATCATCTCAAGGTCCTGGAGTGGCCTAGCCAGTCTCCAGACCTGAACCCAATAGAAAATCTTTGGAGGGAGCTGAAAGTCTGTATAGCCGACAGCCCCGAAACCTGAAAGATCTGGAGAAGGTCTGTATGGAGGAGTGGGCTAATATCCCTGCTGCAGTGTGTGCAAACCTGGTCAATAACTACAGGAAACGTATGATCACTGTAATTGAAAGATTCTGTACCAAATATTAATATATTCTGCTTTTCTGATGTATCAAATACTTATGTCATGCAATAAAATGCAAATTAATATCTTAAAAATCCTATAATGTGATTTTCTGGATTTATGTTTTAGATTCCTTCACTCCCATTTGAAGAGTACCAATGATAAAAATGACAGACTTCTACATGTTTTGTAAGTGGGAAAACCTGCAAAATAAGCAGTGTTTTAAATACTTGTTCTCCCCACTGTATATTATCAATTCTCCAAGGGTATTCAAACGTTTGAGCACAACAGTATATTTCCCAATACATTTGGAAAATATATTCTTGAATACATTTGGAAAATGTACAGTGGCATTTGGTAGGTTACGTCTTGAACCTGTGATGTTTGACTCCCTAGTTGAGCATGCTGTCTACTGCTCCAAACAGGGATATCTCATTTAGACAGGCAAGTTGTGGCCTTACCAAGGTTGCTACAGTATGTTAGAGTATCTTTGTGACTGCAAGATTAAATGTATTTTCTAAATGTATATCTATAAAATGTATTACAACACCTAAATTTGATGTCATCAAAACATCACTAATGATCAACATTTTGAAAGTGTTGTTTGTATAGTCACTGTGTGAAGACAAGTGTGCTGCATTTGTTTAGAAAGTCCTATTATTGGCCGTTCTGTAATATTGATTTCAGCAAAGACCTTGTCTCTAGGTTACACTTAAGGGACCCCACAGTCCTTACCAGGCCCAATATCCACTAAAACCTGAGGCTTCTAAGGGAATTACACTTGTGTTTAGCTGTAAAAGAGACCTTGGTCTCAGTGTGTGTTCCTTGTTGAAGTAAAGGAATTATCATTTTCAGGTCTGCCACTATTTTCATACCCAAACTTTATTTTTAATTAAGTTAAATGTATTCAACATACATTCATCATACATTCTACTTGCGTTTTGCATTGCAAAAATATATTTATCCGTATGGGATAAGTACACTCCTAAATAAGTCCAGCCTTTCATAAAGATTAGCAATGCTCTAGTTTAACCATATGGGTGTGGTAACACATGCCATTATTAAAATACCTATCCAAGGCCCTCAGATGAAGGGATTTTTAAGCCTGGGAGAGGTACAAAGCCATTTCCAAGCAATCACTCCAGGTCATCTACAAATTGAGAAAATCCCAGGCCACTGGGAATCTACATAGGTTACAGATTGTCTCACCAATTTCAGGTCAAGAGCTGACCGAAAGATGCTCACAGAAGTTTCTAAGAACCCCAGGGTAACACGGTATAAAAGTACATGAGTCAACTTTCAGAAAAAGACTGTACCAACTTGTCTTACATTGGCAATCAGGAAGAAATAGGCTTCTGCTTTCAAAAAAGAATGTCAAAATGACTGATGTTTGTCAGACAACACTTGGGTAGAGACCAAAACTACTGGAACAATGTGCTCTGGGACCTGGCCAACTTGCTGTCATTGAGTAAACCGTGAATTCCATATTGTACTGGAGAATTATTGAGGAGAAAATGAGACCATCTGTCAAAGAGCTGAAGTGAAACCAAACATGGATCTTTTAACAGGACTATGATCAACCACACACAAGCAAAGACACAAAATAATGACTCAAAAAGAAGAATGGTCTAAATCTTATTGAAATGCTGTGGGGGGACTTGAGGCAGACCATGAATGCAAAAAAGTATTGGAAAACATGATGCAGATGAAACAGAATTGTGAAGTAGACTGTCTGATAGTCTGATAGACAATTGCAAGAAATGGCCCCTTTCAGCCAAAGGGGGCAACATCACCTATTGAAGCTTGGGGTGTACCTACTTTTTTTCTACACTATGAAATTACATTTATGTTGATTTCTGATAAATAAAGGATTGCAGACTATAATCTTTTTTGTGTCGTTTGTTAAATTAGGTTGCCTTTTATCTGTCAAAAGTGAAGATTACATCTACATAATATGTCCAAATATGAAGAAAAACAATACAACTTTCCAGGGGGTTACTTACATTTTCTGACTGTAAGTCGAATATTTTTCCACAGAAGCAAAGTCCCCTCCATGTACTGCCACCTTAACGTGGTGGAGGGGTTTGAGTACCCGAGTGACCCTAGGAGCTATGCTGTCTGGGGCTATATGCCCCTGGTAGGGTCTCCCAAGGCAAACAGGTCTTAGGCGACGGGTCAGACTAAGAGCGGTTGAAAACCCCCTTAATGATGCGTAAGATTTTGAGTTCCGGGGTTGGGGCTCGTATGCGAGCACCTGGTGGCCGGGCCTTTCCCCATGGGGCCCCGCCGGGCTCAGCCCGAACGGGCGACGTGGGGCCGCCTTCCCGTGGGCTCACCACCCACAGGAGGGACCATAAGGGGCCGGTGCGAAGAGGATCGGGCGGCAGTCGAAGGCAGGGGCCTAGACAACCCGATCTCTGAAAACGGAAACTGGCTCTAGGGACGTGGAATGTCACCTCGCTGGCGGGGAAGGAGCCTGAGATCGTGCGTGAGGTTGAGAGGTTCCGATTAGAGGTCAGATTAGAGATCACCTCTACGCACGGCTTGGGCTCTGGAACCACACTCCTTGAGAGAGGATGGACTCTTCACCACTCTGGAGTTGCCCATGGTGAGAGGCGGCGGGCTGGTGTGGGTTTGCTTATAGCTCCCCAGCTCTGCCGCCATGTGTTGGAGTTTACCCCGGTGAACGAGAGGGTCGTTTCCCTGCGCCTACGGGTCGGGGATAGGTCTCTCACTGTTGTTTGTGCCTACGGGCCGAACCGCAGTGCAGAGTACCCAACCTTCTTGGAGTCTCTGGGAGGGGTGCTGGAAAGTGCTCCCACTGGGGACTCTATCGTTCTACTGGGGGACTTCAACGCCCACGTGGGCAACGACAGTGACACCTGGAGTGGCGTGATTGGGAGGAACGGCCCCCCTGATCTGAACCCGAGTGATGTTCAGTTATTGGACTGCTGTGCTAGTCACAGTTTGTCCATAACGAACACCATGTTCATGCATAAGAGTGTCCATCAGTGCACGTGGCACCAGGACACCCTAGGCCGCAGGTCGATGATCGACTTTGTTGTCGTCTCATCTGACCTGCGGCCGTATGTCTTGGACACTCGGGTGAAGAGAGGGGCGGAGCTGTCAACTGATCACCACCTGGTGGTGAGTTGGATCCGATGGCGGGGGAGGAAGCTGGACAGACTCGGCAGGCCCAAGCGTACTGTAAGGGTCTGCTGGGAACGTCTGGCCGAGTCTCCTGTCAGAGAGATCTTTAACTCCCACCTCCGGCAGAGCTTCGACTGGATCCCGAGGGAGGCTGGAGATATTGAGTCCGAGTGGACCATGTTCTCCACCGCCATAATCGAAGCGGCCGCTCGGAGCTGTGGCCGTAAGGTCTCCGGTGCCTGTCGAGGCGGCAATCCCCGAACCCGGTGGTGGACACCAGAAGTAAGGGATGCCGTCAAGCTGAAGAAGGAGTCCTATCAGGCCTGGTTGGCTTGTGGGACTCCTGAGGCAGCTGACGGGTACCGACAGGCCAAGCGGGCTGCAGCCCGGGTGGTTGTGGAGGCAAAAACTCGGGCCTGGGAGGAGTTCGGTGAGTCCATGGAGAAGGACTATCGGCTGGCCTCGAAGAGATTCTGGCAAAACCTGGCGCCTCAGGAGAGGGAAACAGTGCCCTACCAACGCTGTTTACAGTAGAGGTGGGCAGCTGTTGACCTCAACTGAGGATGTCATCGGGCGGTGGAAGGAGTACTTCGAGGATCTCCTCAATCCCGCTGTCACGTCTTCCATTGAGGAAGCAGAGGATGAGGGCTCAGAGGTGGACTCGTCCATCACCCGGGCTGAAGTCACAAAGGTAATCAAGAAACTCCTCAGTGGCAAGGCACCGGGGATGGATGAGATTTGCCCTGAGTACCTCAAGTCTCTGGAGATCACCTCTACGCACGAGAATTACGGCCGATTGTAGAACCTCGGATTCAGGAGGAACAGTGTGGTTTTCGTCCGGGCCGTGGAACACTTGACCAGCTCTATACCCTCTACGGGGTGTTGGAGTGTTCATGGGAGTTTGCCCAACCAATCCACATGTGTTTTGTGGATTTGGAGAAGGCATTCGACTGTGTCCCTCGCAGCATCTTGTGGAGGGTGCTTCGGGAATATGGGGTCCTGGGTCCTTTGCTAAGGGCTGTCTTGTCCCTGTACAACCGAAGAAGGAGCTTGGTCCGCATTGCCGGCAGTAAGTCAGACTTGTTCCCAATGCATGTTGGACTCCGGCAGGGCTGCCCTTTGTCGCCGGTTCTGTTCGTAATTTTTATGGACAGAATTTCTAGGCGCAGCCAGGGGCCGGAGGGTGTCAGGTTTGGGGACCACACAATTTCGTCTCTGCTCTTTGCGGATGATGTTGTCGTTTTGGCCCCTTCTAACCAGGACCTTCAGCATGCACTGGGACGGTTTGCAGCCGAGTGTGAAGCGGTGGGGATGAAAATCAGTACCTCCAAATCCGAGGCCATGGTCCTCAGTCGGAAAAGAGTGGCTTGCCTGCTTCAGGTTGGTGGAGAGTGCCTGCCTCAAGTGGAGGAGTTTAAGTATCTAGGGGTCTTGTTCACGAGTGAGGGAAGGATGGAACGGGAGATTGACAGACGGATCGGTGCAGCTTCTGCAGTAATGCAGTCGATGTATCGGTCTGTCGTGGTGAAGAAAGAGCTGAGCAGCAAGGCGAAGCTCTCGATTTACCAGTCAATCTACGTTCCTACTCTCACCTATGGTCATGAGCTTTGGGTCATGACCGAAAGGACAAGATCCCGGATACAGGCGGCCGAAATGAGCTTTCTCCGCAGGGTGGCTGGGCGATCCCTTAGAGATAGGGTGAGAAGCTCCGTCACCCGGGAGGAGCTCAGAGTAGAGCCACTGCTCCTCCACATTGAGAGGGGTCAGCTGAGTTGGCTTGGGCATCTGTTTCGGATGCCTCCGGAACGCCTTCCTGGGAAGGTGTTCCGGTCCCGTCCCACCGGGAGGAAACCCCAGGGAAGACCTAGGACACGCTGGAGGGACTATGTCTCCCGGCTGGCCTGGGGACGCCTCGGGTCCCCCCGGAAGAGCTAGAGGAAGTCTGGGGAGAGGGAAGTCTGGGCATCCCTGCTTAGACTGCTGCCCCCGCGACCCGGCCCCGGATAAGCGGAAGATGATGGATGGATGGATGGAAGCGAAGTCACTATCATGACTTAGTGAAAGGCTTGGCATAGGTTTGTTTGTCTAGTTATCATTGTTCTTTTTATTAAATATACAAAGGTAATATAGCTTTAAGTATGCTTAAATATCATATAAATACACTCACCTAAAGGATTATTAGGAACACAATACTAATACTGTGTTTGACCCCCTTTTGTCTTCAGAACTACCTTAATTTATGTGGCATTGATTCAACAAGGTGCTGAAAGTATTCTTTTGAAATGTTGGCCCATATTGATAGGATAGCATCTTGCAGTTGATGGAGATTTGTGGGATGCACATCCTGGGCACGATGCTCCCGTTCCACCACATCCCAAAGATGCTCTTTTGGGTTGAGATCTGGTGACTATGGGGGCCATTTCAGGACAGTGAACTCATTGTCATGTTCAAGAAACCAATTTGAAATGATTTGAGCTTTGTGACATGGTGCATTATCCTGCTGGAAGTAGCCATCAGAGGATGGGTATATGGTGGTCATAAAGGGATGGACATGGTCAGAAACAATGCTCAGGTAGGCTGTGGCTTTTATATGATGCCCAATTGGCACAAAGGGGCCTAAAGTGTGCCAAGAAAACATCCCCCACACCATTACACCACCACCACCAGCCTGCACAGTGGTAACAAGGCATGATGGATCCATGTTCTCATTCTGTTCATGCCAAATTCTGACTCTACCATCTGAATGTCTCAACAGAAATCGAGACTCATCAGACCAGGCAACATTCTTCCAGTCTTCAACTGTCCAATTTTGGTGAGCTCGTGCAAATTGTAGCCTCTTTTTCCTATTTGTAGTGGAGATGAGTATGAGTGGTACCCGGTGGTGTCTTCTGCTGTTGTAGCCCATCCGTCTCAAGGTTGTGCGTGTTGTGGCTTCACAAATGCTTTGCTGCATACCTCGTTTGTAATGAGTGGTTATTTCAGTCAAAGTTGCTCTTCTATCAGCTTGAATCAGTCGGCCCATTCTACTCTGACCTCTAGCATCAACAAGGCATTTTCGCCCACAGGCCTTCTGCATACTGGATGTTTTACCCTTTTCACACCATTCTTTGTAAACCCTAGAAATGGTTGTGCGTGAAAATCCCAGTAACTGAGCAGATTGTGAAATACTCAGACCGGCCCGTCTGGCACCAACAACCATGCCAGGCTCAAAACCTTACTTTCCCATTCTGACATTCAGTTTGGAGTTCAGGAGATTGTCTTGACCAGGACCATACCTCTTAATGCATTGAAGCAACTGCCATGTGATTGGTTGATTAGATAATTGCATTAATGAGAAATTGAACAGGTGTTCCTAATAATCCTTTAGGTGAGTGTATACTGTAATATGTACATTTTCAAGAGTTTGAGGACAGTGAAAATCTTGTTAATTGTAAATGTTTTTTTTATTCTGAAGGACATTGGCCCCTCTGGCTTATGTCTTTGGCTAGAGACTGCAGCGCAACATTATATCTACATTTCATCTGGCAGAGGTAAGGTGTCGCACATGACCTTTGAAATTCCTTTAAATTATAGTATTGTGAATTTGATCCATTTCGATTGGACTGTTTTATACTTTGTGCATCACTATGACCTAGCAATTATAGCTACCCGTTGTTTTCTAGACATCTATAGAATGGGAATGTTGGACCTGTGTGTCACCCTGCTTTGTAATATATTAACTTGCAGAAGCTATGAGGAAGTCAGTTGGGACACAAAGTTACCACCACGCCTGAAGCCTCCAGCAACCACCCTGTGAATCAGCATTTTACAAAGATGCGCTACCACAGCAACCCTGAATTGTGGCAGGTGACTGCACATCTAGCAAATTCACAGCACTGAAATAAATTAGGTTTCCATCCCTGAAATATTGCTGCTACTTTAACTAATTTAAAGGCAATTGGAGCCCATTGGAATAGATACCAGCTTCGTGCTAGGAATGAAGTGCGCAAACCTGTAGCATTGTGAGTATTTTTGTCTAGTCTTGTGATACTGGATATTAAGGATCCCTTTCCTTATGTCCCATTCAAAAATATGGTTTCAGTCACCAGACACTGTATGGGGTTGGTTTTCTCAGTGTGTGCCATTTGTTTATGAACAGTACATCATTTTTGAAAAACTGTTTTTACATCTCGTCAAGCCATTCATTTTTTAAATCATAATTCTCGCTTTACCAGGAATTAGTTGCTGGAGCTACAATGCGTTCTTCCAGCAAAAAACATGATTGAGCTTGAATTAATTACAATGATACTTACGCAATGGCTTGACTGTGACAACCAACTCCTGTGACTCTCTCCCTAAATATGCATTGTTAGTGGTCTTGAAAAATTCTACTAAGCCTGGAATACACTACAGCGCAGTCCAAACATGCAGTTAGGTCCAAAAATATTAGGAAACTGACTTAGTTTTCATAATTTCAGCTCTGTACGCCACCACAATGGATTTGAAATAAAACAACCAAGATGCAATTGAAGATGAAGACTTTCAACTTTAATTCAAGGGGTTGAACAAAAATATTGTATGAAACGTTTAGGAATTGCAAAAATTTTCATACACAGTCCCCTGATTTCAGGGGCTCAAATGTAATTGGACAAATGAACACAATCATAAAAAAAAATGTAGATTTTTAATAATTTGTTTTGAGAATCTTTGGCAGGTAATGACTTCTTGAAGTCTGGAACGCATGGACATTACCAAACGCTGGGTTTCCTCTTTTGTGATGCTTTGCCAGAATTTTACTGCAGCTGTCTTCAGATGTTGTTTGTTTGTGGATCTTTCTGCCATAAGTATTGTCTTCAGCAAGTGAAATGCATGCTCAATTGGGTTGAGATCAGGTGATTGACTCGGCCATTGCAGAATATTCCACTTCTTTGCCTAAAAAAAATGCCCATCTGTAGTGAAGTGCCGTCCAGTCGACTTCACTGAATATGGCTGAATCTGAGCAGACAATATATCCCTATACACTTCAGAACAAATTTGAGTGCTTCTGTCATATCATCAATAAACACCAGTGACCAAGTCCAATTGGAAGCCATACATGGTCATGCCATCACACTGCCTTCACTGTGTTTTACAGATGATGTGGTATGTTTTGGATCATGAGCCGTTCCAAGCCTATATACTCTATACTTTTTTCTTCCCATCATTCAGGTATATGTTGTTCTTAGTTTCATCTGTCCAAAGAATGCTGTTCCAGATCTTGGCAGTTTGTTTAGATGTGTCTTGGCAAGTCTAATCTGACCTTTGTGTTGAGGCTCATGAATGATTTGAACCTTGTGGTGAACCCTCTGTATTTGCCCTTGTGAAGTGTGGATAAGTTGGTTTTCTTTACCATGGAAAGGATCCTACGATCATCCACCACAGTTTTCTTCCGTGGACGTCCAGGCCTTTTTATGTTGCCTAACTCACCAGTGCATTCTTTTTGCCGGACTGCATATACGGAACTGACTACAGTTTTTTTTAATCGCTTTGGTACTATTTTCACAAGTAAGGTGTACATTTTCAAAACTCTTAGTACAAATATCCAAACTGATCACACTTGTAACGCAGCTAGTCATTCTTTCAAAACCTGATGTAATGTTTTCAGTCCACATGATCATCGTTTCAAACACAAGATTATTGTAATATGTAATGAGAACATTTGGTTTAATCACCGAAACACAACAGTATGATCTTCTTTCAGTTTAGTACTTTTAACAGTCAGTTCATCCAACAGCAAACAATGCAAGATACATGTTTCAAATCAGCCTTAGAAGTGCTGAAATGAATATGCTATAGTACTATAAAATACATATTACACAGTTACACATTAGGCAATACACTTACATTACTTACATTTACATAATCTATCATTTCCAAAATATCTCTCCTATGTGTAATCAAGTGAAGGATCAATGAAGACATCCTCAATCATTTGGGCAAATTAGTTTATATTTTTCAGATATAATTGTAACATAGTTATATTTTCTATAATGTAACTAAATGAGAACAAAACATAACAATTAGTGCACACATTACATTAATTTGGCTCAAGCCTGTCTTGAGCATTTGGCCATTTGGCCATTTCACCTTGACAGGCCAGCTCAATTTCATTGAGAAACTCAATAAGATGTGTAGCATTATAGGAGCCAAGTAATGGCCTACGTCCTAGGGCACCATCTTCAGAGATAGCTGCGCACATAGAGATGTTTCCTCCACGTTGTCCAGGCACTTGGACAGTGGCCCGTTGGCCGATAATGTTACGTCCACGGCGACGAGTTTTGGCAAGGTTAAAGCCCGCTTCATCAACAAAAACATACTTGTGATGGTTCACATCAGTGTCAAGCACCAAGGCTCAACTAATCTGGCAGCTTCTGCCATAGTAAGGCCTCGGTTCGCCACATGATCAACGATGATGGCCCGGACTTCATTAGAGACAACAGTTCTGCCTCCCCCTCTCCGATGACCAACCCTTTGATGGGCCCCATGCCCACCTCTCTGACGGATCCCATGCCCACCTCTCTGACGGATCCCTCGTCCACGAGCTCTTCCAATTCCTTGCTGTCTATCCTGGTCCATGTTGAAAGAAATTACCAGTGTTTAGACCCTCACTTTTATATCTAATGACCAATTGTGGTTACCCCATCTGAAATCAATTAGCAATAACAAGTTTTCATCAGGTGTGGTTATTTTATAACTTACAAACACATATTTTATTTCTATAGTTCTCAAAATCCATATACTGTATTGCTGAAATGGAAATATATAGGTTTACCAAATGGTTACGTGATTAACCATTAAGATCAGTTGGATTAAGTGTTGGTCAAATGTATTTGCACAAATCAGATGAGAAGCATATCAAAAGTATTGTGAGCATTGCATTGTGAAAGACAATTACTTCATATGAAAGGTAAGTCTTGATGACACACTGATTAGGTGTGGTGAAAGAGTGAATGTGTAATTTTGTGCGTTGTACTTAGTCAATTGAACATGTGATTACATTACTGCTTTGAGTTTTGTACTAACAGTTGTGAGGTTTTACCACATACTTGCGATAATAGTACCAAAGCGAATAAAAAAACTGTAAGAAGAGCAAATCTCTCTCTCTCTCTCTCTCTCTCTGACTGACTGACTGACTGACTGACTGACTGACTGACTGACTGACTGACTGACTGACTGACTGACTGACTGACTGACTGACTGACTGACTGACTGACTTGCTACCCCTTGTTAAATAGTATAGTGGTTAGAAAAGTGGACTTGTGAACTATAGGTCCCGAGTTCATATCTCCTCGCAGGCGAAGCAAAGTATGCATTGTGAATTATTCCGTATTGACGATAACTTCGCTGGCTGAAACTGTATATGGTTATATTGCAACAGTTTCTGGCATGGAGAAGTTCATCTTCAGTCCTGCTGGCAATTGCTTGATTCTTATGATTATTCCTAGAAAGTTAGTAGATACTAGTAACCCTATTACTGGCTAATACGCTGTTAAAACGACCAGTGGCAAAAGCAATACAGTTCATAGATGCTATGGTAAACTTAATAAGAAACATTAGTCAGTGTAACACAATCCTCAATGGAGTCTAGCGACTGCTGAAACATGTAATGCAGTGGCGTATTAGTTAAAGACAGTTCCTCTCATGTGGAAGACCTAAGTTTGAATCTATTGAGGGCAATTACATTAATTAATTCTTTCTGGTAGATTCCACAATTTCCACTTGATGAAAAAGTTAGTTATCGTCGCCTTTATTGAAAGTTATTGTATAAACGTCATTCACCAATGAAAGAAAAAAGTATGTTGTTTTGCCATGTAAGATAAAAATATGTTCTCATGCCATGAAATGAAATAACTTTTGCAGATTTGCTTGCAATTGCTCAATTCTTATGACTATTCCAGTAAGTTAATAGATACCGGTAAAGTTTATTACTGGCAAATGCAATACTTAGCCGCTATTTGTGGTGGAGATAAACTTAGTAATAACAAGCGTTAATCAGTTTAACTGTATCCATGTCATTCATGAATGGCCAATAAACTATTAAAACAGCCAGTGACAAAAGAGGATTTGTTCAGGATATAGACAAGAGGCTATACTGACACTTCCCAAATGTGCAGCTCTGTGGTGTAGTAGTTAACGACACAGCCTTCCACGTGGGTGGCAGAGGTTTGAGTCTCGAAGTGGCTGCATTTTCTATTGCAGGCCGGCTGAACTAGGCTTGCCTGGTTTCTTCTTTTCTCAGAATGTACCGAACTGTTGATTTGGCCACTCCTAATGGATTTCTTTGTTGCAGCCTAAGGATGGCCTGTTTCATTTGCATTAAGAGCTCCTTTGGCCGCATGTTGTGGGTTCACAGCAACAGCTTCCAAATGCTTTACTTGTATTGACATTGCTTTGGTCCTTGTATTGTCAGATGCCAGCAACCAACTCCAAATGCAAATGCAAAGCCTAGATTCAAGACTAGACCTTGACAGTTCTCTTGTGCATGCGCTACAAATATACCTGACTTATAAGAGACAGCTGTAAAACCCATTCGGTATCTTTAAATAGGGGTACAATCCAGCTCCGGCAAAAATTAAGAGACCACTGCACCTTTTTCTTTCCTTTCCAAAAATGTTGAAAAGGAAAGTTTTGAATGAGGAACAGAAGCATTCAATTTGCACTGGTATCTTAATTTTAACCCTTCTGTTCCTCACTAAAAACCTTCCGTTTTGACTTTTTTGGAAAGGAAAGAATAAGGTGCAGTGGTCTCTTTATCTTTTCCCGGAGCTGTACTGTACCCCTATTTAAAGATGCTGAATGCAGTTATTTCTAAATGGTTCATCTGATACAGATGAATGTACCCTCCAATTAAAGCTGACAGTCTGCACGGTAACCCCATCATGGTATCATTTCAAATAAAATGTGCTGAAGTACAGAGCCAAAACAATAATGTCCTGGGTCACTGCCAAAATACTTATGGACAGCAGTCTACATTCAAACTTGATTTAATAGTATCATTTTTGCATACACGGTACATCCTCATACAGTAAATTAGGCTATATGCAATTGGTTTATAATGTGCAAATGTAAAAAACTATATTCTCTAACATGTTTTTTGACCCAGCCACCCTGCCATCCCTGGTTATACCGGCAAAGCTCAATTTGATGGTGCTTGTTCCTCTGGGTTCATTCTGCCTGAACTACCCAATTCTTCCCCAGGGTGAGTAACTAGTACCCCACATGTAGTCTTGTCACACAATGATCCATTACCATATTACATAATGTTAATCTCATGCATCCTAATGCAGCTGTGTGAGACATATCTGTGTGGGACAAATCTGAAACAAGTTTATTCTTTCCTGTTCACATTCAACAAGGATTACTACTATAATCCACTAGAGGGCATCCTAAACTCTCTAAAAGTTGTGCCTCAGGCAAGGGCTGTGTCTGAAAACCCAATGCTTGGCAGTGAGTGCAGTGACATCTTGTGTGGAACCATATCTTTTTATTATCCCTGAGAAATATTTTGTTTTTCCGTTTGCGTTTCAGTTCAAAATCAAAGTATTCTTTCGATAATAATCGGTCAAAAATGTATTACGTTTCCATAAATACATATAAACTCACTCAAGAGTATATCTGTATTTTTACTATTTTCCACCTTGTAGCCATGCTTTACCTTGATGACAGCTTTGCACACTCTTGGCCATCTCTCAAACAGCTTCATGATGTAGTCACCTGGAATGCTTTTCCAACAGTCTTCAAGGACTTCCCACATATGCTGAGCACTTGTTGGCTGTTATTCCTTCACTCTGCAGTCCAATTCATCCCAAACCATCTGAATTGGACTGAGTTCGGGTGATTGTGGAGGCTAGGTCATCAGATTCCTTCACTCCTTCAATCTCTTTCTTGGTCAATTAGCTCTTACACAGCATGGAGGTGTTGAAAAACAAATCATAGTCCCATTAAATGCAAATCAGATGAGATCTCATATCGCTGCAGAATGCTGTGATATTCTTGCTGGTTGAGTGTGCCTTGAATTCTAGATAATTCACAGACAGTGTCACCAGCAAAACACCCCCATACCATCACAATTCATCCAGATCACCTACTCTGCGTCTCACAAAGACATCACAGTTGAACTAAAAAATCTTACTTCTCCCTCAGTAGTGGTTTCTTTGCAGCATTTCAACCATAAAGGCCTGATTCACACAGTCTCCTCTCTCCTGAAAAGTTAATGTTGGGATATGAAATCTGTGAGGCATTTATTTGGGCTATGATCTGAGGTCCGGTTAATGGCAGATTTCTGAGGCTGGTAACTCTAATTAACTTTTCCTGTGCAGCAGAGGTAACTTTTGGTCTTCTTTTCCTTTGGTGGTCCTCAGGAGAGACAGTTTCATCATAGTGCTTGAAGACTGTGCAAAGCTGTCATCAAGGCAAAGGACGGCCACTTTGAAGAATCTACAATATGAAATGCAATTTTATCTGTTTAAAACATTTTTCTTTGCTACATTTCATATGTGGTATTTTGTATGTTATTACTCTTATCAGGAAATATTTATTATGTTCTCAGGAAATGTATTCAGTCCCCAGGTTCGTGGGTACATTATAAATATATCCCAAGATACGTAGCTAGGTGAAGTCACTGCCTGGCAGTTAGCGGCATTCATTGCAAGACCAGGATTGGGAGTGTACTTGCTGATTAGCCCAGAGATCCCACATAGAGCAATGCAATTGACCAGCACTTTTTAGGTTTGGGGATTTCTAGCGACTCTTTATGGTGACTTGGGCACCAGTGAGTCACTCAAGGTACTAGACAGTAGAATGTGGAGCACACTCTACTGTCTAGTACCTTGAGTGACTCACTATAAGCATGTTAGAATTGTATACTTCCTGGTTTAGCAAGTTGCATGAAGAACCATTGTTAAAAACCAGAGCGACAATGAATATGCTTTGTAGGAGATCACGAGTCTGCTGGAGGTAGATCATTAATCATGAATTGGATATCACAAAATTGTGGAGGAAAACTGGTTAAGAAAATAAAATGGAGAGAGGTGAGACAACTTACATTTACTACCAAAATGCATAGCAAATACACTGTACTGTAATATTTATCAGAAAGTCAGTGCTATTAGGGAGGTAAGTGCAGGCAGCAAATCAGATATTTTTGGAAAATGGACAGGAACCCCGTCGGATACAATGTTAGGGAGAAGCAAATTCTTCCATTGGGGTGCCAGGGCAGCTACTCGGTTTTACGGTAGATGAATTGAGGACCGTATCACAACCTTTTTAATGTACTCTGAGGATATCTATCTAGTACCGGGACAAAACTGAAATGAGTCTTCTAGGTGACCATGAAACTTCTAGATGGCCGTGGAAAAATTTTTTTTTATCTTTAGGGACAACCAAGAACTAAATAAAACGTCCAGGGGACCATGAAACAACTTCCAGAAAACATCCTAAAAAAACATCCATGGGGACCTCCCCGGGACAAACTGGTAACTAGACATAACGTCCTAGGGACTTAAGGGAAATACATTTTCAGTTTATTACTTCCTGGGGATGTCCTGATTTCATAATTTTTTTGCTGGGTAAATCCAAGCCACCTGTGATACCAGTAGTTAGAGTATGACACAAATCCTCTTCATTCTAGGATAGTCTGCTTTGGCAGAGTGGAGCACTTTGACACAGAGGTCAACAGTCTCAGTTGACCAAGTCCGTAGACAGCACTTATTTTGGAAAGAAAAGAATGAAGAGAAACAAACCTGTAGTTTTCGAGTCAGAGGTGTCAAGTCAAGAACGTTGGAGCAGTGGGTGACATGTTCCCACCAAAATTAGTAGCAGGTCAATTCTAGGTGTTTGCCTGGTACTCGGATTAAACGAGTATAGTTATGGATATGAGGATATGGTAATGATACTGTCATGTCACTAACCATGATCGTATAATTACGCACTAATCTCTGCGAAATGCTGAGCGCTCACTTGGCTGATTCGGCTGTCAGGGCAAACACCTGCAGCTAGGATGTTGATCATGCCGCGATTAAATTCTAAGTGTATGACCCCAGTCATAGAGTTTCACACATCAGCCCCCAATGATTAACACACATTGTCAGCCCCCTTCTCATAGTTCAACTTTCCCAATCCAATCATAAGTGAATTAGAATCTCTCTTATTTTCATCACTTTGTTTCTTTTTCTACCTGAATTTAATTCTATTTGCCCTACTTCAAAGTGATACAGCCTACTGTGTTACAAACAAACTAAGTAGCTAACAGTCATGAATTATTTCTTGTCATATTTTGTTAATACAAGATTGGGCAAAAAATATGTAATTTGTCATTTGAGCCGTCGAGATTGTTTTTGCGTGTGAGACATCGAAATCGGTTGATGGTGCAATAACCTGCGGTCGTTCAAACAAACAGCTAATTTTTTCTATAATTAAATGTGGAAAATGCAATCAAATGCCTTTAAGGACACAAATAAATCATGTTTTGTTCAACTAAGATCAGAGAAATGTATGCTGAATTGACAACGAAGTGAACTGCAAACATCTCCACACTGAGAATTGTGTGCGCGTTAAAATGAAGGTGGGTCAGATTCTGGCTGGGAGGCTGTGTTCGTCATAACACCAACATTTAAAACTTGCTTATGGATTTTCCGATCACGAGTATTTACGATACAAGAATACAGTGGGGAGAACAAGTATTTGATACACTGCCGATTTTGCAGGTTTTCCTACTTACAAAGCATGTTGAGGTCTGTAATTTTTATCATAGGTACTCTTCAACTGCGAGTGACAGAATCTAAAACAGAAAATCACATTGCATGATTTTTAAGTAATTGATTTGCATTTTATTGCATGACATGAGTATTTGATACATCAGAAAAGCAGAACTTAATATTTGGTACAGAAATCTTCAATTACAGAGATCATACATTTCCTGTAGTTATTGACCAGGTTTCCACACACTGCAGCAGGGATTTTGGCCCACTCCTCCATACAGACCTTCTCCAGATCCTTCAGGTTTTGGGGCTGTCGCTGGGCAATATGGACATTCAGCTCCCTCCAAAGATTTTCTATTGGGTTCAGGTCTGGAGACTGGCTAGGCCACTCCAGGACCTTGAGATGCTTCTTTTGGAGCCACTCCTTAGTTGCCCTGGCTGTGTGTTTCGGGTCGTTGTCATGCTGGAAGACCCAGCCATGACCCATCTTCAATGCTCTTACTGAGGGAAGGAGGTTGTTGGCCAACATCTGGCGATACATGGCCCCATCCATCCTCCCCTCAAAACGGTGCAGTCGTCCTGTCCCGTTTGCAGAAAAGCATCCCCAAAGAATGATGTTTCCACCTCCATGCTTCACGGTTGGGATGGTGTTCTTGGGGTTGTACTCATCCTTTTTCTTCCTCCAAACACAACGAGTGGAGTTTAGACCAAAAAGCTCCATTTCTCCTCTGGATCATCCAGACGGTCATTGGCAATCTTCAAACGGGCCTGGACATGCGCTGGCTTGAGCAGGGGGACCTTGCGTGCGCTGCAGGATTTTAATCCATGACGGTGTAGTGTGTTACTAATGGTTTTCTTCAAGACTGTGGTCCCAAGTCTCTTCAGGTCATTGACCAGGTCCTGCCGAGTAGTTCTGGGCTGATCCCTCACCTTCCTCGCAATCATTGATGCCCCACAAGGTGAGATCTCGCATGGAGCCCCAGACCGAGGGAGATTGACCGTCATCTTGAACTTCAATGTGATTTTCTGGATTTTTGTTTCAGATTCCGTCTCTCACAGTTGAAGTGTACCTTTGATAAAAATCACAGGCCTCTACATGCTTTGTAAGTAGGAAAATCTGCAAAATCGGCAGTGTATCAAATACTTGTTCTCCCCACTTTATGTCACCTGTAACAAACGGATACAATTACAGATACAGATTACCAGTGTGACAACATTAGCATAGTCATCATGTCATCTTCTTCCGCTTCCAACATTAGCATATCTCTAGTTAATCAATCAGCCATAACATTATGACCACTGACAGGTGAAGTGAATGACACTGATAATCTCGTTATCATGGCACCTGTCAGTGGATGGGATATATTTGGCCGCAAGTGAACATTCTGTCCTCAAAGTTGATGCGTTAGCAGCAGAAAAAATGGGCAAGCATAAGGATCTGAGCGACTTTGACAAGGGCCGAATTGTGATGGCTAGATGACTGGGTCAGAGCATGTCCAAAAATGCAGCCCTTGTTGGGTGAATCGGCGACAGGGTCAAGGGCGGCCAAGGCTCATCGATGCACTTGGGGAGTGAAGACTGGCCTGTGTGGTCTGATCCAACAGATGAGCTACTGTAGCTCAAATTGCTGAAAAAGTTGCTGGTATTGATATAAAAGTGACAGAACACACAGTGTTTCGCAGTTTGTTGCATAAAGGGCTGCATAGCCACAGACCCCTGTACTGCTGAAAGCGCCTACAATGGGCATGTGAGCATCAGAACTGGACCACAGAGCAATGAAAGAAGGTGGACTGGTCTGATGAATCACTTTTACTTTAACATCACATGGATGGAGGGTGCTTGTGCGATGCTTACCTGGAGAACACATGGCACCAGGATGCACTATAGGAAGCAGGCAAGCCAGCAGAGGCAGTGTGATGCTTTGTGATCCGTTCATGTGGATGTTACTTTGACACATACCACCTACATGAGCATTGTTGAACACCATGTGCACACTTTCATGGCAACGGTATCCCCTGATGGCATTGGCCTTTTTCAGCAGGATAATGTGCCCTGTTACAAAGCAAAAATGGTTCAGGATTGGTACACAACAATGAGTTCAAGGTGTTGACTTGGCCTCCAAATTCCCCAGATCTCAATCCAAAGCTTCTGTGGAATGTGCTGGACAAACAGGACCGATCCATGGAGGCCCCACCTCGCAACAGGACTTAAAGGATCTGCTGCTAACGTCTTGGTTCCAGATACCACAGCACACCTTCAGAGGTCTAGTGGAGTCCATGCCTCGACTGGTCAGGGCTGTTTTGGCGGCAAAAGGGGGACCTGCAAAATATTGGGCAGGTGTTCATAATGTTATGGCTGATCAGTGTCAATCATTCAGGAAGAAATCCCGCCTTGCAGAAGGCGAATGGTTGGAACGGGATTGGCTGGAATTCTATTGGCACTGGTGTTAGGTTATCACTCTGATTGGTTGTTGGTGTTAGGATATCACTGATTGGCTGTTGGTAGAACAAACCATTTTAACAGAAAAAGGTTGAATCATAACACTGTATAGAAAAAAACTGAAAAACTGCATCCATGCAATTCCCGGGACAACATTCCTGGTTCCCGGGCAACCGGGAATGTTGTAAATTAAATTAAATCTGCCTCAGATCCACACGAGCATTGCCTTATAAAGGTGCATATATCTTAAATAAGTCACAAATAAAAGGAGGGGGGTGGCAAATAGGTCTATTTTGAAAATTTTAATTGTGACTTTGTTGCTAGTAGAATAATGAATGTGTTATAGTTAGTTGAAACAACATATTCTTGTGGGAATTATTAAATGTGTCACTGTGTCATAATTTATTGAATATGGTTGCGAAGTTGGGAATATCACAAGTCACATTTAATTAAAGAAGTAAAACATTAACCTAATATAACCCATGAAAAACATAAAATATGTAGAGTACATTAATTGATTAAGCTATGAGGTTTGGTTTTAAACTATTTTCAGAAGGTGTATATTTAAAAAAAAACATATTTTTCAGCCATGTTTATTTCTTATTACACAGGATCGAAGTGAAAGATAGATAGAGTTTTTGCTGAAATAGCAGTAAAACGTATTCTACAGTATTACGTACACACTGCAGCGGTATACAGGATGTGCAATGGAGGCAGAGAATGCTGCCTCTAAGCGTTGTGGTGGCAGCATCACGTTGCTTGTCACTGGTCTCAGTCCTCTGAAACCCTAACCTTAAAAGTATACATTCTATTACAGGACAATTACACAAAGTGTAATTCTTTCAAAACACCAGAATAGCTTTTCAAGAGGTGTTGAGTTCCCTGAGCTATTCAGTGAGTATTTAACAGTGATAGTGTTTAATGATGGCACAAATAAAATGACTGTCAACCAAACGCTAGTTAGTAATTCTGACAATGGCTGCAAAAGGCACTTCCACCATGTATCAACCTCGAAGACATGCTGTATACAATCAATATATCTTTTTTTATTTGGAAAATGTATGTTCAATTTAAAATGTCTTAAAGAACCCAGAAAGTTCATGTAATGCCTATCATCCAAATATCAGAAGATTTGCAACTCTACTAATGAAACATTTTCAAAATTAAAATGGGTCCATCAAATTCCCATATTAGAATTGCAGGAAAGTTAGTAATCCATTGTTTATAAAGTGAGGACTGTTACTTCATGGGAACACCATGTTTTGTTTCCCACTTGAATTTCTGTTTCCAATTTCGGTTACATAGTGTTTGTCAGCTTTTTTGTAACTTTTGGAAAGACGGTTGGTGGCTAGCGCCTGACAGTGTCACCTAAAACACTAACGCCGACAGTTGTGACAGACGAGAAACAATGGTTAACATTGCCATAAAACGAGCAGTACCATACCACAAAAAGAGGGAAGTCTGGGAGAAAAACCAGGAAGAAAAAAACATTAATCATTTTGACAATATTATCAAAGTCACAGTCATTATGAATAAAGTACTTATTCCATACTGACTATATATTTTGTAGCCTATATTGAAATGATGAATGAAACCCAGGTATACAATAAGACATGAATGAAATAAATTATTAGGATTGAAATGTACTGCTATGTAACAGTATCAAATGAAACATACATAACATTCTACAGGCTAGGATAAGAAATAAGCAGAGGAAAACAATCCCCCAAAGTCAGGAGTCTTGTGTGTCTGTTGTTGAGGGTGTGAAAACCTGTTTCCTAGTTGGGCCCCAGTTGAGTGAACTTTACCGGCTTTTGGAGCAGCTCTCTCCAGATGGTTGAATCCAGAGCAGCTCGTGGTAATGGTGGTTTTTCACAACCCTGATCCATTTTCCTGGTGCCCAAACAGTGAGATCTGTTTCCTCTACTGATTAAGCTGGCCTCCCATCTTTTTTCCTCAAAACAGAAAAAGAAGACAAGGTCTCCGATTGATTGATTATCAACACCAACGTTCAAAGCCCTCTGAAGTTTGGCCGATAGTCTCTTTCTGGTGTCTTTTCACTTTTTTATTGTGTAAAAACGTTTTTAGTGAACAATGTTGTCGATTTTCCTAATGGTGTTCTCAAGACACTGGACAAAAATGTAGTTGCCATCTCAAAACATAAACAAATATATCCTAATGTTTATGCCACAGTAGAACTAAAGAGATGAACGCAGATAGTGTTCGAATTTTGCAACTAAACTTGTTATACTCCTAACTCAAATACAGATCAATATATAACTTGTTTATATCTGTGCAGTTTAGAGGAAGTTGAAGTTATCTTCTGGAGCAGTTGTTAAATAGCAATGTTAACTAACAGATTGAAAGAGTAGGGAAAGGGGAGGGGGAGGGTGGTTGTTGCTACAAATGAGCATGTGTTCTCAGCCAACTTACCTGCGAAAATAAAGGCAAGTAAATCATAGTGCTATTAAATACTTGTTGATGATTGGCTAGAATGAGTTCTAGAATGCAGAATAATTCCTGATATACAGGACAGTTGGATAACTTTGGGACAGATAAGTAATCATGACATAACAGGCCATACATTTAGAAAGTGATAAACACCACATTTACGGAGGTTTTTACCCTGCTCATATGACATTTGCCAACTAACAACAATATAAACAAACGTATTCTACTAGAAATGGCATATATTTGTTTTCATATCTATATGTTTATTCATTTTTTTTTAATGTTTTGGTTGCTACAGACGCAACCCAGTCATTCGTTCCATTAGTTTAACTGTAATAAATATAGAACTAATAAATATAGCATGATTAAAACATTTAAACAAACACATATAATTTCTACTAGTAAAGGGTTGCTTATGTTGTTAAATGACGATGTTTATTGTATACATGTTATATATATTATTAAACATTTATATAATACAATATTATATATTTGTTATATAGTGTTTTTACAAGGAAAAATACTTTTGCACAGTATTATACAGTGCCTTCAGAAAGTATTCCGACACTTCACTTTCTTAATTTTGTTAAATTATAGGCTTAATTAAACATTTATTAAATATATTTTCCCACCAATCTATACACTATGTTCCAGTATAACAAAGCGAATTTACTGAAAATATCTCATGTACAGTGGATATAAAAAGTCTACACACCACTGTGAAAATGCCATGTTTTTGTGATGTAAAAAATGAGACAAAGATAAATCATGTCAGACTTTTTTCCACTTTTAATGTGACCTATAATGTGAACAATTAAATTGAAAAATAAACAGAAATCTTCGAGGGGGAAAATGAAAAATAAAAACCTTACAATAAAATGGTTGCATAAGTGTGCACACCCTCTTATAACTGGGGATGTGGCTGTGTTCAGAATTAACCAATCACATTCAAACTCATGTTAAATAGAAGTCATTACACACCTGCCATCATTTAAAATGACTATGATTAATCACAAATAAAGTTCAGCTGTTGTAGTAGGATTTTCCTGACATTTTCTTAGTTGTCTCAGAGCAAAAGCCATGGTCCGCAGAGAGCTTCCAAAGTATCAGAGGGATCTCATTGTTGAACAATTTCAGTCAGGAGAAGGGTACAAAAGATTTTCCAAAGCATTAGATATACCATGGAACACAGTGAAGACAGTCATCATCAAGTGGAGAAAATATGGCACAACAGAGACAGAGAACAACAGGGAACTGGACATCCCTCCAAAATTTATGAAAAGACGAGATGCAAACTAGTCAGGGAGGCTTCCAAGAGGCCTACAGCAACATTAAAGGAACTGCAGGAATTTCTGGCAAGTACTGGTTGTGTGCTACATGTGACAACAAACTCCCGTATTCTTCATATGAATGGACTATGGGATAGGATTACAAGTGGGAAGCCTTTTCTTACAAAGGAAAAAATCCAAGCCCGGCTGAAAACAAACATCAAAGTCCCCCAAAAGCAGGTGGGAAAATGTGTTATGGTCTGATGAAACCAAGGTTGAACTTCCTGGCCATAATTGCTAAAGGTATATTTGGTGCAAAAACAACACTGCGTATCACCCAAAGAACACCATACCCACAGTGAAGCATGATGGTGGTAGCATAACTGATTGGAAATTATTTAGAAAGGCACACAACTGTCTATATTAGAGCTCACCAGCCAAACTAAGTAACTGAGCAAGAAGGGCCTTGGTCAGGGAGGTAACCAAGAATCTATTGGCCACTCTAACCGAGCTTCAGTGTTTTTCATCAGAGATGGGAGAATCTGCAAGAAGGACAACCATCCCTGCAACAATTCAATCAAGCCTTTCATTGCAGAGTGGTTAGATGGGAAGCCACTCCTGAGTAAAGGTATTTGGTTGCCAGAAGGACTCTGAGGGCATGAGGAAAAATATTTTCTGGCCCGAATAAACCTAAATTGAACTATTTAGACTGAATGCCAAGCTCTAGGTCTAGCGAAATCAAAGTACCAGTCAAGGTACTCATTATCTGGAAAACACCATCCCTACAGTGAAGCATGGTGGAGGTACTGTAGCATCATGCTATGGGGATACTACTCAGCAGCAGTGACAGGTCAAGGATACAGGTCAGGATTGAGGGAAGGATGAATGGAGCTAAATACAGAGAGGTTCTTTAAGAAAACCTGATCAAGAGCGC
The DNA here is from genome assembly GCF_011004845.1 of Esox lucius. Taxonomy (NCBI): domain Eukaryota; kingdom Metazoa; phylum Chordata; class Actinopteri; order Esociformes; family Esocidae; genus Esox; species Esox lucius. Next base: position 28,521,170 of record NC_047574.1, on the reverse strand, counting down.
ACTGGATCTTAGAGTGAGGCAAAGATCTTTCAGTGTGACAATGACCCAAAGCACACTGCGAAGACGAAGCTGGAGTAGCTCTGGGACAAGTCTAAGAAAATTTGTATTTAATAACTGGTCACACATTTCTAAAAACATGTTTTTGTTTTTTCTTTATACGTTATTGTGTGTAGATTCATGGCAAATTAAAACAATTTAATTCATTTTAAATTTAGCCTCAAGTCACAAGACATGGAAAAAGTGAAGGAACCTGAATAGCCACTGTACAGTGGATTTTTCCAAATGTTATTGTTATAACATGAAATCAAAATGGATTTAAATAAATTTTCTTTTGTCTCTGATCAACACAAAAAAGAAAAAAAATGCATTCTACAAATTGTTTTAAATTAATAAAAAAATTACAGAAATCATTGATTACATAAGTATTCACCCCTTTTGACAGGATTTGAGGTAATTGGTTGAGGCACCTTTGGCTTTGTTGAGGTGTTTTGGTCTCGTCAAACCACATGTCTTCTGGTAAACTTTAGATTTTATGTGAGTAGTGTGTTCTTTTTGCCATTCCCAATTATGTGAAGGATCCATGCCATATTATCTCAATTTCTTAATAATGGACTTTACTATGCTACGGGGGATATTCAATGCACTTAAAATGTTCTTACATCCTGATTGGTGCTTTCGAAGAACCTTATTCCGAGTATGCTACTCTGGGACCTCCCAGATACAATTGTATTTAACATGAAATCAGGTGAAACCACTTGATTGCACACAGCTGGACTCCATCCGACTAAGTACATGACTTCTAAAGAGAATAGCTCATTTAGGCGTGTCATTGTAAAGGGGGTGAATACTTATGCAATCAATTATTTTCTGTTTTATATATGCAATTAATCTAGAACAATTAGCATATTTAGTTTTTCCACTTAGAAATTATAGACTTTTTTGATTTCATGTTGTAATAAAATAATATGTGGAAAGGTCCAAGGGTGGTGAATAATTCTAAGAGGCACTGAACATACACAATCAATCAACACTTTGGGGTCACATAGAAATGTCCTTGTTTTCCATGAAAACATACTTAAAATGAGTTTTAAATTTATTTAAGTAATACAATTATTTAAATAATAATAATAATTTTGTCCTGGGAAATGTGCTTTGGGACATTGGCTACAATCAAGCACCATCCACAGGGTATGGCATGGCATTGCAAAATGGAGTGATAGTTTTCCTTCTTCAAGATCCCTTTTACCTTGTACAAATCTCCCACTCTAAACCACTGATTACCAGGCTTGAAAGACACGTTGCTGTCCCTGTCCAAAGTCCTCCTGGTTGTGTTGCAGATCAAGACGATACCTGACAATTTCAGCTGCCACTCTGCTGTCACTGAAATTCAACACTACTGTTGTTTGCTCCTTGGGGTTTAAGGCCGGGTATTTTGTAAAAGCACTTTGTGACAACTGCTGATGTAAAAAGGGCTTTATAAATACATGTGAATGATTGATTGAATACATTTATAAATACATTTGATAATAAATGTAACATGAACAAATACTAACACAGAACGAGTGAAAATAACATAATATGTAAAAATGGGTGAACTTGCCCTTTAAGAATAAATTCTATGCATAATTTTTTGTATTACAATAGTTTCTCAAATGTCTGTAACATTGCATTTCCTAAATTAGAATGTGTTCCTCAGATGCCAATCAAATGCCCTTTAGACTTTCAGGAAGCTTGATTGTTGTCCATTGTTTGTGAATTGAGGGACTGTACCTTCAGGTGAACTCCATGTAAATTACTTTTTCCCATTCAACATAACAGTTGGTTGTATTTTGGTGTGGAACAGTTAATGTGTGATCAGTTTTGCTGCTCCAGATGTACATGTTAGCATTCTGCTGTGAATGTTATCTATACCCTAACTAACTGACTAAGTGTTGATGTGTTTCACAGGATGACTCAGGGTTTACATAATCCTTCTGCTAATGTGCGCACTGCACCCCTGTCCAGAATTGTTACCAATGTGTCAGCACACAACCCATTCCTGCAACCCATTCCTGCACACAACCCATTCCTGCATCCCGACCTGTGTTTCCTATTTAATGCCTCAAGAACACATGAGAAACATTCAACAAAGCATATGAGAAACTTTGGAAGGTGTCTGCATGCCTTTTATGCCATCCAATCTGTATGTCTGAATAGATCTGTAATGATGTGATGTCAATGACTGATTCTGGATGAGTCGGAGAATAATAAGAGGCTTCATTAGCATAATTTCCCTGATTTAGATGAGTGGTTTCATGACTTCAGGGCTGTGAGCTTTTTGCTAGCATTGTCCTCTTAAGCTACAGTGTGTCTGTGTGTGTATAGGTCTGTGTGTGTGCGTGTAATAAGTGAGGGAAAGAGGAATAGGAAAACAGTGTGAACACTAATAACAAAGGCTCAGTTCTTTGCAATTAATAATTAGATGTACAACAACTGTGTGCACAGGGAGAGTTTGAAGAAATCCACTGGAGAGTACATCCACTGGGGAGTACATTTCTGGAATTCACCTTAAAAAACAACACCCCTTCTTTCTTTTGAAATCAGTATCTTTGTTCTTCCTCAGTAGAACAGATGGTTATGCCTCGTTTGAAATCAGTACACCCAATTAACTGAATACATTATCTGGTACCATTTAAGTCTTGCACATACTACACTACCTTAAGGCGAAGTTACATGTAATGTTACCTGAAACTTCTTCCCTGAGTGACACATCATTGTTTGGATGGCATATTGCTCGACAGTTATGTTATTTGTCCTATTTCCATACATTTTGGTGTGGAATTGTTAAGGACTTGTTGACAGTGCTGTGGGTGGGGGTTATGAAATTCTGGGAGGGGTGATACAGTATGGAGGGGAGAGAACTGGGTGTGAACTGGCGGATGGAATAAGGGGCTTACCCTTTCCTAGTAATTATTGTCAGGGCTGCCCTTTGTCACCGGTTCTGTTCGTAATTTTTATGGACAGAATTTCTAGGCGCAGCCAGGGGCCGGAGGGTGTCAGGTTTGGGGACCACACAATTTCGTCTCTGCTTTTTGCAGATGATGTTGTCGTGTTGGCCCCTTCTAACCAGGACCTTCAGCATGCGCTGGGACGGTTTGCAGCCGAGTGTGAAGCGGTGGGGATGAAAATCAGTACCTCCAAATCCGAGGCCATGGTCCTCAGTCGGAAAAGGGTGGCTTGCCCGCTTCAGGTTGGTGGAGAGTGCCTGCCTCAAGTGGAGGAGTTTAAGTATCTAGGGGTCTTGTTCACGAGTGAGGGAAGGATGGAACGGGAGATTGACAGACGGATCGGTGCAGCTTCTGCAGTAATGCAGTCGATGTATCGGTCTGTCGTGGTGAAGAAAGAGCTGAGCCGCAAGGCGAAGCTCTCGATTTACCAGTCAATCTACGTTCCTACTCTCACCTATGGTCATGAGCTTTGGGTCATGACCGAAAGGACAAGATCCCGGATACAGGCGGCCGAAATGAGCTTTCTCCGCAGGGTGGCCGGGCGATCCCTTAGAGATAGGGTGAGAAGCTCGGTCACCCGGGAGGAGCTCAGAGTAGAGCCCCTGCTCCTCCACATCGAGAGGGGTCAGCTGAGGTGGCTTGGGCATCTTTTTCGGATGCCTCCGGAACGCCTTCCTGGGAAGGTGTTCCGGTCCCGTCCCACCGGGAGGAGACCCCGGGGAAGACCTAGGACTCGCTGGAGGGACTATGTCTCCCGGCTGGCCTGGGAACGCCTCGGTGTCCCCCCGGAAGAGCTAGAGGAAGTGTCTGGGGAGAGGGAAGTCTGGGCATCCCTGCTTAGACTGCTGCCCCCGCGACCCGGCCCCGGATAAGCGGAAGAAGATGGTATGGTATGGTGGTATTGTCAATGACATTTTTTCATTTGATTTCGTATTTTCGATAGCTTTCATATTGTAACAGTCGGAGATGGCTTGTGCCATGCCGATTGTTACATTTCTATATTAGTTGTGTTTAAGTTCTAGTTATTCTGTTTCTATGTTCAGTTCCTTATCCCTATTGTTCATTGCTTTCACCTGTGTCCAGTTTAGTCTTCTCATCTGTGTCTTGTTTTCCCCCAATCACTTCCCTATTTAGTTTCCACAGTTCCCTGCATGTTGGTTGGTCATTGTTTCCTGTTGAGTATATTGTTTGTGTATTTGAGTAGGTCTTTTAATTTTACACCTGTTTATTTTCTCTGTGCCTGTGTCCTGCTCCACTTTGTTACACATACATTACCGTTACACTAACAAGTTTGGGGTCACATAGAGATGTCCTTGTTTTCAATGAAAACATACATGAAATGAGTTTAAATTGGCAATGTAGCAAAATGAATAGGAAATATATTAATTTACAAGTTAGAAATTATTATTTTAAATTGAAATAATAATAGCGTTTTTCAAACTTAAAAATAATCCTCAATTTGCTGCAATTACGGCCTTGCAGAACTTAAGCATTCTAGTTGTTGGACTGGCTTGATGGGCACTTCTTATGTACCACACGGTCAAGCTGCTCCAACAACAGCTCAATAGGGTTGAGATCCAGTGATTTTGCTGGTCACTCCATTATAGACAGAAAACCAGCTGACTGCTTCTTCCCTAAATTGTTTTTGCATAGTTTTGAGCTGTTCTATTGTAGAAGGAAATTGGCTCCAATCAAGTGTTGCCCACAGGGTATGGCATGGCGTTGCAATATGGAGTGACTGGATTCCTTCTTTAAGATTCCTTTTACCCTGTACGAATAGCCCACTTTCCCACCACCAATGCACCCCCAGACCATTACATTGCCTCCATCGTGCTTGACAGATGACATGGCTTGGACCAAGCCGAAAGTTCAATTTCTATATTATTTGTGTTCCAGTTATTCTATTTCTATGTTCAGTTTCTTTCTTCTTTCCCTATTGTTCATTGCTTTCACCTGTGTCCAGTTTAGTCTTCTCACCTGTGTCTTGTTTTCCCCCAATCACTTCCCTATTTAGTTTCCCCAGTTCCCTGCTTGTTGGTTGGTCATTGTTTCCTGTTGTGTCCACATTGTTTTGCAGGTACATTTTAATAAAGCTCCCAGTTAAGGGCCTGTGAGGTGTCTGTTTTTTTTTCAAACTAAACACTCTAATGTATTTGTCCTCTTGTTCAGTTGAGCACTGGGGCCTTCCACTCCTAATTATATTTTGTTTAGAGCCAGTTTGCTCTTTTCTGTGATAGTACACTGCACAGTTTCTTGGCAATTTCTTACATGGAATAGCTTTCATTTCTCAGAACAAGAATAGACTGATGAGTTGCAGAAGAAATGTATTTGTTTCTAGCCATGTTGAGCCTGTAATCGAACCCACAATTGCTGATGCTCCAGATAATCAACTAGGCTAAAGGAGGACAGTTTTTGCTTCTTTAATAGCACAACAGTTTTCAGCTGTTCTAATATAATTGCAAAGGGTTTTCTAATGATCAGTTAGCCTTTTAAAATGATAAATGTGGATTGGCAAAGCAACACGTGCCAGTGGAACACAGGACTGATGGTTGCTGATAATGGGCCTCTGTATACTTTTGTAGAAATGTACTTACCAAAAAGTCTGTAATTAGCTTTTCTTAGCATTCATGAATGGTAATGTTTCGTACCACTACCTCAAAGCTTCATTGCAAGCAGAAGACTGCTACAAAACACTTAAAAGTACATTCAGTAATCTGTCACGGTAGCATCAATTATTTAAACAGCACACAGATGAAACAAACGGCAGAATTGGCTGAATTCAAACTGGTACTAGAGAACTATTTTCTATAGCCACCATACACAGCTTCTGTTCTTTTGCAGAGATATCATCGAGGTCAGAGTGAACTTTAACCTTAACAAGCTATGTGAAGGTTGCTTTGCCTAGCTTATTAAAATTGCTGCTAGTTTACACTTATGTAATATTACTGCTGTATTTTTGCTTCATATTTTTATAAATTCTTGATATGTAGATGGCATGTGCCATGTCACAAGAATTTAATTGTGCAGGATGACGCTGTGTTATTTGGTGAATTTGAAAAGAAACATTTGGATTTCCTTTGTTTGTAAGTATCAATGTTGACTTCTTCCTGCTCGTGGATGTTGAGTTAATTAAATTCACCCCCTCTGCAATTGGGACAATACCTCTGCCTCTCCTGAGTCTCCTGAGAATCAATAGAGCAACTTCCACAACAAGGCATATACTTTTTGCGAGAAACATTGGATTGTGCCACGTTCATTTAGAAGAGGACTAAAGGCAAAAGCAATTCCATCAAGTTTCCCAGTTCCACCCGTGGAGACAAGACAGATTGTAAGTAATAATTCCAATTGCTATGTTATAATACACAAATTACACATTGCCAGCGGATATTCCGTGCAAGAGTGGGGCATTAACATGTTCACCATCATCCCCCCTTTAGCTGCTCTCCAAGCTTCTATTTGGTTAATTCATCATCTGTGTATTGTGGTTAGAACAAGTAAGGATATATCTGACATTTTTTCTAATTGTTCATATTCAGAGTCAGACATAATATATACAGCTCTGGAAAAAATTAAGAGACCCCTGCTAATTTTTCTTAAATCAGCATCTCTAAATGTATGGCAGCCATTCCATTCCAGTGTCTGTTCCAACACTGGCACACCTCATTTTACTTAATGAGGTACTGATTAGGTGATTACCTGAACCAAATCTAATTTAACGAGGAAAAGTATAAAAACAGCTGGATGGCAAAGATTGTGCAAGTAGTACCTCAAAGGTAATTTGGATTAAAAAAAAATATTCAGCATGACAAAGGAGCTGAAAAGAAAAGCTTTGAGTGAGGAAAAGAAGGGTTCAATTCTGGCTTTACTGAGGGATACAGTGAGCGTCAGGTTGCTTCCATCCTGAAAATGTCAAAGACTGCAGTTCATAAGAACAAAGTCAATCAACAGACATTGTGGACAACAAAGCTACAGACTGGCAGAGGGCGAAAACTACTTTTCACTGACCGAGATGAATGTCAACTCATTCGAAAAAAGAATACAAAAAGAATGGCAAACAGCAGCTGGGGTGAAGTGTTCCAAATTGGACTCTTAATATCTCACCCGGCCAGAAGAGCACTGGTCTCACCTCAGAGCCTGGGTCCTCTCTAGGTTTCTTCCTAAAATTCGGCCTTCTTAGGGAGTTTTTCCTAGCCACTGAAATCCAACACTACTGTTGTTTGCTCCTTGGGGTTTAAGGCCGGGTGTCTCTGTAAAGCACTTTGTGACAACTGCTGTTGTAAAAAGGCCTTTATAAATAAATTTGATTGATTGATTGAAGTGCACGGCGAGGACGATTCGAAACAGGCTCCTAGGGGCAGGGCTGAAGTCGTGCAAAGCTAGAAAAAAGCCCTTCATCAATGAGAAGCAAAGAAGAGCCAGGCTGAAGTCTGCAAAAGACCATAAGGATTGGACCGTAGAGCAATGGAGTAATGTCACCTTCTCTGACGTGTCAAATTTTCAGCTTTGCCCAACACCTGGTCGTCTAATAGTTAGACAGAGACCTGGAGAGGCCTACAAGCCACAGTCTTGCACCCACTGTGAAATTTGGTGGAGGATTGGTGATGATCTGGGGATCCTTCAGCAAGGCTGGAATCAGGCAGATTTGTCTTTGTGAAGTACAAGGTTATCCTGGAAGAACACCTGCTTCCTTCTGCCCTGACAATGTTCCCAAACTCTGAGAATTGTTTTTTCGAAGCAGGACAATGCTCCATGCCACACAGCCACCAGATCACGGATGAAGAACCACCAGATCAAGACCCTGTCATGGTCAGCCCAAACTCCAGACTGCAGTTGAAAGTGTTGCCATCTTGAGATTCAAACCCAGGTCACCCACGTGAAAGGCTGTGTCATTAACCACTACACCAGAGAGCTGTACATTTGCTGGGTGTCATTATAACGTCTTGTCTATATCGTCAACAAATCCTCTTCTGCCACTGGTTGTTTATTGGCCATTTGTGAATGACATTGATACATTTAAACTGACTAACGTTTCTTACTAAGTTTACCTCCACCACAAATAGCGTTTATGTATGGCTTTTGCCAATGGCCGTTTTAACAGCGTATTAGCCAGTAATAAGCTTTACCGGTTTCTAATAACATAAGAATTGAGTAATTGCTAGCAAGTCTTGCCAAAGCTATTTCATTTCATGGCATAAGAATGCATTTATTTTTTTCATGGCAAAACAATATAAATTTTTCTTTCATTCATGATTAACATCAATAAAGGCGATGATAATTACCCTTTTCATCAAGTGAAAAGACGAGAGAATAATGGAATCCACCAGATATAAATGCCATTGCTCCCAATAGAGTCGAACTTAGGTCTTCCACATGAGAGGAACTGTCTTTAACCAATACGCCACGGCATTACACATTTCAACACTCGCTAGACTCCATTGAGTATTGTGTTACACTGACTAACGTTTCTTATTAAGTTAACTTCCACCATAGCGTCTATGAACTGTACTGCTTTTGCCACTGGGCGTTTTAACAGCTTATTAGCAAGTAATAGGCTTACTAGTATCTACTAACTTCCAAGGAATAATCATAAGAATTGAGCAATTGTTAGCGAGACTGGAGATGAAATTTTCCATGGCAGAAACAGTCGCAATATAACCGTATACAGTTTAAGTTAAGGCTTACTATAACGTAACTAATGTATTTTGTAGCCAGCAAATGTTTGTCTATCCTGACTCAAAACACATGCACGGATGCGTACTTAATAACCGTAAACTGTTTTATTTCAGGCTTACCATAATGTAGATACTAAAGGTTTTAGCCAGCGAAGTTCATTTATATGAATAATTCATGATGTGTACTTCGCTTCACCTGCAAGGAGATACAAACTCGGGACCTATAGTTTACAGGGCTGCTTCTCAAACCACTACGCTATTTAACAAAGTGTACTCAGTCAGTTACTCTCTCACTCAGTAAGAGACATTCCCTCTTCTTGGCCGGCTCCGCTTACTCAGTCCAGCAAACCTCTGGGTTATTCCACCAAATATTTATTTTTGAACTCTTCCTAAGTTAAAACATTAGTATTTAGTTGTTGAAAAATGTATATGAATGTATTTTCTTTGCATTATTTGAGCTCTGAAATCTTTTTTTGATTATTTTGATCAGTTGTTATTTCATACAAAGACTCTAAATGACAATATTGTTATTTGGAATTTGGGAGTAATATTGTCAGTAGTTTATAGAATAAAACAAAACTGTTCATTTTACTCAAACACATACCTATGAATAATAAAACCAGAGAAACTGATAATTATGCAGTTGTCTCTTAATATTGTCCAGAGCTGTATGTATTTTGCTTTCTCTCTCAAGCAAATAAAGCTTGACTCTCCGAGGTGAATATGAAAGACAAAATAGGTAACTTTCTTTTTAGCTAGCGCATACTAACTTTCATTTACTGTATACACGCTCTTCCCAAATTAACATGTGGATTGATACAACTGTGAACAAAACTGACCAGTAAACACAGTAAGTACCCATTTATTTGAAATGAGAATTATATTGCGAAAATTGACAGTGTGCATCCTGGCCAATTCCAGGGACGATGCTAAAATCAGGAGGTCGTCTAGGTAGGCTAAAATCCTGATGCCTTCCCTGCGCAGGGGCTCCAGCCTTCTCATTTGGAGAAGGTGTGTGGAGCCAGAGCGTAGCCAAAAGGAATCCTCATATACTCGTAGACCCTGCCCTGAAAGGCAAACCTGAAAAACTTACTGTGTCTGCGAACGATCGGGACATGGAAGTAAGCATTCTTGAAGTCTATGCTCAAGCAGAAATCTCCCGGCAGGGAGGGCTTCCAGCAGGCGACTGGTGGTGAGCATACCTACGTGTACATTTTGATTGCGCAAATCCAATAACGGCCTCACTCCTCCCGTTCTTTTGGGAACCAGGAAGTAAAAACCGTCCTGTCTGAGGTCTTCCGGGACCTCTGAGATCGCTCCTTTGCTCAACAATTCCGTCATGTCTGACAGTAGAGCGGACGCTCTGTTGGGTGATAACATCACTGTCTCCACTATCCCGGAAAAGGGGGGTGGAGCCGAGCAAAACTGTACCAGATAACCCAGTCTGATCGTTAGATCGAGACAGGCTGACATGGTACAGTGATAACCCCACTCCCAGTAACACTCTGGGAGAGGAAGAGCATGAAGTTGTGGGGGGCGTTGGTCCGGAAAGGTTGTAATTCCGTCCCTCGTCTGCCTTCTTGAAGGCAGTGTGAACGTTGTCGCTGAATAAGCCCTCCTGGGAGAGAGGTGCGTTCAGGAGGAGTGCACGATCGGTGTCGCGTAGGGAGGACAAAGACAGCCACAGGTGACGCCGTCTGACCACGGAAGAAGCCACTGTGCGTCCGGCACAGACCATCTGGGCCTGGTTAAGGTGGAGGATAGCCTTTAGATTACCCGCTACCTCTTTGATGTTACGTGATGACGGAGTAGGAGAACGGTCTAAAATATGGGAGGCCGCTGACACTAGGAGAGCACCATTGTTCGCCGTGGCCAGGGCCTGTGATCCCAGGACGTAAACTTTATTCCACAGCTGCCCCAAGTAGCGGTCCTTGGTGGATGGCAAAGCAGGCTCCTTCCCCGACCAGCCCCAGGAAGGCAGGAAATGCGCGGTCATCTCGGGCTCTAAAGGAGGGATGGCCGAGCTGATGAGAGTCTGCCTACCGTAGACCCTGGTGAGGGTGGTGTAGGACTTAACGGGAGCTCTGGTGGAAGCCGGAGCGGACCAGGAATCCTCTGCGAAGGCTTGAAAACCACGGACCTCAGGCGCAGGGGAGTCCACCGGTTTCACACGTTCTGCCCAGGAGCCGAAGGACATGTCGGAAGGTTCCTTCAGCGTCGGCAGAGGCAGCTGAATATGTAGCGCTGCTCTCTCAATCATGCCCGCAAACTCCACGCGGAGAGGGGGCAGGCGGAGAGGAACAACAGAAGAGAGGTCATCATCAGGTTCTCCCTGGAGAGAGGGAGAAGCGTAAGATCCGCCACCACAACCCAATTGGGAAGGAAGCGGGTCTGGCGTAGGAGCGTCCTCATCAGGCATCTCGTCGTCATCACTGGAATCCAACACGGCAGAGACGTCCACCTCTTGTTCGAAAAAGTTTGCCCTCTCTATATGTGTAGATTATTGTATCAATGTCGTTCACGAATCGCTAATAAGCTGTTAAAACGGCCAGTGGCAAAAGCCATAAAGTTCATAGATGCTATTTGTGGTGGAGGTAAACTTAATAAGAAACATTACTCAGTTTAATGCTAGTTAATGGTGTCTAACAAAATATTCTAGCTTGGCGTGATGTTAATGAGTGAAAATAAGTCCAGCATGTGTGCTGTTCGATGGCGTAGTGGTTAACGACAATGCCTTTCATGTGGGCAACCCAGGTTGGATTCTCGAGAGGGTAGCCACGATTAACGCTTATTGTGGGACGGCTGAACTAGGTTTGCCTGTTTTCTTGTTTTCTAAAGTATCTATAATTAAATTACAATATTTTAGTTGGTAACGTAACGGATTACAGTTACTGTTTTTTGTAATCCTTGTAATCCGTTACTCCCCAACTCGGTTGTTACAGGTAAATGTTTCCTGGATGAAGAATCCTGCAAGACCAAGGGTCTAGCTTTGGATGGTGCTAATTGTAAATGTGTGAAGCTGGTTTCTTTGTTTTTATTGTTTTAGCCAAGGTAAGGTGATCCTATTATAGATGAGTTTATCTTTAACTGAAGCTCCTAGCATACCTTCGTGCTATAGAGTCTGAAATACTTATGGTATAATTAGTAGACTGTTAGGTTAGTTGGGAAGACATTGAATCGTGTTGGTACTATGTTTTGTATTGCAAATGTATTACTTGATTGGAATAAATAGTATTACTTTGGAATATAGATTACTACGGCATCTCCATATTCAAGCTGGTAGGCATACTGGTAATAACACACACCTGAGTAAGTCCAAGCGAACAGACTTGGTGTCCCTGAGTCCTGGAATTCTCGAAGCAGTCTGGTTAGGCCCAGGAACATATGACAAATGTTTAGTCATTCCTGAGTTTTGAGGATAAAGTAGGCAGTGAAACATATAATCTTTTAAATGTTTGGCTTGTGACAAAAGATTAGCTTTTCTAAGAACTTCCAGCATAGCATGGTCATTTATGATTGCGTATGTTTACAGACAATATGGAGTCAGATTATTAGATGTTGAATGATCACGTAGGTCATAGATTCTCTCTGCACTAATCTTCATACCTGTCTGCTCAGTAGCATTCCAAGGGCCGTCCAGAAGTTGACACCGCCTCCGCATAAAATGGGTTTGACTGTTTTGCTTTTGATTTCTCCCTCACCTCCTTCCCTCACCCTTCTCATTTTTATACACAAAACGAACAATATTAGCAACTACTATAGAGCATCTTAACATTTCCTGGAAGAGCTGACAACTGGTCAAAATCATTGGGTAAAAACTTTCTAGACGTTACGTTACCCATTGTGGGCGCTGCTATGCTTTTTATATAGTTTATTCTTTTTTTTTTTTCAGACCAAAAAAGCTTATAGAAGCTTATAAGAACCACAGGGTAACATCGAGGGATCAAAAGGCCTGTCTTGCCACAATCAATTTCAAAGTATATGATTCAATAGTCAGAAAGAGACTTCACAATATTGGTCTACATGGGATGTCAGAAAAGAAGAAGCCTCTGCTCTCAAAAAGAATATCATGACACAATTTATGTTTTACCAGACAATACCCCTGTGTTCCAAAACTACTAGAACAATGTTTTCTGGACAGGTGAGTCAAAGGGGGAGCTGTTTGGCTACAATAACAAATGGATGCCATGTTTGGCGAAAAGGAAATTATGTTTGACTGTTATGATGCCTCAGGGCCTGGTCAACTTGTCGTCATTGAGTCAACTATGAATTCCATATTGTACGAGATAATTATTGAGGAGAATGTGAGGCCATCTGTCAAGGGGATCTGGCAAGAGAACAATAATCCAAAACAAAGTGACTCAAATAATTAAATGGGGGATTATGGAATGTTCAAGATGATGCTCAGACATGTTGTCCACTGTGACAGTTTTAGTGATGCAGATTGTAAGACCTAGCAGCAGCCCCATCTGGCGTGTGAATAACAAGCAATCAGACAAAACCCAGGGCACCAGTGGGAGTAATTAACTGTCTCCCTCTCCTTTAAAATAGGTGCCACTTCTCAGTTCATGGAGGAATAGCTGGTATTGACCTCAGTGTTTCAGCAAACCATTGTTTAAGACAGCGGAGGATCTCAAGATCCCAAAAGATCCCAAGGCGTCTCATGTCCTGGTGTGAGATCCAATGCCTCCCTCCCTCATTTGGAGCACAGGCACCTGTTCTTTGCTGTTATTGCCCTTACCTGTGTTCCTTATCACGTCCCTATTTAAGTCCTATCTTCCTTTTTGTATCTTGTCGATCATTGTTTGGATCCAGTTCCTTTGTAACATTGTTGTGTTCTGATTTCCTGTCATAACGTCATAAAATGTTGTTGTTCTATTCTGTTGTTTCGGCTAGACATTGACTCATTATAAAAAAGACAAGAAGACCCTTGGGCAGAAGAGTAGAGTGAGTCTTAGAAGACCTATAGCTAAGGTGGCCGAGTCTTACATCTTTCAGGCTTTGCTTTTCCCCAACCTGCATACATCTATTTTTTCTTGCTGGCAGCATGTGCATTCACAAAAACAGAGCCTTGACCTTTGCCAGCAATCTCCAAAAGCAGCGGAAGACATACCATAGAGGGTTGCTGTCTACAATGGCCTACCACAACTCTTGGGAAGATGATATTGTGGCAGATCTTGCTGGTTTCAAGGAGACAGCCATCTGAGATTGGGCTTGTCCACCTAATCGCCCTCAGTTTTAAGATTTTTTTGAAGATGGGCAGAGACTTTGCTATACTAGCCTCCAGGGGATGCTGGTTCCATCATTAAGGTGCCAGGAACAACAAGTCTTTTGACTACATGGATTGAGGCAGAACAGCAAAGATCCCAGAGGTGGCTGAAAGAAGAGCCCAGATGGGGAAAACAGTATGGAGGTGAGTCTCCTCTTGTTGCTCTATAGGCAAGAACCATGGCCTTGTAGCGGATATGAGGTCTAATTGTATGCCAGTGGAGTGTATATCAAAGTGTGTGACTTGGGGGAACCTTGAACAGTAGGCGGCACGCTAGATTCTGAATGAGTTGCATGGGTTTGGTTGCACAGCTTTACCAAGAGAGTGTTGCAGTAATCCAGTGAGTCACTACCTTGATGTTAGCAGGGAACAAGTGGTTGTCATCTGGGGTCGCACCAAGTTTTTGTGCACATGATGGCTTCCCGTGGAGGAAGAGCAGTTCATTTTGATCAAAGTTTAAATTAAGGTGGTGGGCCAACACCAAAGCAAAGATGTCAGCCAGGCATACAGGCAGGCATGTTGTCATCTGGGTCCTGGAAAAGTAAAAATCATGTTAGTATATTGTTATAAAAATGTTGTAGGTTGATCTGTTTCTGTGTATTGTCTTGATGAACACCTGGCATGAACACCCGTTAGATCTAGGAGAATGAGACCAGAGCAGAGACAGTTAGCTTGGGCATTGCAAAGAGCTTCTGTTACACAAAGGAGATCACAGTCTCTGTGATTTCTTTAAAAGGGGAGCTATGTATGAAGGAGGTAAGGAATGGCAGATGTACTCCTGAGATGGTCTTGAGAAAGGAGGAGGGGATAGGGTCAAGAGGGCATGATGTTGAGAAAGACACCAACAGCGCATTTTGGATGATAGATAACAACAATGTAAAGTTTTAATGGAAAGGCTGCATTGACAGCATGAAATTCAAAAGAGGTATATAGGTAGGTGAGCATGAGGGAAGAGAGAGAATCTCCATTTTGAAGAAATGACTACCCCTGTGCCACCACCATGCAGATGACGTGAGAGCAGCCGGAGTTGCACTATTTTCTTGGGTAATCCATGTCTATGTCAGAAAATCAGGAGCCTGGAGCATAGGCTGAGATGAACTCAGAATTGATCACATTGATCACAGTTCCAAACAATGCCAGAAATCAAGAATTGCACACAGATTGTTCAGACTGGGAACACAACACTGGAAAGGTTTCAGCCATGGGATTGGGAGTATTTGTAGATATGACAAGAAGACAGGCAGACAGGGATGAGAAATACACACATTTCACTATGGGGACAGCCAAGTTCCAATGCAGCACAAAACATGGAGCATTTATCAAGCCAAAACCTTTGACATTGAATTAAAAAAGCCCTCCGCTTTCGAACACATCCCAAGAAGACCCTCAGTTTTGTCCTTGTGTGCTGTGCGCTCCACTGCAGCAGTTATAAAAATGTCATTCTGGATGGGATTATCGTCTTTACACACTTAAACTCCCCTGAAAATTCCTGGAATCTTCTTCACCTGAACAAAGCATGTTTTCTTTCATATGTCAAGTATAACCCCATATTTTTAAAGGAATTCTGTCCCTTTGAGTGAACACTACTTTGCGCCACTTGCAACAACTAAGTACCAGGTCAGATTCAGACCATCAGTGGACATGACTTTGGACCAGCAAGAGCGATGCAAGCTTATGCATTAATCTAATCTGGTTAAGCCTTTGAAGCAAACCAGCTCAAATCATGCAAAAAAGTCACAAGTGCAAATAGCCTTTACATAATGACCAGAAACATAAACATCTCCGGAAACAATTAAGAGACTACTGCACCTTTTTCTTTCCTTTCCAAAAAAGTTTAAAAGGAAAGTTTGGGTGAAGAACAGAAGCGTTAAATTTGCAGTGATCTCATAATTTTAACCCTTCCGTTCCTCACTCAAAACCTTCCTTTTCGACATCTTTGGAAAGGAAAGAAAAAGGTGCAGTGGTCTCTTAATCTTTTCCGGAGCTGTACAGGTGCTGGTCATATAATTTGAATATCATCAAAAAGTTTATTTATTTCAGTAATTCAATTCAAAAAGTGAAACTTGTATAATGTATATATTCATTCCACACAGTCTGATATATTTCAAGTGTTTATTTCTTAAAATTTTGATGATTATAACTGACAACTAATGAAAAATTTGAATATTGTGAAAAGGTTCAGTATTGAAGACATCTGGTGCCACACTCTAATCAGCTAATTCACTCAAAACACCTGCAAAGGCCTTTAAATGGTCTCTCAGTCTGGTTCTGTAGGCTACACAATCATGGGGAAGACTGCTGACTTGACAGCTGTCCAAAAGACGACCATTGACACCTTGCACAAGGAGGGCAAGACACAAAAGGTCATTGCTAAAGAGGCTGGCTGTTCACAGAGCTCTATGTCCAAGCATATTAATAGAGAGGCGAAGGGAAGGGAAAGATGTGGTAGAAAAAAGTGTACAAGCAATAGGGATAACCGCACCCTGGAGAGGATTGTGATACAAAACCCATTCAAAAATGTGGGGGAGATTTACAAAGAGTGGACTGCTGGAGTCGGTGCTTCAAGAACCACCACGCACAGACGTATGCAAGACATGGGTTTCAGCTATCGCATTCCTCTTGAACAAGACACAGCGTCAGAAGCGTCTTGCCTGGGCTAAAGACAAAAAGGACTGGACTGCTGCTGAGTTATGTTCTCTGATGTAAGTAAATTTAGCATTTCCTTTGGAAATCAAGGTCCCAGAGTCTGGAGGAAGTTGCTTGAAGTCCAGTGTAGTTTCTACAGTCAGTGATGGTTTGGGGTGCATGTCATCTGCTGGTGTTTTTTCCACTGTGTTTTCTGAGGTCCAAGGTCAACGCAGCTGTCTACCAGGAAGTTTTCGAGCACTTCATGCTTCCTGCTGCTGACCAACTTTATGGAGATGCAGATTTCATTTTCCAACAGGACTTGCACACAGTGCCAAAGCTACCAGTACCTGGTTTAAGGACCATGGTATCCCTGTTTTTAATTGGCCAGCAAACTCGCCTGACCTTAACCCTATATAAAATCTATGGGGTATTGTGAAGAGGAAGATGCGATACGCCAGACTCAACAATGCAGAAGAGCTGATGGCCACTATGAGAGCAACCTGGGCCCTCATAACACCTGAGCAGTGCCACAGACTGATCGACTCCATGCCACGCCGCATTGCTGCAGTAATTCAGGCAAAAGGAACCCCAACTAAGTATTGAGTGCTGTACATGCTCATACTTTTCATGTTTATACTTTTCAGTTGGCCAACATTTCTACAAATCTTTTTTTTGTATTGGTCTTAAGTAATATTCAAATTTTCTTAGATACTGAATTTGGGATTTTCATTAGTTGTCAGTTATAATCATCACAATTAAAAGAAATAAACATTTGAAATATATCAGTCTGTGTGCAATGAATGAATATAATATACATGTTTGACTTTTTGAATGGAATTACTGACATAAATCAACTATTCTAATTATATGACCAGCACCTGTATATTTGTCACGGTCGTGGGATGAGAAGGACACAGGCGCAGAGTAAAGGTATTGAAGATAATCCATGATTTATTTGAAACAAAAAGGACTCCAACAAAACAAACCAGTGACGTGGGTATTCCTTACACAGGAAAAACAAAACCAAAATGAACCACACCTCTGGGCCTACAAACTGAACTTAAATAGGGTCCCCAATTGGAGGCAATAACTAACACCTGCCTCCAATTGGGGAAACCAAAAAAGGATTAGAGGTGGCTAAAGGCCACCTCCTGTCCTGTCCTGGCTATGCCCCGAGCCCAGCGCAGAGATGGCTAGGGGCACAGCCAGGACGTGACAGTACCCCCCCCCCCAAAGGCGCTAGCTCCCGACCGCTAGACCGGGGCGACCACACCCGTACCGGCGGAGGCTCAGCGCCCGGAGCTGCCGGCACAGGCCGGGGAGGCGGAGCCGCAGGGACAGGCCGGGGAGGCAGAGGGCCAGGAGACGGGAGAGCCGGCGGAGGAACAGGAGCCGGCGGGAGAGCCGGCGGCGGGTCAACAGTCGGCGGAGGAGCAGGAGCCAGGGGAGCTGGGGGAGCCGGCGGAGGGCAAGCAGCCGGCGGAGGAACCGGAGCCGGGGGAGCCGGCGGAGGGTCAAAAGCCGGCAGAAGGGGCAGGAGACGGGAAACCGGCGGAAGGCGAGGAGCCGGCGGAAGAGCCGGCGGAGGAGTAGGAGCCGGCGGAAGAGCAGGAGACAGGGGAGCCGGTGGAGGAATAGGAGCCGGCAGCGGGTCGGCAGCCGGCGGAGGAGCAGGAGACGGGAAACCGGCGGAGGGTCAGGAGCCGGCGGAAGAGCCGGCGGAGGAGTAGGAGCCGGCGGAAGAGCAGGAGACGGGGGAGCTGGTGGAGGAATAGGAGCCGGCGGCGGGTCGAGCAGGAGCCGTAGGAGCAGGAGACGGTGAAACTGGCGGAGGGTCAGGAGCCGGTGGAAGAGCCGGCGGAGGAGTAGGAGACGGGGAAACTGGCGGAGGGTCAGGAGCCGGCGGAAGAGCCGGCGGAGGAGTACGAGCCGGCGGAGGAGCAGGAGACGGGGGAGCCGGCGGAGGAGCAGGAGCCGGGGGAGCCGGCGGAGGGTCAACAGCCGGCGGAGGAGCAGGAGCCAGGGGAGCCGGCAGAGGGTCGACAGCCGGCGGAGGAGCAGGAGCTGGCGGAGGAGCAGGAGCCGGGGGAGCCGGCTGAGGGTCAGAACCCTGTGGGAGAGCCGGCGAAGGAGCCGGAGACGGGGAAGCCGGTGGAGGATCCGGAGACTGGGAAGTCGGCGGAGGGTCAGGGAGAGCCGGCGGAGGGCCAGGGAGAGCCGGCGGAGGGCCAGGGAGAGCCGGCGGAGGGCCAGGGAGAGCCGGCGGAGCGGCCGGGACCGGCGAGGGCGCCGCTGAGGCCGGGACACGCGAGGGCGCCACTGAGGCCGGGACAGGCGAGGGCGCCACTGAGGCCGGGACAGGCGAGGGCACCACTGAGGCCGGGACAGGCGAGGGCGCCACTGAGGCCGGGACAGGCGAGGGCGCCGTGGGACGAGGCGGCGGCTGCCAGGCAGGAGAGGGCACCTTGGGACGATGCGGTGGCTCCTGGGCAGGTGAGGGCGCCGCTGGTTGAGGGGGCGGCTCCTGGGCAGGTAAAGGCGCCGCGGGACGATGCGGGGGCTCCTGGGCAGGTGAAGGCGCCGCGAGACGAGGCGGCAGCACCTGGGCAGGAGAAGGCGCTGCGGGCGGCGGCGGCCAGTCATCCGCGGGCTCGGGCGGCGGCGGCCAGTCATCCGCGGCCTCGGGCGGCTGCGGCCAGATAATCCATGATTTATTTGAAACAAAAAGGACTCCAACAAAACAAAAGGCACCAACCAGTGACGTGGGTATTCCTTACACAGGAAAAACAAAACCAAAATTAACCACACCTCTGGGCCTACAAACTGAACTTAAATAGGGTCCCTAATTGGAGGCAATAACTAACACCTGCCTCCAATTGGGGAAACCAAAAAAGGATTAGAGGTGGCTAAAGGCCACCTCCTGTCCTGTCCTGGCTATGCCCTGAGCCCAGCGCAGAGATGGCTAGGGGCACAGCCAGGACGTGACAATATTGTCCATATTCTTAGTAATAATTTAGTAATACATGTACTGTAACTAGTAGGCATTTGGTGTTCTATTGAAATTAAGCTAGCTAACTATACTGAGGTTCATTGGGTCGAAGCAAAACATAATGTAGCAGCTAATCTACAATGGATTTCTTCCAAACATGACCATCATCAATGGCAACAGCCTTAGAAAGTATTGTAGTTGTATTGTTGCAATGATGATATTACACTTTGTTAGTTATCTATGGGAAATGATTTTTTACATATGAGGGGGAGAACACTGTTTTACATTCATAAGCTAGCTTGCCACAACAATTAATTCGAAATGAATCAAGTCAGATGCAATTGATGTGCAGACTTTTTGTATGAAACGTTTAGGAATTGCAACCATTTTCATACGCAGTCATCTTATTTCAGGGGCTCAATGTAATTGGACAAATTAACACAATGTGATGTCTCCCTCCAGCTCAGGTCCTCGATCTGGCTCCCGTTCTCATGAATGCAACCCACTTTCCCATTCACCTGTACCCACCCCAGTCATCAGATCGCAAACACCAGCATTCTAATCATCTGTTTACCCACCTGTGTCGTGTTAGCTCCACTATTTAGTTCTGTTCAGTTCACCTTAGCCTTCGTGAGGCATTGTTTGTGTTCACCACAATTCTACTAAGCCTGTTAGAATTTCCTTCAGTTTTTTGGGCTTTTTGTGTACCAACCCATTTCTGCCCGTTCTGTCTAGATCCCGTTTGTAGCCTTGTCCTTACCTGTACCTTCGCCATTCCATCCTTTGTATTGCTTTGCCAGGCCTTTACTGCAGCTGTCTTCTGTTGTTGTTTGTTCCTGGGTCTTTCTGCCTTAAGTTTTGTCTTTAGCAAGTAAAATTCTTGCTCGATCGGGTTGAGATCAGGTGATTGACTCAGCCATTGCAGAATATTCCACTTCTTTACCTTAAAAAACTCCTGGGTTGCTTTTGCAGTATGTTTTGGGTCATTGTCCATCTGTCTTCTGTCACATCATCAATAAACATTAGTGACCCAGTGTCATTGTAAGCCATGCATTGCCACGCCATCACACTGTCCCCACCAGGTTTTCAAATTATGTGGTATACTTCAGATCATGAACTGTTCCAAGCCTTCTCCATAATTTTTTCTTCCCATCATTCTGGTACAGGTTAATCTTAGTTTCATCTGTCCAAAGAATGCTATTCCAGAACTGGGCTGGCTTTTTAGAGGTTTTTTGCAAAGTGTAATCTGGCTTTTCTATTCTTGTGGCTTATGAATGCTTTGCACCTTGTGGTGAACCCTCTATTTGCTGTCATGAAGTCTTCTCTTCATTGAGACTTGGATAAGGATATGCCTACCTCCTGGAGAGTGTTCTTCACTTGGCTAGATGTTTGAAGGGTTTTTTCTTTACCATGGAAAGGATCCTACGATCATCCATTACTGTTGTCTTCGTTGACGTCCAGGCCTTTTTTGGTGCAGAGCTCACCAACGCGTTCTTTTTTCTCAGAATGTACCAAACGGTTGTTTTGGCCACTCATAATGTTCCTGCTTTCTCTCTGATGGATTTTGTTTTTGGAGCATAAAGAATAGAATAACAAAACTTGTCTCAGTGTCCAATTATTTCCAGACCTTACTGTTTGTAATGTGAAGTGATTTTAAATTGATGATGTCAATGAGCTTATCTTTATTAACACAAATGACAGGATCCCACTAGCATTATGTACCTATAGCCTATGGCATGGGGAAGGTGGCAAATCGCCAGCGGGGGGACATCTTGCTATCTGGTATGCAATAACCCAAACGGCTTTCCATTATTTCATTGAGTCATCCATCTATTAACGGAGAATACAGAAGAAATTAAGAGACCATTGCACCCCTTTCCTTCCTTTCCAAAGAAGTTGAAAAGGAAGGTTTTAAGTGAGGAACAGAAGAGTTCAATTTGCAGTGGTCTCTTAATTTTAACCCTTCTGTTCCTCACTCAAAACCTTCCTTTTCAAAATTTTTGGAAAGGAAAGCAAAAGGTGCAGTGGTCTCATAGTTTTTTCTGGACCTGTATATGTGCATATAGGTCTGTCAAGCTGATTCTGTTATTTAATGTAAGTGTACTGAAATATTAGTCCCGATGTTGTGCTTATAATGAACGCTAATATTCCAAATACAAATTGACACACTCAATATTTCTCTCACTATCTTGCTCCCTAGTTGCAAACAGATTTTACATTACTAATTACACTATATGCTCAAAAGTATGTGGAAACCCCTACTTATTATACAGTTCACGTGTTGCAGCCACCTGTATTGCTCACAGATGCATAAAATCCAGCACTTAGCCATGAAATCTCCAGAGACTAACAGTTTCAGGACAATGGGTCGTGCTGAAGAGCTCAGTGCCTTTAAACCTGGCACTATCATGGGATGCCACCTTTGCCACAAGATAGTTTGTGAAATGTCTGCCCTACTACTTCTGCCCTGCATTAATGCTCATGATTTTGGAATGGGATGTCCAACAAGATCATATAGGTGTGATGGTCAGTTGTCCACATACTTTTGGGAATATAGTGTATACAAGTAACCATTGGTTATTGTGCCAGCTTGGTGGTGGTGTTGTTTCTGTAACCATCATGTATGCGCAAAGGCCACTTGAAAAAATTTTTGGGGGCAAATGGAGATGACCACGGAACAGGACTGATATTTTTCTGACAGATACACATATTTATCAGACAGACTACTTTTGCGGGATCAGGAGTGTACAGGAAAAATATTTACACAAGAAAGGATAGAACTGAAAAGTCACTCCCATGTGAACTTCTAGCCCAAAATGCTCCCTTACTTTTACATTGCTTCCAATAGCACTAAACACCCCCTCCAAGAACTGCCACCTTAACGTGGTGGAGGGGTTTGAGTACCCGAGTGACCCTAGGAGCTATGTTGTCTGGGGCTATATGCCCCTGGTAGGGTCTCCCAAGGCAAACAGGTCTTAGGCGACGGGTCAGACTAAGAGCGGTTCAAAACCCCTTAATGAAGAATAAAATTTTGAGTACCGTGACGTCGCCCGGTATGGCGCAGCCGGGGCCCCACCCCGGAGCCAGGCCCGGGGTTGGGGCTCGAATGCGAGCGCCTGGTGGCCGGGCCTTCCCCCATGGGGCCCGGCCGGGCTCAGCCCGAACGGGTGACGTGGGGCCGCCCTCCCGTGGGCTCACCACCCACAGGAGGGACCATAAGGGGCCGGTGCAAAGAGGATCGGGCGGCAGTCGAAGGCAGGGGCCTAGACAACCCGATCTCTGGACACGGAAACTGGCTCTAGGGACGTGGAATGTCACCTCGCTGGCGGGGAAGGAGCCTGAGTTAGTGCGTGAGGTTGAGAGGTTCCGATTAGAGGTAGTCGGGATCACCTCTACGCACGGCTTGGGCTCTGGAACCACACTCCTTGAGAGAGGATGGACTCTTCACCACTCTGGAGTTGCCCATGGTGAGAGGCGGCGGGCTGGTGTGGGTTTGCTCATAGCTCCCCAGCTCTGCCGCCATGTGTTGGAGTTTACCCCGGTGAACGAGAGGGTCGTTTCCCTGCGCCTACGGGTCGGGGATAGGTCTCTCACTGTTGTTTGTGCCTACGGGCCGAACGGCAGTGCAGAGTACCCGACCTTCTTGGAGTCTCTGGGAGGGGTGCTGGAAAGTGCTCCGACTGGGGACTCTATTGTTCTACTGGGGGACTTCAACGCCCACGTGGGCAACGACAGTGACACCTGGAGGGGCGTGATTGGGAGGAACGGCCCCCCTGATCTGAACCCGAGTGGTGTTCAGTTATTGGACTTCTGTGCTAGTCACAGTTTGTCCATAACGAACACCATGTTCAAGCATAAGGGTGTCCATCAGTGCACGTGGCACCAGGACACCCTAGGCCGCAGGTCGATGATTGACTTTGTTGTCGTCTCATCTGACCTGCGGCCTTATGTCTTGGACACTCGGGTGAAGAGAGGGGCGGAGCTGTCAACTGATCACCACCTGGTGGTGAGTTGGATCCGATGGCGGGGGAGGAAGCTGGACAGACTCGGCAGGCCCAAGCGTACTGTAAGGGTCTGCTGGGAACGTCTGGCCGAGTCTCCTGTCAGAGAGATCTTTAACTCCCACCTCCGGCAGAGCTTCGACTGGATCCCGAGGGAGGTTGGAGATATTGAGTCCGAGTGGACCATGTTCTCCACCGCCATTGTCGAAGCGGCCGCTCGGAGCTGTGGCCGTAAGGTCTCCGGTGCCTGTCGAGGCGGCAATCCCCGAACCCGGTGGTGGACACCGGAAGTAAGGGATGCCGTCAAGCTGAAGAAGGAGTCCTATCAGGCCTGGTTGGCTTGTGGGACTCCTGAGGCAGCTGACGGGTACCGACAGGCCAAGCGGGCTGCAGCCCGGGTGGTTGTGGAGGCAAAAACTCGGGCCTGGGAGGAGTTCGGTGAGGCCATGGAGAAGGACTATCGGCTGGCCTCGAAGAGATTCTGGCAAACCATCCGGCGCCTCAGGAGAGGAAAACAGTGCCCTACCAACGCTGTTTACAGTAGAGGTGGGCAGCTGTTGACCTCAACTGAGGATGTCGTTGGGCGGTGGAAGGAGTACTTCGAGGATCTCCTCAATCCCGCTGTCACTTCTTCCATTGAGGAAGCAGAGGATGAGGGCTCAGAGGTGGACTCGTCCATCACCCGGGCTGAAGTCACTGAGGTGGTCAAGAAACTCCTCGGTGGCAAGGCACCGGGGGTGGATGAGATCCGCCCTGAGTACCTCAAGTCTCTGGATGTTGTGGGGCTGTCTTGGTTGACACGCCTGTGCAACATCGCGTGGCGGTCGGGGACAGTGCCTCTGGGATGGCAGACCGGGGTGGTGGTCCCTCTTTTTAAGAAGGGGGACCGGAGGGTGTGTTCCAACTATAGGGGGATCACACTTCTCAGCCTGCCCGGGAAAGTCTATGCCAGGGTTCTGGAGAGGAGAATACGGCCGATAGTAGAACCTCGGATTCAGGAGGAACAGTGTGGTTTTCGTCCGGGCCGTGGAACACTGGACCAGCTCTATACCCTCTACGGGGTGTTGGAGGGTTCATGGGAGTTTGCCCAACCAATCCACATGTGTTTTGTGGATTTGGAGAAGGCATTCGACTGTGTACCTCGCGGCATCTTGTGGAGGGTGCTTGGGGAATATGGGGTCCTGGGTCCTTTGCTAAGGGCTGTCAGGTCCCTATACAACCGAAGCAGGAGCTTGGTCCGCATTGCCGGCAGTAAGTCAGACTTGTTCCCAGTGCATGTTGGACTCCGGCAGGGCTGCCCTTTGTCACCGGTTCTGTTTGTAATTTTTATGGACAGAATTTCTAGGCGCAGCCAGGGGCCGGAGGGTGTCAGGTTTGGGGACCACACGATTTCGTCTCTGCTCTTTGCAGATGATGTTGTCGTGTTGGCCCCTTCTAACCAGGACCTTCAGCATGCACTGGGACGGTTTGCAGCCGAGTGTGAAGCGGTGGGGATGAAAATCAGTACCTCCAAATCCGAGGCCATGGTCCTCAGTCGGAAAAGGGTGGCTTGCCCACTTCAGGTTGGTGGAGAGTGCCTGCCTCAAGTGGAGGAGTTTAAGTATCTAGGGGTCTTGTTCACGAGTGAGGGAAGGATGGAACGGGAGATTGACAGACGGATCGGTGCAGCTTCTGCAGTAATGCAGTCGATGTATCGGTCTGTCGTGGTGAAGAAAGAGCTGAGCCGCAAGGCGAAGCTCTCGATTTACCAGTCAATCTACGTTCCTACTCTCACCTATGGTCATGAGCTTTGGGTCATGACCGAAAGGACAAGATCCCGGATACAGGCGGCCGAAATGAGTTTTCTCCGCAGGGTGGCTGGGCGATCCCTTAGAGATAGGGTGAGAAGCTCGGTCACCCGGGAGGAGCTCAGAGTAGAGCCACTGCTCCTCCACATCGAGAGGGGTCAGCTGAGGTGGCTTGGGCATCTTTTTCGGATGCCTCCGGAACGCCTTCCTGGGAAGGTGTTCCGGTCCCGTCCCACCGGGAGGAGACCCCGGGGAAGACCTAGGACACGCTGGAGGGACTATGTCTCCCGGCTGGCCTGGGAACGCCTCGGTGTCCCCCCGGAAGAGCTAGAGGAAGTGTCTGTGGAGAGGGAAGTCTGGGCATCCCTGCTTAGACTGCTGCCCCCGCGACCCGGCCCCGGATAAGCGGAAGAAGATGGATGGATGGATGGAGCACTAAACACTAACACCGGAGCCCTATCCATGTCCTAATGAGGTTACTGAAGCGGGTGGGAGAATTGGTTGACGTTATGAGCACAGGGCGGACAGTGAAGGAATTGGATGAACAGCATGACGCAGCACGGCATCCTCAACATGATTTCTCGTCTGTCTGTTGGTGGAAGAGCTATACTTGCCTACATTTGTTGACCACGTGTTTCAATTTCCTTTCTGTACAATCAAACTGGATTTTCAAAACTGTATGCCAAGCCCCCACGATCCTCACGAGGCGTTCACAAATCATAGCACTTTAGAGTGTCCTAGCAGAATATCTTCCATGTTGTCAAATCAATAAATGTTGGTTCCATAAATCAAAAGTTAATTTTTTGTCCACTAAGATTATTTACCAGAAAATGGAGCACAAATAAGAATGTCCTGCAAGCTGTGATGGGTTTCCTTAAGCTTTAATACGTGACATGATGACTACTATAGCAAGGCATTATTGGTGATAGTTCATGTACTGTGAATTTAATTATATGATGTTTCATTGACATCACAATCTTGATCTATTATCCAATTATCATGTGTAAAAAAAAGATTGGCTTTTTGTCCTGGTATTAACAAAAAAAATGTGAATAGCAAAATAAAAGGTTTAGTTCATATTTGCATGTGGGAATGCATTGCATAGATTTCATTAACATATATACTACCGTTCAAAAGTTTGGGGTCACACAAATGTCCTTGTTTTCCATGAAAATGTCCATGAAATTAGTTTTGAAACCAGTCAAATTTTGCCCACAGGGTATGGCATCGTGTTGCAATATGGAATGTTAGCCTTCCTTCTTCAAGCTCCTTTTTACCCTGTACAAATCTCCCACTTTTCCACCACCAAAACCCCCTCAGACCATTACATTTCCTCCACCATGCTTGACAAGCACTCCTCCAGCATCTGACGAATGTTCTTCTTTGTGAACACCTCAAACTTAGATTTGTCTGTCCATAAGAAATGTTTTTCCAATCTTCCCCAGTTCAGTGTCTGTTCTTTTGCCCTTCTTAATCTTTTCTTTGTATTGGCCAGTCGGAGAAATGGCTTTTTCTCTGCAACCTGGAGTCACCTCTTCACTGTTGATGTTGAGACTGGTGTTTTGTGGGTACTATTTAATGAAGCTGCCAGTTAAGGACCTGTGAGGCGTCTGTTTTTGGTAAGAGCCAGTTTGTGCTGTTCTGTGTAGGGAATAGTACACAGCGTTGTATAAGATTTTCACTTTCTTGTCATTTTCTTGCTTGGAATAGCCTTCATTTCTCAGAACAAGATCAGACAAGATCAAACATAGTTGCAAAAGGGTTTTCTAATGATCAATTAGCCTTTTAAAATGATAAACTTGGATTAGCAAAGAAAACGTGCCATTGATACACAGGAGTGATGGTTGTTAATAATGGGCCTCTGTACGCCTATTTAGATTTTACATAAAGAATCAGCACGATGCTGGCTTTGCTAACGAGATATTCATGTGTAATATAAACACAGGATCGCACACAGGAGCTTTCACACCAGCTGTGTCAGTCATTAAGCTGTTAAACCACCAGGGAGGATACCCATAAATAGGTTCAGGGGCACGGATGACAGCAAAAGGGTTAAACCACTAACTAGCTAAAAGATGATGAAGATAAGAGTTTAGATTAGGACTTGTGTCCGAAATCTGTTTTAATTATTGTATTTTATTTTTAAACCTGTCTTCAAACCTGTATGAGGTCTTAAGCTGCCCATCCTATGGTAAGCAACTGAATAGCATTTTCCTGAAGTGTCAAGCACCCTTGATAATGAGGTTGATTTTCCAACCGACGATAGATATTGATATATATCCTGGATGGGGGTGGCATGGCCAGAGTGATGCATTGAGCCGTCTGCACAACCTGCTGAGCCATTCACATACCTGGCCGTGAGGCATCCAGTTACGATGTTCAGGATGATGGTGTGATGATAGTATTTGGAGAAATGCCAGTGTAAAGAAATGCCAAGATTTCTTTAGTTGCCTTAAGGTGTAGAGTGACTATTGAGCCTACTTTTCAACATTGGTACTCAGATATGTGAACAAATAGGAACCTAAAACTTGGTTCCTAAAATCTGTATATTTCAGTGATTCTGCCCTGAAGGGTTTTGCTCGACAGGTTTCCGCTCTGTTCCCATCCCATCAAGGATCCAGCCACCACAAAACCAAGTTTAAAATAAGGATAATCGTTATGCTTCTTCATTGCCAAAGGGGGTGTTGGTATTGGTGCTATAGCAACCTCTTCTTTCCCATAAGGTCGCAGACGGACTGGATCTCATTATTGGTCCCCTTTTCAAAACCGGGTTACAAACACAATGACAATCACCCGCTATCCTTCAGGATCTCTTCAATGGCTGCCTGGCCATGAGATTAATTTCTCTCCCTCATCTTATTTTTTAGTCTTCATTTCTACATACAGAGGCTAAATGTCAAGCATGCCTGACTCCTTCTAGTGACACATCCATTCCAGCAGATAATTACCATAAGGGAATTGATGCTTTAGTGTGCAGAGGGGAATTTAATTTACTCTGACATCCCACAGCATAATACATTCCAAAAGAAAGAGTTTTTCACTTTCCAATTGACTTTTTAGATAAATGTGAATATTTAACGTGATTACTGGTCTTGAACGTCTTTGACTTATTAAGGTGTTGAAACCAATTAAAGGCTACATGCTGTTTGTGCTTCCAGATTTGAAGCTGTGAGTACTGCTTAAAGATCCATGAAATAAGAAACAGACTGAATCTTTTGTTCATTAGCTCATTGGTTATAGTGATGCTGTTATTATAACAAAATCGAGTTAATGATATTTAATTACAGCAACATGCTATACAAAATGTTGTGGAACCATCTGAAAGTTAGGATTGTCTTTGGTGTATTTAGTCTGGACTAAAATGATCATTATGTTTATGAAAGTCACTGAGAAATAAATATTGCTATGGATAATTTGGTAGCACTTGAAGCCTGCATTTGTGATGCTTTATAACTTATCACATAATGTAATTTGCTTGCATAAACCTGCACAAGCATTTCAATTGACTTATAATAAGGTTTATACATATAATGCCTCTCAACTAAGGATATTTTAAAGGATCTTTTATAGTTAATAAAACATGATTATAATATATACCCATATTCATTACACATCTGACAGTATATTATGACCTCATAGCAATGTTTTATACCTGTCATATTCAGTATTCAAACCCCTTTTTTTGTGTTATAGATTTAATTTAATAATTTAATTAATATACTTTTATTGTGCAAACACGTTTTTAGAGACTTGTGCCAATTTATTGAAAATGAAAAGATTAAAAATGTAATGTACATAAGTATTTAGGTCCTTTGGCATGATTCTCTGTATTGAGGTCAGACGCATCCTCTGTCCTTTGATCATCCTTGAAATGTCTCTAAAACTTGACTGGAGCCAACTGTGGCAAATTCAATGGATTGGGAATGATTTAGAATGGCACACACCTGTCTATATAAGGTCCCACATTTGTAGTACATGTCAGAGCAAACACCAAGCCATGAAGTCCAAGTAAATCTCCACATACCTCAGAGATTGGTGTAGAGGCATAGCTCTGAGGAAGCTTCTAAAAAAATAAAGCATAAAGCTGGCCGCCTGGCAAAACTAACTAAGGCAAGACGGTTTCTTGATTAAGGAGGTGACCAAGAACCCAATGGCCACTTACAAAGTATTAGAGTTTCCCAGCAAAGAGGGGAGAACCTGCCAGAAGTACAGTACAACCATATTTGCAGCACTCTATTATAAGTCTTTATGGTAGAATGTCTAGATGGAAACCACTTCTGAGAGCAAAATAGATATGTCAAAGGTTTACACCTGGTGAAAACAAAGTACCGCTCATCCACCATCTGGCTAATATCATCCCTACTGTGAAGCATGGTGGTGTGAGCATCATGCTATGGGGATGTATCTCAGCGGCAGGGACTGGGAGACTGGTCAGGATTGAGAGATACAGAATGCAAAGGACCTCAAACTGTGGTGAATATTAATCTTTCAGCAATATCTTTTCAACAACCTGAAGTATACAGCCAAGACAACACTGGAGTGGCTTTGGGACAAGTTGGTAAATGTTGTTGATTGACCTAGCCAAAGCTCAGACTTGAACCCATTGAACATGTGTGGGGAGATCTTAAGATGACAGTTTACGTATGTGCCCTCTGACAGAACTTGAGAGGCTTGAGAGGAGCTGCCAAAATACGTGAAGAATGGGAAAAACTGACGAAATACAGGTTTAAAGCTTGTGAATGTACAGTGGGGAGAACAAGTATTTGATACACTGCCGATTTTGCAGGTTTTCCTACTTACAAAGCATGAAAAATAATCCAGAAAATCACATTGTATGATTTTTAAATAATTAACTTGCATTTTATTGCATGACATAAGTATTTGATTACCTAGCAACCAGTAAGAATTTCGGCTCTCACAGACCTGTTAGTTTTTCTTTAAGAAGCCCTCCTGTTCTCCACTATTTACTGCACTTGTTTGAACTCGTTACCTGTATAAAAGACACCTGTCCACACACTCAATCAAACAGACTCCAACCTCTCCACAATGGCCAAGACCAGAGAGCTGTGTAAAGACATCAGGGATAAAATTGTAGACCTGCACAAGGCTGGGATGGGCTACAGGACAATAGGCAAGCAGCTTAGTGAGAAGACAACAACTGTTGGCGCAATTATTAGAAAACAGAAGAAGTTCAAGATGACGGTCAATCTCCCTCGGTCTGGGGCTCCATGCAAGATTTCACCTCATGGCGCATCAGTGATCATGAGGAAGGTGAGTGATCAGCCCAGAACTACACGGCAGGACCTGGTCAATGACCTGAAGAGAGCTGGAACCACAGTCTCAAAGAAAACCATTAGTAACACATTACGCCGTCATGGATTCAAATCCTGCAGTGCAGTGCACGCAAGGTCCCCCTGCTCAAGCCAGCGCATGTGCAGGCCCATCTGAAGTTTGTCAATTACCATCTGGATGATCCAGGGGAGGAATGAAAGAAGGTCATGTGGTCTGATGAGACAAAAATAGAGCTTTTTGGTCTAAACTTCACTCCCCGTGTTTGGAGGAAGAAGAAGGATGTACAGCCCTAAGAACACCATCCCAACCGTGAAGCATGAAGGTGGAAAAATCATTCTTTGGGGATGCTTTTCTGCAAAGGGGACAGGACGACTGCACCGTATTGCGGGGAGGATGGATGGGGCCATGTATCGCAAGATCTTGGCCAAAAACCTCCTTCCCTCAGTAAGAGCATTGAAGATGGGTCGTGGCTGGGTCTTCCAGCATGACAACGACCCGAAACAAACAGCCAGGGCAACTAAGGACTGGCTCCGTAAGAAGCATCTCAAGGTCCTGGAGTGGCCTAGCCAGTCACCAGACCTGAACCCAATAGAAAATCTTTAGAGGGAGCTGAAAGTCTGTATTGCCCAGCGACAGCCCCGAAACCTGAAGGATCTGGAGAAGGTCTATATGGAGGAGTGGGCCAAAATCCCTGCTGCAATGTGTGCAAACCTGGTCAATAACTACAGGAAACGTATGATCTCTGTAATTGCAAACAAAGGTTTCTGTACCAAATATTAAGTTCTGCTTTTCTGATGTATCAAATACTTATGTCATTCAATAAAATGCAAATTAATTACATCAAAATCATACAATGTGATTTTCTGTATTTTTGTTTTAGATTATGTCACTCACAGTTGAAGAGTACCTATGATAAAAATTACAGACCTCTACATGCTTCGTAAGTGGGAAAACTTGCAAAATCGGCACTGTATCAAATACTTGTTCTCCCCACTGTATACTGACTGCCTATTGCTGCCAAATTACTGAAAAAAGGGTCTGAATACTTATGTACATGAGATATTTCCATTTTTCTTTTCAATAGGTTGGAAGAAAAAACATCATCATTATCGGGCTTTTTGTTTAGATTGATAGCAAAAGAACTTCAACAAGTTATAAATTCAACATAGCGAAGGCAACTGAAAACTTTCAGAAGGCTCTGTATTTTGAGTATTAAAATAGTGATGATGATCAAGAAACAAAGTCGTGTTAACTGACAAAAAAGTGGAAGAGAAACAACTATTGGATTGAACCTCTCTTAACTAGACTCTGTCCCTATGTACTTTTGTAACCCCACATAATGACTGAGAAGATCTGCTGTGTCACTGGGATAAGTGGTATCTCTACGGCTGGGAAGACCATGCTCCTCTGCTGGTATTGATTGGAGTGTGCGTTGTGCTGAGTCACGCCTGTGTTCCAGGATTCCCTCTGGCTGGCCTCAGGTCAGGTGGGCCTTAGCGTGCCCTCAACGCCCTAATGCCACCATCACACAATTCTATATATTGGCCCTGCATTCACAGTCAGTTCCTCAGCTGTACTGTAGCTGAAAGTACCCAACCTTCACAAAAGGCTGGATGAAGACTCTTTGAAAAAGGTTGTTGTAATCCATTCTGTCATGTGGAAACAACAGACCAAAAACCAACTCCTGCAAAAAGTTCCTCTTTTGCACCATGACCAGACCAACTGCCTGTGAATGTTGTGCTACTTTTGAGATAAGGGCTGCCTTCCTCTGTAGGTGGTTATGTTATCCAAAACAGCAGCATCTTCACAGATAACACCACAGAGGAATGGAATAATGGGAAAACCACCACTTTTGTCATTGCATACTTGCAGCATAGATTCACTCTACCAGAAACTTCATTTGTGATATAATGATAAAAACATGGCAGACAAAATGAGCCCATTACTTGAGTAAAAAGGTATTACTCATAATTTATTGACTGTTTCTATCAATATTAATCCAAGAATGTTATTGCTTTGAATAATTTGTGGAAATAACCTATTTTTGCGTGAAATACTGCACTAGGCCAACTTGTTCATAACA
This sequence comes from Esox lucius, assembly GCF_011004845.1. NCBI lineage: Eukaryota > Metazoa > Chordata > Actinopteri > Esociformes > Esocidae > Esox > Esox lucius. Next base: position 28,488,462 of record NC_047574.1, on the reverse strand, counting down.
AGTTCTTTTTTTTTTTTTTAAATATGCATTTCACCGACTACTTAGAATTCTAAGCAAAATAAGAAAAGTTAATAGGCCCTAAATTATGTTGGCTGAAATGCTGCTACTCTGTTGACAGATCTGTTATTCAGTGCTCTAGAATAAAATGCAATTACATAGTAGTGACATGAATAAAAAGGTATGAGGATTGGTGGAGAGGTAGCAAAGATAGATAGAACTTTATTCATCCCCTAGGTCAAATTCATACTATTACAACAGCTCCTCACATTAAAGCAATATTATGCCACAAAAACAATAAAAAAACTATATAAACAGCATATACATATAAACCTATATAAACCAGCACTGTGCTAGCTCCAAGTATACAATAAATAAATATCTAAAGAAATCTAAAAATAGACATACAGTGGGGAGAACAAGTATTTGATACACTGCCGATTTTGCAGGTTTTCCTACTTACAAAACATGTAGAGGTCTGTAATTTTTATCATAAGTACACTTCAACTGTGAGTGACAGAATCTAAAACAAAAATCCAGAAAATCACATAGTATGATATTTAAATAATGAATTTGCATTTTATTGCATGACATAAGTATATGATCACCTACCAACCAGTAAGAATTCTGGCTCTCACAGACCTGTTAGTTTTTCTTTAAAAAGCCCTCCTGTTCTCCACTCATTACCTGTATTAACTACACCTGTTTGAACTCGCTAGCTGTATAAAAGACACCTGTCCACACACTCAATCAAACAGACTCCAACCTCTCCACAATGGCCAAGACCAGAGAGCCGTGTAAGGACATCAAGGATAAAATTGTAGAACTGCACAAGGTTGGGATGGGCTACAGGACAATAGGCAAGCAGCTTGGTGTGAAGGCAACAACTGTCGGCACAATTATTAGAAAATGAAAGAAGTTCAAGATGACGGTCAATCTCCCTCGGTCTGGGGCTCCATGCAAGATCTCACCTCGTGGGGCATCAATGGTCATAAGGAAGGTGAGAGATCAGCCCAGAACTACATGGCAGGACCTGGTCAATGACCTGAAGAGAGCTGGGATCACAGTCTCAAAGAAAAACTTTAGTAACACACTACGCCATCATGGATTAAAATCCTGCAGCGCACGTAAGGTCCCCCTGCTCAAGCCAGCGCATTTCCAGGCCCATCTGAAGTTTGCCAATGACCATCTGGATGATCCAGAGGAGGAATGGGAGAAGGTCATGTGGTCTGATGAGACAAAAATAGAGCTTGTGGTCCACTCGCCATGTTTGGAGGAAAAAGAATGATGAGCACAACCCCAAGAACACCATCCCAACCGTGAAGCATGGAGGTGGAAACATCATTCTTTGGGGATGCTTTTCTGCAAAGGGGACAAGACGACTGCACCGTATTGAGGGGAGGATGGATGGGGACATGTATCGCGAGATCTTGCCCAACAACCTGTGGCCTAGCCAGTCTCCAGACCTGAACCCAATGGAAAATATTTGGAGGGAGTTGAAAGTTCATATTGCCCAGCGACAGTCCTGAAACCTGAAGGATCTGGAGAAGGTCTGTATGGAGGAGTGGGTCAAGAACTACAGGAAACCTATGATCTCTGTAATTGCAAACAAAGGCTTCTATAACAAATATTAAGTTCTGCTTTCCTGAAGAATCAAATACTTGTGTCATGCAATAAAAAGCAAATTAATTAATTAAAAATCATACAATGTGATTTTCTGGATTTGTTTTAGATTCTGTCACTCACAGTTGAAGAGTACCTATGATAAAAATTACAGACTTCTACATGCTTTGTAAGTGGGAAAACCTGCAAAATCGGCACTGTATCAAATACTTGTTCTCCCCACTCTATGTATGTCTTCAAGAATCCATCTACACTGCCCAGAGTACCTAGGGAGAGAAGTTTAAAATGATCCTAAACAAAGGTGCAGTGGATGTAGAGATTATAATAACTTAGCACATAGATAGTATAAATGTAACAATAAAGATAGGATGCTTATTCTGTAGGTTTATTCCATGTTTTTTCCGCTTTTCCCTTTACTTCCTATTTTTCCAATCACAAGGCTACTTGACACACATGTAAAATGTGACTTCAAGACTACAGATATAATATCTCTAGAATCTAGAATATTTTTCTTTTTTAAACAAACCCCTGTCACCTCAAAGGCCCAGGTAACTAAAAATATGGGAAACAATGGGAAATATTTGATGATAATAGTTTTAGGAACAAATCTCACATTCCCAAAATATCTTTGAAAATGGATTAGAGAGGATTACATAGTATACATTAATAGGGAGGAGTAATTATTTGTGGTTACTTAAATTTTAGGGGAGAGATGAGACTTGTTTACAATAACTGTGGGTTGTTATACATTTAAATTGCCAGAATGTATGTATAAAAAGCATATAGCCAACACATTGGGGTCTTAATTGCAGTGTAGCTATTAAAGCATGCAAGAACAGGTGACAGAAGGGGAGCTGCCCATATGCAAGTGAGGAGTCCTATTCCTTCTCTACGAAATAAATAAATAAATAAACAATGAATCGTCCAGTCTCCTGTGCGGCTCATCCTATCTCATGCATGGCTGCCAGTAATGGTCTACTGGGTGTCAGCTTTTATTGGCACGATACAAAGCAAGTGCCAAGGGTTGCTACATCGACTCCCCGAGCAGACTCGGCCTCTGGATAAAAGCAAGCAAAATGCCTTAGTCGAGCACAGAAACATTGAAATGTTAGGCTGGAAAGAGGAAGTACAGTGGAGAGGGGAGGGACCGAGGGCAGAGTTCCATGGGGCTGCCGCGGCGCTTCGAACTTCAGCACATGGAGCTGGGGAGAGTTGGAAGAACTTCATACTGCAAACTCAAGGAATAGCAGGTAGGCTGTAGTAACTTACACGATTCTTGTTAAGTTAAAAGAATCTAAAGTTCGTTTTACGTATTTCTAAGTAGTAAGTAAAGTCCTTAATTAAAACAATTAACTATGTAGCGGATTGGAAAACATTGTCCTGAAGTCTGGTGCAGGTGCGCGAGCTGCTGAGATCCTGTGACGCGCGTTGTATGTAGTAGTCTAGCGCAAGTATCTGATTTGACCAAGTCAAAGAAAATGTGAAATTGAACACTACAATAAATAATATACAATTTATTTTCTTAGGAAAATAATGGAATCAATTTGTATTTTCCCGAAATTCCATTTTTGAGAATTATCACTATCCCTTTACATTTACAAGAATATATTTATTGACATCAATAATTAACCGATGTTAATAATCTAAAATAATATCATAAACCGAAATGTCCGTTATTTCACGGTTTTCCATAGACTTCTTTCACTTTTCGAGACAGATCGGCACCTGTTGCAACCTGGCGCATCCAAATGAATTGCCTATCTGAAGTTGACTTACTATTTAACTTCCTGTCCCTTAAGCTATAGTTCTTTTCATAAGTCAGCATATCTTCTATCAAAATGTAACCATTTAATTTGAAATAAAACATGTTTCAGTATTTAAGCGCGCCTTAATAAAAGCGCTGGAATTAAATGACAATCATTACTATAGGCTGTCTACAGGATTAAAAAAATATGTTTCTGTTCATTGTCTAAGTTACACGAAAAAACACACTTCAAATTTCCTTTTCAAAATGCCCAAGACGGTCTCAATCATTGGTTGATCTGATCCAAACCTGACATGTGTGTTCATAGTATTGGTGGGCAGGACTCAAGTAGCCAAACTGTTAACATGTTGCGAAACCGACAATCAACCCATAGAATAATAATTTTCAAAGAAATAATGAGGAAATAAGTCCAGAAAACGTTGCATATACTTCTGTGCGCAGGAAAAAAATTCTACAACTATTATATACTATTATGTAAAATTATAAAAATGAACTTCAAGATAATAATCAATTCAAATAATTAATTTGGGTATGAGTAATAACATAGCACTATGTCATCATTGCATTGTCTAGTTTTTGTTAACAAATACAAATCTATTTGCATTTTTATTGATTTGTTGTCAATATTCTGCCAATATTGACTTAGTCAACCTCTTTATTTGGTATTGATATTATACTTACAAGAGATAAAAGATTTTCTTAGTCCCTTTGTTAGGGTATTTGATATTGATAGTGGTTACCTATCCATTAAAAGTGGGCACAAGCCACAAACACACACACACACACACACATATATGAATATATGTGAATTACTATTAGTAAACTAAACAATGAATTGCACCCCACCTAATTGCACAAGAGCATGTACAGTATATGATTGGTCTATTTGAGAAGTCTTGAAATACTACAGATGCTGTACATGCTGGGGAACACACCAGCTTCCTGATTGTTAACAAACAGAGGAAAGGGGCAGATTATTGAAAAAGTTCTTACTGAATAGAAGTGTAATGAAGTGTGTCAGAAAGCAAATAAAGATCCCATAAAGAAACACATTTCAATTAACAACTGTAATCCTTGTAACCCACATAATAGATACCAAAATATCAGCTCAGTAAGATTATCTTTCTACTAAACATTTAATTAAAAGCTAATGATCAAAATATTTAGAAGAGGACTGCTGTGACTGTTTACCATATTCCATGGTTAAGAATAGTAGGGCATGGTTCCCCAAATGTTGGGTTGGGAAACACAGGTGGGTCTATGTTAAGGACTGAGCGGGTTTTTCACCAAACATTATTTTCTTGACATTGGAATGGATTAAGTGTGTCTGTACTCAACCTATCATATAAATCAAGCTGATTACATTGTAGGAATCAAATCGAACACAACAGCCAATAGTCTCACTTTTTTTTCTAATTATACATTTATTTTTGTGTGCTGTATATCAGAAGAAATTATGTGCAGAAACAAATTTGAATGTTTAATACAGTCTTGAGTCACACTTGTACTTTTCATTGAAAACCAAAACACTTCTACCAGAGTATAATAACATTTTCTTTTACTTTTTGTTAAGCATAGTTATTAGACTCTGTCACCATAAAAGTTGTGAATATTTTATAATGTTGATAATATTTCCATATTTAAAGATACTTGAGTTACTAAATCATGGTTTACAATTCAATACAGTATCCAAAGTGTGCTGGTGTGGTCCACAATGGCTGTTTAACGGTTTGACTGGTTCAGTCCCCACCCTGCTCCCGGTCGTATGCTTCTCTACACAGATCCTACACACTGCCCCACTACCTCTCATACAAATACATATACACACATCCCTGCGTTAGGAATAAGGGTTTTGTGCACCCAGAGCATTCCTCCTGGCTTTCCTCTATGTAAGTGCACTCAAACCCATTACCAGTGTTCCTGCCCTATATGGGGCCATTAGTATTTTTTTTTTGTCATGTTGGACTATAGAAAGTGTTGTCATTCTGAAGGAAACCATGGGAAACACAACATATAATGAGAATCATGATACACATTTATACTAAGTATATTTAAATACGTTGTATACACAAATGTTTTTTGTTTAAAATAAAAAGCTACCCATAGGCATTGACTAAAACCTTTTTTGTTTTTTTATGTACTAAATGTTTTTTTATTTTATCGAATCTAACATCAGGCATGTTACTGACTGTCTGAACAGTGTCATGTCGGGTGAACATTCAACTTCCTGAACTTTTTCATGCACCTTGCTTTTTACATGCCTACACAACTGGGTTGTGGTTGAACATGGGAATGCATTTCTCACTTCTGTCAAAGGCCCCCACCAACACCATGAGTGTTTCCCTTCGCACCATCTGCCCAGGAAAAAAAAGGCACACGAGAATACCGCCACCCCCTCCCTACCTCCAAACTCCAGATGCTAAAGAACGATGGTGCATGGTCTTATATTGACAGACTGGCACGCAACACCCATTGCGTTTGCGCCACCACTTCTGCACCGATGACCTCTGACCTTCCTATACCCCCCTTCCTCGGGTCCTGAGTGACTCTTGGTTGTGGAACCTCGAACTCGATTCGCCTCATCTGTGCGTTGCAACAGCAGCCGGCGCTGCTCAGTGGCTTCCCACTATTTGTTCCAAAAGTGTGGAGCCATCTGTCAGTAAAACAGGAAGGCCTAGGTTCCCCTTCTCCCTTAGGCTCGCTTCGCTATTTTAGGGAGCTTCACTTCTCCCTGTGTGGCTGGCTCGGCCGGGCAAGCGGCTCCACCAAGGGCCTTCTTGAAGTGGCGGAGCCGGGGCCGAGGCTGTTGTGCCCATCTGCTGCAGGCTTGAGGGGGATGCATTATTAATGGGGCCACTCACACTAGTGACTCTTCAGATATGTAGCAGGCCCAGGCCAGGAGATGTGCTCCTCTTCTTCTTGACTAAAATTGCCTCCTCTTGCGCGGGATAAACTTACTTTGGCCGCACTGCTGGCCTCCTCCTTCACCTTCCTCTATCTCTCTGTCTCCAATTCTCTGTCTTCACTTTTGCTCTTCGGCCCACTCCCTGTCTGTCCTGGTTCCCTTCCCGATCAATCTACCTCCCCCATCGCACTCTTTCTCCGTCTTTCTCTCCTGCCATCTCTTTCTCTGTCTATCTCATGTGTCCGTTCCTCTCTGCATCTCTCTTTCTTTCTTTCTCTCTCTCTCTCTCTCTCACCCTCTCTCTCTTATTTTTCGTTTCTCTCTTTGTTTCTGATTGGGGCTCGTCTTGCACACATCCTCGCCGTGCCGCGCTCAGCGATGCATGCTCAATAAATTAGAGTGAACACGAGTGCCGATCAGCTGGGCACAGCAAACAGCCGCATCGTCGGTGACCTAGGGCCAGTTAATTTTCTGCTTAATTTTGCGGCAGTCAGTTTGCATTTTTGGATGATTATGTGGCAGGAAATTAACAATAAATAACAAATGTGGTGTGAAAGCCCCTTCCCTGGCAACCCCCATAGCCGTAGCCCATCATGGCCTGAGCCACTTTCTCAACCCGCCCTCTCTATCAGTCTAGTAATGAAAATGTCTGTAATTCTTTGTAGTGTAATGTGGCGGGACAGTGGTGAGTCTCTCGTGGTGACAAGAGTGATCTTGCTGGGGTGACGGAGTTGTACAGAGAAAGGTCATCGCTTTAGTAGGCTGTGGTCTTTTGAGACATTGTGTTTCTCAAACCTTGCCGAGCTCTTGATTACATTTAAACACCTCCATGTCTCTATCCCATTAGAATACCTGCACCGAATGGAGAGTGAGCAGGCACAGGAGATGTCTCAGATGCCAGGTAGGAGCCTCTATTTTCAGGCCATAGAGGGGATGATGCTCCAAGCCCAACCATGTGGCACAATCAAAGCCCCTGTAATGGATTGTAGATCATTACGTATTTTATGGTAAAGAGGAACCACGTTCAGTGAGTGATTAACATTTTTGTGCCTGTGGTTCCCCCTTCGCAGGCAGGGATAGCCCCCCTCAGAATGAGGTGTCTGAGGAGAATGATGAGTCCATGCCCGTCCCGGAGGACCTGTCAGCCAGCTCCAATCTACAGCACAACAACCGAGGAGAGAAAGGAGCCATTGGTGAGTTACGGGTCATACGAGTTTCTGCCACGTACGTTTCACTGAACCACCCACCCCACATCAAAAGGCCTGGAACTAGTCAGGTCCTTACGCCTAGACCAGAATTGCCATCAAAACTTTATGTGTGTACCCCAAAACCTAGGAGTTTCTCCTCAGAGGCACAAAAGAAGTTGTGAACTACTGTTGTTAGTAATAATAATTACAATAACAATGATTTAAAAATTGCAGTTATAGTAATATAAACATAAATGTCACATAAATACATTACATCCTCCTACATCTGTACTGCAAAAGCTCAAACCCCTTATTTTTACAACAGAAAAAGAAACTAAAGAACTAAACAAATGTATTGATAACTTTATGATATATACTATGACAATTTTGTATCAGTATTCTAATCAGCCATTACAACATAAAAACAAAAAAAATTCCTTAGATCCATTTATTACAAGCAATCTAGCTCTTAATCCAACTTAGTCCTTTTGAACATGTCATCTTGATGCATTTAGGTCATTGCCAGGAAAGATTAGACATTTCTCTGAACCGTCTCATGAAGAGCAAAGCCTAAAGGAATGGTTAATGTGGCCTTGATTTTGAGGATAGAACTAGATGAATCCTGGGAATACCATGGACCATTAGCATTAGTGGATGTACAAGTTTATTGAATCACAGGACATGATTTAGATATCATAAGCCAACATAAGTTCATGGAGTTTTGTAATCATAATTTTACTTCCTGAGAACATTTGTGAGAAGCCTAGTTTTGCAGTAACTTGTGTGAAAGGTAGCTACAATAAAAAAACTGTTTCTATAAATCGTGGTATAAAATTGGAATCCATATTAGTTCCAGAAAGCTGTATGGTGAAGTTTACCATTGTGCTGTGAGGCTGTGCTTAGGCAAAAAACAACATGTCAGAGCAGAGGAAACTGAAATAGGATGTGCAAGAGTTTCCTAAGAAGAACTTGCCATCAGGCAGTTTCAACACTCCAGGAGATAAAGTGTTCAGGAGTTGAGACAAGCTCAGAGATCAACACTGCACATAATGCATCACACCACCGCACGTCCAAAAACACCTGCAAACACACGCTCGCTTTCACTTCAACTGTCAAGGTTTTAACTCGGCAGCAATCACAAAACACTCCAACCATCACCCATGTGCCATATTTTACTACACAAAAAGTATACTAGTTGTCATTTACAAGGAACGTGTTGTAACTGACCTACTAACCAAGCACGTCTATTGAAAGTCCCTTAGTCAATGTCAGCATTTGTTGAGGAGCAGTTATCCTAAGACATTTTAAAGTTTTAATTTCCAGCAGCTGCAATACCAAGGTTTAAACATGAAGCACAAACTGATTGACTTTCAGAAGCACTACGTTGACTGACATGTGGTATCATCCTGATGTTTTTGCCACAGATTCTCTTGTTTCTTTTAGTTATGTTAGAGCTGATGAGCCAGGTATGATCCTGTGGTTGAACCCAGTCAGCCATGGTTTTCTCCATATGACTGTCTTTGTGGCTTAGCCTATGATTAGTCATTTTACTTACCGGATTTTACATATTGTGAAAACCACTAAAAACCGACTAAAATCTTCACTGATGCATTATGGGGACTACAACTTGGAGATAACAATCAGACATTTTAAATGTTTACACATTCTTTGTAACTAAATTAATTAATTTATATATTTTAGTTAATTTGGGAATGTCTTTGAAGACATTAATTTATAGTGGTTTCAGCAAGTTTCTTCTAATTCACATACAAAGAGAGCGTCATAGAATACGTTAGTTGTTTTCTTTTAAGGATGTAATTTCTTTATCTGGTCTTATAGTATTTTGAAATACAGGAAGAGGTCCTGAATCAGGAGAGAGGTCGGCATAATCATAGACAACAGTGTGTAAGTTTAGTTGTCTGTGTGTGTGTTTGTGTGTATGTGTGCGTTCTGTAAGGGTTTGTTTATATGTATGTCTTCGAGTGTGAGTGAATGTACGTTTCTGTGTAGCTCTACACTCCCTGAAGATCTAATCATCAGTGTGAGAGGAAGTGACTGTTATATCTATGCAGTGCATCACTGGCTTTCTGATAAACCCCAAATGCATCAGGGAGTTATAATTATCTGTCAGGATCATGTGGTACAAAGACTATCGGCCTGCAAGGTGCATGACTGTGTAACTGAGACATGGAGTCAGAAAGAAAAGCAGAGGCCCTGAAAGCTAAGTTGTTTTTTTTGCAGTTTTCCATACACTTTCCAATACTAACTTACATTTGCCCTACGCAGCTTCTTTGGGTTCATCCTACACAGCCTTCACCATATGATTCAACAAGCACAAAAAGTATTCCCCTTATGTGGGGAGTGCAAGACACATCCCTACACAAGTATGCGTTACACTTTGCCTTTTATCCATTGGAGACAAATAGACAAATTAATTGCAGTCATACAGATTTGTATTTTAACTGTGTCTATATATGTAATGACACATTAGGACTATTCAGTATTCACTAATACAACCATCTCTAGTTTACAAAGTAAGGTTCCATTTGTTTTTGGTGGTCCTTAACAACACTGACACACTCAGTAGAGTCAGGTCTAGTAAGGAGTCTATATGGTGTAGCTCACATGTGGTTGGTTACACAGCCCAGCAAGCTCACACGCTATTTTCATCAGCCAGTGAGAAAAGCAGCACATTTACAGGAACCTCCAACAGGCTCTTTTTACTTCCACTCTGCATATGAGCCAACATCAATGGTTTGTTATCAGTTATCTGCATTTCCTATAAATTTTTTCTAGTTCTGTCAGGGGAGTACCTAGTGAATTTATAAATGTATTTGTTGATTTCAGTTGAGTTTTGTCAAGAAACATCTCTGGAAAGATACTTGTGTTTCAGTGATGTTTTTGTGGATCCGCTCCAAGCCAGTCTCATAGCTGTTGAAAACATCACTGACCCCAACAAAACATAGGGAACTACTACTGCTGTGCTGCAGCTTCTCTGGGATAAATGGGGAAGTTGTGACTAAATTGGGGATGGGAAGAGGAGCTTTTACTTGATAACATGTCTGTTTTACTCATATTCTGATTTGCTCATTTTGGGAAGCAAATGCCTAATCACACAGGGAAGGACAAACAAAGAGATAAGCAATAAAACAACAACAGTGACTACTCAGGTCCACCTCTCAATGTCAGCACTCAACATTTGGGTCAAGTGAACAATACATCTTCCAGTGTGAATTATGTATTGTCAGACAAAAATGCTCAGTGAGATTCTAAAGGGTGTGGTCCTAACATTCTTAGAGGAGGATTTCAGTATTTTAAAACTGTTAGATCCTTCCTCACCCTGAAAAACAAGAGTGTGAAATTTGGTTTAATGTGACGTAAAGGTGATTTGGATGTTTAAAAATGGAAAAAATTCGCAAACACTTCTATTACCTTCATAGATTTGAAGGTAGTGATGGTCAAAATTAGCTGAAATGTGTAATGGTTGTTTAAAAAAAACCTAAAACATTAATTACAGGTTATCCTTGCCCATAGTCTATTTTCAAGGTGAGGAAACATTAAGTTGTCAAATGGTGAACATTCTCCTGTAACCCAGCAGCTGTGGTTAGTGGGTCTATGCTTTTCACATTTATCAGTGCCTCTGTGTCAGTAGTAGTCTTTGCCCTTCAGCTTTCATGTAACTAGCTTCCTTTGTGCCGGGTGTGCCATTTGTATAGGCGTGTGGTTTGGGTTCTCATCTAGTCTGCTCAGCGGAAAGACATAGACTATGTGTCCACTCACAACGTCAAGCAACAACAGGCAAACAGAGAAAAATAGGTTTAAGGTTTACAGGGAAAATACAATATTTTGTTTCAGCGCTGTGCAATATTTCCTCAGATAGCACACTATAACTGTTTTAACATGACTTCGTCTTTGTCTTCAAGGTGGTTTCTCATTTTAAAATTTGAGTAATTATTAAGGTATTGTATACCAGGTTCAGATTTTAACCAACACCTTTAACTCGGTTGATAATGAAGTTACGTAGATCTGAGAGCAACTCATCAGTGATCTTTCCGCTCTCACTTACTGGATGAATCATGCTTTATGGGAGCTTGTTCCCTTAAAGTGTAACAAGTATCCCGCAAAATGAATGTTTCAGTTACACTGTTTTACAATTCCTTGTCTGTGCTTCCCTTTCTGTCACTTCTCCATAATTCTTGGTATTTCAGTTAGGCAGGCCTTGTTTCTAAAGCTTCCCCTTTTTCCCTATAGATTCCTATATTTCATTATTTCCACTTCTTCCTCTTCGAGTGTACAAACAAGGTAGACACATGAGGAAATCAGCCACCATAGCATGCAAACCAGTAACCACAGCAAATAGTTTAAGGGTTAGCAAGGTTATGTGTTGAAAAAGTAAATTCCAAATAGCCACAAATCATTAAGGAACCAGTAACTCTTATTACCCTCCATGACATGATAAACCTGCAGGTTATTCCCTTCAAAACTCAATCAGGTGACTGTCGTCACTTTTCCTTATAAATTAGCTTCTTTTGCACTTGTGCTTACTTATATAAGTGGACTGAAATTAGGGTTTAAAAGTGCTTTGTGAAAATAGATTTTCATGCCACATTCTGGTTAAAAAGCCATAGAAAATACAGATATGCCTATAAAGCTATTAATTTAATGTATTTCGGCATTACAATCCAGTTTCAGTTTTTTTCAACCATAAGAAATTACTTTTATTGGGTTATTGTTTTCATTGTAAAAGAGCTATCTGTTCAGATAGTGTAAACTTGTTTGGGGTATGTGTGTGTTTTTACCATAGATTGTTGGTCTGGTTTACACCGCTCCCGTCCCTCGTTTCACACGGTTTCCTGTGTCTCTGTTTCCTGTTTATCTTGCTGTAATTTTCAAAGAAGTGTGATGAAGAGAGATGCAGTATGAGTTTCCCCATCTCCATTTGCAAAACTGTTCAAAGAAAGACATATTATCCATCTGTTATGTTTGATCTGGAACAATGATCACAAAAATCCACTGCATGTGTTCGGCAAATTTGTTCAAAAGTTATGTCCTAGTGTGCTCAGCCAATCAAGTCGAATTGAGAATCGCTGCACAGAAAGTGCTTATTTAAATACTCTCCCTCCATGAACTATCACTACCAGCGAGTTAACTGGAGGTGAGGGATGCTCTCACAGATACATGTTTATGGACTACTAATCACATAAGGTCCGAGAGTCTAAGATGGGGTGAAATAGTCATATAGGAATGTACTCATATTTCTACATAGTCAGGTAGGCTATAGTCCCCAAAAACATGCTCCTATTCTAAACAGTGGCCCACTGCCCTCTTTTCCAGCCTGTAACATTAAAGTTGAGGCTCGCAGTGACGAGGAGAATGGGCTCACCTTTGACATGATGATGAATGGCGAGGAGGAGGAGGAGTGTGCGGAAGACTTGCGCGTGCTCGATGCCTCGGGGGCCAAAGTGAACGGCTCCCATGCATCCCCCGACAGCAAGGGCCCCTACTCCTCGGCCGGGGGTATCCGCCTGCCCAACGGGAAACTCAAGTGCGATATCTGTGGGATAGTTTGCATTGGCCCCAATGTGCTGATGGTGCACAAGCGAAGCCACACTGGTAAGCCATACGCGATATCCATCGCCCTTACTTTGCACCCATGCTCACTGGTAGCCTTACTGAGAAGATCATGTGTATGTGGAGTGGAGGTTTTCTTCTTCCTGATAGTATATCTTCACTTGAGACACTGAGAGCAGCAGACGGGACCGTTGGCTTAACCTTGACTTACTCGAAAGTTGTCCATAGAGTTGTAGGCCACAGCACAAGCAACTTGGGGTTTACGTAATTTTACAGTCTGACACTGACATATTATTCAGTTAGAAGGTGGAATAAAATTCTTATCACCGAAGTATCTTCTTAGCAGGTCAAGTGCAATGCAGCAATTGATTACTTGTTGTTTAAACTTAACTACATATGCAATTGGAGTGATCCTATGAGCTCAATATGAATAGCGTGTGTTAGTTACTAACTCTATTTCGTTTTTTATTTGGATATTAAAGAAGCTTTCATTGGTTGTATTAGCCGAATTGGTTTCAGAGGCATCTATTCCCATAGTTAATGTACTATTGTCATTATATTGGTCTGTATTACATACACATAAGTATTACATATTGAAGTACAAGCGTTGCATGTAATGTGTTACAGGTAGTTTCTACATATTTTGTATGGAAGATTCTGAGGAAGCCACTATAAAAATATCTAATTAAATTGTATTTTTCATATCCGCTGACTACAAAAGGTATAGACCCTACTGTAAAATGCTTACTTACAGCTATTTTTTATTTTTGGAATAAGAACACTGAGAAAAAAATTAACACAATATAGAGTGAAGTGGATCAGGATCTATTTGTTGTGTGGTACGTTTAAAAAGTTTGATGAATATAGTCCCTAAACATGCTCTTATATCGCAGTTGAAAAACAGGATATCTGCAGCAATTAAATGGAATCTCCACAAAATAGCAATTATCTGAGTATTAAAAGTTTTTCAAAATTTTAAATTGATATTCTATTGTAATGAACCCGATGCAGTGGGGGGGAACACCTTTCAAAAAGGCACTTGACTGCAGAGCTTTAGAAACTAATGAAACCCAAAATGGAAGAAAGGAACACTAGACTAATGTAAATGCAAAAGAACGTATAATAAAAGATATAATGAAGTGCCTCCTATTTACATAGAAAATATTCTGTGGTGAGTCTTGGCTCCTGAAATGCATTTTTAATGAGTTTCCTTTTTTCTATATTTTTGCTGCTTCACTGGGGACTCTTATTTTATGTGGGCCTTTCGAGAAAAAAAGACATATTAAAACCTCACAGAATGCCACAACACACGGTGAGGCTGGATATTGGTTTATTCCAGAACCGCTGATCAGGAAGACTGGCTCTCAACACAAAGTGTTTCCTTCGCTTTATTCAAATGAGTTCGAATTTGCATTGTGATGGGCCGCTCTTATTTTAGAGACGAAGAGGAGGGGGGAAAAAATGAGATTCTCAGATCAAATTGACCCAGGCACTGGTGCATTACAAAACTGGCAGCCAGAATGTGAAAGGCTCTTGTTCGATCAGAGTGGCGGTCGGCTCCCTGGTGCAGGGCCAGGGAGAGCTCAGAGAAATGGAGTGACACTCCGCTCTCAAACCCTCCTAGGCTGGTTGATTGAGCTTTGCTTCCAGTTCCATCATCTGCTATGTTCTAGAGCTTGGGAGTGTTGTAGTACATTGACCCCTACGCTCACATCCACAGTGGTGCTATTGAGGACGCTTTAAATCTTGTCCTCGCGTAGCTGACTTCAGACAATGGCTTTGTACCTGGCCTGTTAATGTCTGCAGACAGACTGTTCTTGTTGTAGCTGAGGTGACATTGGTGCGAATCAAAAACTGTTATAAACTGATACAAACGACCAACCTTGTTCATGTCAAACATATATAAATCCCTTTATGGGCCTACACTGAAGCACAGTAAGTCCTGAATGATCAAATAAATCTGTGCCTTTTACCCTTGAGCATAGCACTTAACCCTTTTTACTTCTATAAGTGGCTCTGGGTAAGAATGTCTGCTGAATTACTGAAACGTAATGCAGTCAGTGGTCGTGGTTTGCCCGACCCACACACCAATTATCCAGTTATTATATTTGAGAAATGAGTGCCTAATGTTAGTGAAAATTTATCCAAACTTGCAATTTAGCAATTGTACATTATGTGCTAAATCTTCTTATTTAAAAGTGGCAGTTCCTCCTCTGTGATGGCCCTAACCGCCTGCTGTGTGATGTTTCTTCCCCAGGAGAGCGTCCGTTCCAGTGCAGCCAGTGTGGGGCTTCTTTCACCCAGAAAGGCAACCTGCTGCGCCACATAAAGCTCCACTCGGGAGAGAAGCCCTTCAAGTGTCACCTCTGCAACTATGCCTGCCGTAGGAGGGACGCCCTCAGCGGACACTTGCGCACCCACTCCGGTGAGTCAGGAAGATAGGAGTAGTGGTCAGGGTTTTGTGGATGTGGGTGGTGTTCAATAAAGCAGGTGATGTTTTCGGCAACAGAAAATTAGTGCATTCCTGTTTAAGAACCACCTAATATAAGAACAGTACTTATCCTGGTTGAACCGTGAAAGTACACCTGCCCTGTATTCAGTACAATGGATGTCTTGTTTTAGTGTGGGGATGGGAACCATATCCAATGGCAAATAAATGATTATGAAACCATTACATCTATCATGTCATTTAAACATGGGACCGGGTCTGTTGAAGAATGGAAAAGAATACCACCATCATAACTCAAAGTCCTACACCACTTGCGATGTTGGATATGGCCATTACTATGGACTTCTCAAGTGTGCTTAAACATTGCTCTCAGTGCGTTGCTGTCAATTCTCACCTCTGTATTAATGTCACTTTTTGCAGTCGGTAAACCCCACAAGTGTGCCTACTGTGGGCGGAGCTACAAGCAGCGTAGCTCACTGGAGGAGCACAAGGAGCGGTGTCACAACTATCTCCAGTGTATGGGGCTGCAGAATAGCATCTACACAGGTTAGTAAGCTTGTGTTTCTGTCTGTCTCTCACCTCCTCCCACACTGCTGACTTATTTTGTACTGTAGCCAACATCTCATCCCTCAGGGCTTTCTCTGGTACAAACATAAATGCACCTCCCAAACTTGAAACAATATTCCATCACGTCAGGCTCCATTTTATGATATTTAACTGCAGAATAAATGTTGTTTCTCTATCAGATTCAAGGTTTTTGTAGTGTATTGGACATGCTTTATCTGTCTCTGTTTACCAAAAGGGAAAGCAATTTATTAAAACATTATTATCACACTTTATAAAAACTGTTTCTTTTGTGGTCAAATAGAGTGGCAGCTTATTTTTTATAGGCCTTCAAGTTGTAAAACATCATTCCGTGACTCAAGGAACCATAAATAAGAGACTGACTTTAAAAAAGTGAATTGATAGTTCTGCAAAAGTGTAATAATAATTTGCTGAATTTAGAACCTGGCTTAAAGTTAAATGAACGTGAGATAATGTGGCTTTTTGCGTTAAAACCATTGAAGGTGGATGTACATATAGCCTACTGAAATATCAGAATCAGGAACTGGTCAGAGAGTATAGATGTTCTAAGAGGACCTTAGAAGAGGTCAATCACTCCATTTTGCTTACTCAGTCTGGCCCATGTTTACCAACATTCTGCATATAATAGGATCCTCATCGTTGCAACCATTAAGAACTCTGCAATCAGGAGTGCCTTCGCCAATTTTTGCACATCCTGTTATATAATCAATGGTTACAGTCATTTGATCAGGTCAGGTTTTACTACTTTGATTCTGAAACCTACTTTTCTGTCTTGCTTTCCAGTAGTAAAGGAAGAAAGCAACCAGAATGAGCAGAGGGAAGACTTAAGCCAGATGGGATCTGACAGAACCCTGGTGCTAGACAGACTAGCTAATAATGTAGCCAAGCGTAAGAGTACTATGCCACAGAAGTTTGTAGGTAAGGGATCCTGTCTGCTTCCTTTATATAACGATGTACATGTAACTGTTACCACAGGGACTTATGTTCCAAATGTTCCAGTCGTGTATTTCAAGTGGATGCATTCTTATTTGCCACCTTTGCGCTGCAGAACAGACTATTTGATAAAACATCATATATTCAGCATGCCCCTTGTGCCAGGAATCTCTCTATCATTACAACAACGCTTGAGGTTCGTTTAAATTGAGCACACAGAATATTTTTAAAAGATGTCAGTACAGATTACTTTTATTTCAGCATGAAAAAATATTGAAAATGTCCTGAAAAACAGCAAATAATCAGCCAGACACACAAAGACTGGAATATTTCAGATGATGATCAATTAATAGTAAAACTGTGACAAATTAAATGACAAGGGAAGCTAGTGCTTGGCATGTTTGATACCCGAAGTCAGAGTATTTTTTCGATTCAAATTGTGACCCTCTCCTATTTTCTCTTCCTAACCCTCAGGTGAGAAGCGGCTATCAGACCTCTCCTTCGAGGGCGGCCAGGGGGAACTGATGCAGCCTCACGTCATCGACCAGGCCATCAACAGCGCCATCAACTACCTGGGCGCCGAGTCCCTGCGACCGCTCATCCAGACCTCCCCTACCTCCTCAGACGTGGGGGTCATGAGCTCCATGTATCCCGTCCACAAGCCCCCTTCAGAGGGACAAGGAGCGGGAGGCCACGGCCTGTCGGCCAAGGACAGCGCGGCTGAGAACCTGCTACTTCTCGCCAAGTCCAAATCAGCCTCCAGTGAGAAGGACGGTTCCCCCAGCAACAGTGGCCACGATTCCACCGACACGGAGAGCAACAACGAGGAGAGGGCAGGTGGCGGTGCACCGGGCCTCATCTACCTGACCAACCACATCACTTCTGGGGCACGTAACGGTGCGCTGCCCCTGGTGAAGGAGGAGCAGCAGCGGCAATACGAGGCCATGCGAGCCAGCATGGAGATGGCCTCAGAGGGCTTCAAAGTGCTAAGCGGTGACGGGGAGCAGGTGAGGTGTTATCGCTGTGAACATTGCCGCATCCTCTTCCTAGACCATGTTATGTACACCATCCACATGGGCTGCCACGGCTTTCGAGACCCCTTCGAGTGTAACCTCTGTGGCCATCGCAGTCCGGACCGATACGAGTTTTCTTCACACATGACCCGAGGGGAGCACCGCTTCTGAATTTTCCACGGAGCGTACAGTCACTCATGAACATGTATATGTATTAGCACACACACATACATAAAAACACACAGCCTCTGTACGTCCCTCCCTCTGTTTTTGGAAGTGGTGATTTTTACACATTGACAAGAAACTGCATGTTTGAAGAACAAAGTACAAGACTCATGTTGTTTTCACATATTCAGGAGGGACAAAATGGAAATCTCCTCCATCAGCTTTTTCGAAAACAAAATGTCTAAAAAGAACTCTTCAGTAAACAGAATGAACAACTTATTTAGCCTCAGCAATAAGTATTGTGTGGCATATTGTATTGTTTTAAGCCTTCACGTTTAGGACTTGAAAACCTGCAATGCAGAATTTACACTGCTCTTGGCCAAATTTGGATAAAACCCTACTACTACTACTACCAGTGCAACCTTTCGTTTTGGGAATGGGATGGATATTGTAAATAAAGACAATACATTAAAATGGCATTTAAATTGTCATAATATGAATATGTAATTCTGGACAACAACCTATCTTAGCGCTCTAGCTAATTCATATGGCTTGGGAAAACACAATTAAAACCATTATACTAATACATTTCAATACCCATAGGAGATTTTTCTCTTTATTGTATTTAAATGTTTATTTGAAATCTCTTGTTTTTATATAAACTTTTTATATATTATTTATGCCATGAACACATGCATGTATTGCTTTTTGTAATTTATTACAGTTGGTGTTGTTTTCCTGTTTGATTTTTTTACTTCAAACATTCCCTACCATTTATACAAAAATGATAGATGGATTTGAGTTGAATAAATGACTGAACTCTAGTATTATTTACTGAAATATATTTTTCTTTCATATAAAGTAGGGATGGTATTCTGTTTTGTCTCAGCTATTTACTTGGGTGGCAGAGAGAATTTGGATTTAACTTAAAGCAACTTCACTCATATATCATGCTTGCAAAATATCAATAAAGAATATTTTACATAAACAAAGCACTGATATTTTATTTATTTTTGTAGTAAGATAAACCAGAATCTTGACTCCAGCACATACATTTATTGGAAGTTGTGGAACGTTTGCTGTGGTTGCAGAAATGACATCATAATAAAGTTATAAACTTTCTGAAAACAGAAGAGATTAAAAAAACATATATATTCAAACAGAACACATTTCGATTTCAACATACATTCATTAAAATACCACATCCCTGAAAGCACTTAACATCAAATATAGTTTTGTTGAAGCAGAGAACAGAATGTACTCATTGGGGTGATTTTTATATTGAGGTTGATTTATATTCCAGGACTGGGATACTATGCTTACGGTATGTTTACAACATACACATTTTCATTGTTTTAGTATGTATTTTCTGAATTTTCAAGTCTTTACCATACTCAAAATTGGTTAGATTGTGCATTATGTTTTGCAGACATATTTTTATCACACATCGATTCAGAATATGTTTACTGTGAAATATAATCACTCTACTAGTTTAATTACCAAAATATAACTCCGGAAAGTGTGAGTGGTCTCTTAATTTTAACCCTTCTTTTCCTCACTCAAAACCTATTTTTTCGACATTTTCATGGAAAGGAAAAGGTGCAGTGGTCTCAAATTTTTCCGGAGCTGTATTTTGTCCGTGTAATTCTCGTAACACATAAATCGAACAGCAAAACACACACCTGCACTTGTTTCAAAATTCATATTTTAATGTAATATGCAATAATAACTATAAACTGTCTGTTTTCACACCAGGCAAAACACTAGAACTAGCCATTGAAATGTACTGACCATCAAATGTGTATTCTTTTCATCCCATGTGCAAAAAACATAAATGTACATATCTTTGAGTATTACAGCATGTAGGTGTACTGTGATATAGACACAATGTTTAGCAGGCACTAGTTTTAATCAAGTAAATGTTCTTTCTGTTTTAGCCTGAATAACTTTAGTATGCTCAGAGGACAGTTATTCTTCATCTGTATGTCTGTACTGTAATAATGTACAGTATTATATAGTTTGGTACTTACTATATTTGAATGATGCTGTGTGGCTCAGTTTATAAGAGCATTACACTAGAAGCAGCAAAGTTATGGGTTCAATTAGGATTACATGGATCCATCTGTTTCCCTATGGATAAAATGTTGTCCCTATGGATAAAGGTGTCTGCTTTGCAGATGAAAGTTATTAATTTGTGGTATAACACTATTGTTGAATCATATCAAAGGTAATGTGACAAGTAATTTGAAACACTAAGCTTGGTAAACAAAACAAAAAAGACTTGAATTTTGGGTTGTCCCTATTCAATGAAAATGTGCTTAGAGTTTTGAAACAGAAATTTTGATTTTAAATTTGGAGCTTTGTGCTAACAGCTGTGAAAAATGTACCAAATATGTGTGAAATAGCACTTATGGAATAAAAAAAAAACATTACAATTGAACATTACAATAGTTTTCTAGTCAACTTATTTATTAAACAATTTACATAATCCTTAGGCATTTTTTTTTATAAAACTATGAGGAAACCTGTAAGACTTTTTTTTGCCTTTTAGAACAGCATAAGCAAAGAAAGTAACTAAAAGAATGACCCAGCACGTTTGAGTGAGCAACCCTCAGTTCGTTCATTACCAAACCATACTGCCATGATAATAATGATGCATAGATATATTGAAATGTGATTGGACTTCCTCAAACTGTCCTAAATCATTAAGTTCAAAATATGCCAGTCATTCAAAATGTAGCTGCTACTTGTCAAGGAAAAACAAACTGAATGATTGACATTCATATTCCTGGAGAAAATATATATTATTTTCCCAAAGAAAACATTTAATTTGTGCTGAATAAATGAATACTTAATGTACTTATTAGCTACTTTGTATAAATGTGTATTCCAATATGGGTTTGCTAGAGTATCAGGTTCAGGCAACTTAGTATTTGCATAGGTTCTTAAGTTACCAGTTATTTTCAGAAAATAATAACAGGAATATGAATTTCAATGATACAAATACAAAAATCCCATGACCTGCGAGCAGTGTGGAAACACCATTGTTTCAAAGACAACAGAGTTGATTATTTGCTATAGTTTACAAAGTCCTACAAGATCTGTAGTACTTAGAATTCTGGAAATGCAAGGCAGGGCTCTAAACACTGGAGAACAGAAGTCCAGCACAGCTGATGCCCTGAGAGGAAAACAGCTTACACACAAAGTACCAGACATGACTTACAATAGAAAGAAAAGCAGGGAGCAAAGATCCAGTGTTGAAAACAGCTGAATGCTAAGAAACAGACAACCGGAGAAGGCCACAGAGAAGATGTAGGTGAAAGTAGTTATAGAAGGCATGCTGAAATAACGTTGAGTGAATTTTAGTGCGGGAGAACAAGAGAGTGGACAACTAGCTAGCTAGGACACGAAGGACAGGGCAGTTGAGCATCAGGCTGGGGCCAGGGCTCAGAGGACCAGGCCTAGCCGCCTGGAGAGGTAAGGCCCGGCTGAGGAGCTCATCAGGGCTGTGCAGCAACAGCGGCGTCTCTTCCAGATGGCTGCTATGTGATTCTGCGGAAACGGGAAGCAGCTGCGGCCAGCACCGAAGCCCCCACCACGCTTCACTGGGACCTAACGGGGGAGGGAGGACATTTGCATGAGAGGGATTATCTGGCCAACGCACTATCCCCCAGCCAAAATCCCAAATCTCACTTCCCCTTTCGGACAGTTTACTGAAATAGGTCTACTTTACCACTTAAGAAACTGAGTGAACTATCCCATTAGGGAGGATCCTATCTGACTGTGCCAGATTTAGCATGCCCAGAAGTCACGTCTGTTAATCTTACGATTGGAGAGAAAGGCAACCATCCATGGACTGCAAATGTTACACCAGTGTTCAAAGGTTTAGAATACCAGCATGGACCATTGGGTGGACTTGGTCAAAACTCAAACTGGGTGAAAGGGCATGAACAACCCAGTTCTAAGACCTGTTTGGGTCGGGGACCTGTTTTGTAATACCAAATTCAACAGTGAACCCCTTATAATTATTACTCAATTTTAAATGAATAATGACAAATAGGTTGACTATGACTTCAGCTGTGTACAGCTGAAAAGATTTATATCTTAAAAGCTGTTTTCAAACTGATTTCCTGCAATTCTACATATTTCGCCATGAAGCAGAGGGAAGACTGCAGTGTTAAGAGATTAAATACATTTCTGCTTTAAAGAGGATGTACAAGGAATACAGGAATTATGTTAAAACCTTGATTGGGGCAATAGTACATAACATCCGTCATTCCATATCACACTGTATTATATTCTCTAAATTCATTCCATGGATAATTTTACCAGAATCTGTATAATATGTTGATGTTAGCAAAAATCTATTAAAAAATGAGCTGGGCACGTCATCCAGGTCCTCAGACCCCAGTTTGAGAACCATTGATCTAGCAATTGCCCTTAATAGCGTAGTATTTTAAGTGAAAGCCAAAACTCAACACAACATTCCTAGAAATGAAAACTGGTTTAAGGCACATGATGACGGAAGTTAACATTAATATGGGTGTCAAGAAACTGGATCTACCGTCCCAGCACCAGAGGAATTCTGGGCATCTGTCCTGGTCCAGCTGTGGGGAGCCCTGCTGTTCTGACAAGCTTCCACCAGCCCTCAGGGATGTGCTCACCACTTGCATTGCTGGCTAATTTTACAAAGTTTCAATACTGTGGCCAACCCCTGAACTCTGAAATATTAATCAGCAACTTGACAAAAAGATGAAAAATACATGAAACCCTTTTTTCATGGTCTTCCAGTTTTTCAGACTGTTTCATGAAAATTACATGACAATTTCATTTGATGTGGGCACAATCTATAATTGTCTCCTTCTTGACCAGTGGCAATCGACATCCAGAAAGACATTCAACAAACTTAAAAGAACATCAACTACACTCAAAATCTCTGTTGGGTCCTTGGGCATCTGGAGTGCTAGAACTTGGCAGAGAGGACTGAAGTTTGGGCTAATGAGGAGGACAGTGTAGCCTTAGGTGCAACCTGACTAAATAGCTTTTAGACAAGCAGGACATAGAGACTTTGGGATCATAAAAAGTCTTACACAAACATGAAATTACAGTTTTCCTGTTTTGTTAAGTACTAGCTTCATAGCACATGGCCTCCGTGACAGGAAGAGGCCATGCAAGGGTGCTATGTGGGAAAGCCTTCTTCACAAGACCAGGACACTCTAGGTTAGTCAACTTCCCCTAGCCATGGTTGGCACATCCATTGCTTAAGATGATATTTCAGGAACAGTATGGATTCTGACTGAGAAAATGTATGGAATAACAATACACAAATGAGTGGAAGACAATAGACTCAAATTAGTGAGCCTTGATGAGATGTTAAACCGAAAGCAGATGTAGATCTGCATTCATTTGCTTAGGATAAACAGGTAGCTAGCTTAGGGAGTGAAAAAGGAACATTTCCACATGACTCGTCCTCAGAAAAAAAATTATTTGCCACATTTCCTCTGTTACAAAGGAACACCACATGGCAGTGCAATGCCGTAGGACAAAATGTAGCAACTTTATTAAAGAATGTAAATACTCACACCAACATTGTATCTGAGAAAATCCAAGTAAGGAAAAACAAAGAGTCTACATTTAATAATAAATATATTGTTCCATAGATCATTAGAGTAAAACAGTTGTCACATAGGCTTAGTCAATGTTAAAATAGTCATTTTATGGTGTAGTCCGCCGCAGGAAAATCTAAAAGCTTTAAATGCGAGGTGGTTCACTTAAGTCAAATGCAACAGCCTACATTCTCCTGCTGTGTCTCTGATTAAAGGCCGCAACCAAAAGTCTTGTTCCACTCCTCGTATAGCTCCAGGTCTTTCACTGAGACACTGGGCCTCACGACCCTCAGTGCCTCTTGGAAGTCACGGTGGAGAATGGGCCGAACTTGGTCAGGGGTGATGGTGGCAATGTCACTGAGCTGGATGCTCCGGATGGGGCCTAGTGCTGCCTCACGACACAGCCCGGTCATATCGGCACCGGAGAAGCCTGCTGTTCCTGTGACCACGCTCTCCAGATCATCCTCAGCCAGCTGACTCTTCTCCCGGGCCATGAGCTTTGAAATTATTTGCCGTCGTGCGTTTTCTTCCGGGAGGGGGATGTAGAGGCGTTTAGCGAGGCGGCGCCGGGCTGCCTCGTCGATCTCCTGAGGGCGGTTGGTGGCTCCCACTACAAGGATGCGGTCATCAGCAGAGGTGGTTGCCCCATCCAGCTGAACCAGGAACTCCGTCTTAATACGCCGCGACGAGTCATGCTCGCCGTCTGTACGCTGGGATAGCAGGGAGTCGATCTCGTCGATGAAAATGACGGCCGGCTGGTGGCAGCGGGCGATGGCGAAGAGGGCTCTCACCATCTTCTCCCCCTCCCCCACCCACTTTGATGTGAGGGATGAGGCACTGATGCTGAAGAAGGTGGCACCAGACTGGCAAGCGATGCACTTCCCGATCAGCGTTTTCCCAGTCCCCGGGGGCCCGAAAAGGAGGATGCCTTTGGGTGGACCGCGGAGGCCGGTGAAGATATCCGGCCGGAGCATAGGCCACACCACAATCTCCTTGATGGTTGCCTTGGCAAACTCCAGGCCAGCGATGTCGTCCCAGGCTACAGGTGGACCATGGTCCATAATTTCACTCATGATCAGCTCGATGATCTTGGGCTCAAAGTTTTTCAGACGCGCGTCCACTGGTGGAGGCTCCGGGGTGCTGTCGCTACCAGCCCCATCCACCTCATCCTCCTGCCTCGGCATTGGGGACACAAATTTAGAAAAGGTCCCCCGTGGCCTGTTGGCCCCCAGGGACTTCTTAGTGGCACCCCCCAAAGTGGACGCCAGCCCAGGGGCCTGCTGGTTTCTCTGGGGCTGGTGGGAGTGCTTCTTCTGTTGATCAACAAAAAACTGCTCACGGGCCGTTTTGAAGTTAGTGCCGGAACCACGCGGTTCCTGCCCTGCCTGGCCCCCATATGCCCCACCTCTGCTAGCTTCACCACCGGAGTTGTAGAATGCCTTCCTCTTGGAGGGGTTTGAGTTGAAGACCTGTTGACCTGCGGGCCCTGGATTTATTTGTGGTGGAGCAGAGGAGTGCTGGCTGAACAGAGGCAGAGCCCGTACAGAGGGGCCAACAGAGGAAGGCGGCTGGCTGGGGAAGCCGTCTGAGCCTCTTGGCCTCCCTGCAGCAGCACCCTGGAAATGACTTGAGGCGCTGTTGACCTCAGATGTGGTCCACAACAGCGGGGTGTTGAACAGTGGATCTGTTCCACTCTGGACCAATCCCGACAGGGAGCTGCCTTCACACTCTTGTCCGACCGTGATGTTAACATCTGCAGGTGCCACCAGGGACACACCGGCCCCTGTTGCAGACCGAACCATGTTCCGCACGCATGGCAGCTCCAGCACGCTTGCAGTGGTCAGGGACGACTCCCATTTGTCACTGTGGTTCCTCTGACTGCGGGCCAGGTGCAGCGCCCCCTCTGCGTAGTTGTTGAGCCCTGTGCGAGGGTCGTCCGAGTCCAGCACTGCAGCATAGCGCTCAGAGTAGGTCCTAAGCAGGCTGTCCATGCCGGCCAAAGAGAGCTGGGAGTTGGCCCATGCATATTGAATGGCCAGGATGTGTGCCCGATAGGCATCCGCCGTCTGTTCAGGTGTGCAGGAGCCAGATGAAATGTCAAAGGACCTCCTCTGCCATTCGCCCAGGTGTGCCCCACTCATGCCTGGCATGCTCCAGCCTGTTTGAGGAATGGGGGACAGGAGTTATTAAAAATGCATGACTCAAGAAGCAGCAAGAAAAAACAAAACACGCGCACGCACACATGCAGAAGACACTAGTTTTAAAAATTCCATGAGCCTTAGTAAGTTGGAGATCATCACGTTATAACTTTACTCATGCCAACTAGTTAAACCCATACAGCAATGGCATTTGAGTATGCAGAAAGTAAATATCGTTACACTGACCAAAATGAGCCCAACGTGTAACGTCGGTAGACAGAATGAAGCCACTGAAACTAACGTTAATTTGTGCCCAAACATTTATATAATAATGTGCGGTTTGCTCTTGGACCAGTGCAGCGCGACGGAAACAATATCACTTGAAACAATTGACAACATTTAAATGAGGATTGCATTTATTTAAAAGTCACTAAATAACAAACGTCATTATAAACCGACAACTCGAACCTGGACTGGGCTGTATTCCCTTCTATTGTACCCTAGCAAGCTTGCTAAGAGTTAGCTTGTTGTTACTACTAGCTACTGTAACTGGCTTAGTTACCAACCTAACTGTCGTGTTAGACAGCTCTCAACTCACCACAAGAAAGTAACAAACAGTTGTTGCAGGAGAGATAGCCAAGAATACTGTAAACACCATGGAAAAGTGTTTTGCTTCATCAGTTTCGCATTGTCAGCTGATACTACTAGTTGTCCTTCCCGCTTCATCTGAAGTTTTCGTAGAGGGAGTTTAATTACACTTGTGACGTAACGGGCTATACAGAATGCTCTATCAGTTATCTGTCACTAAGACATGTTGTCCTTCCCACATATATATAAAACATTTCTTCAAACTATTTTTATTTCAAATTATTTTTGTATTTTAAAACACAAAATTATACTCATTGAATATGATTAAACTATGTGAATATCGTTTTAAGCCAACTTCGCTACTGGCCATTGCTCTGTACCTGGCTCACACCCGGGAACCGTCCCAGTTGCCAAAGCGATTACTTTCAACTGGTGAAGATTGCTACCCCGGTGCCTATCCAGGTAAGATAATCGAATCCCCTCATACCAATAGGCGATTGATTGTCTTCTTCTTGGTCATCTTTAACAACATGTTGATTGTGCATGCTGCCACCTGCTGTTCGGAATGTCACAGTCCGTGATTAAAAAAAGAGCTCTCAAAAAAATATGCGAAAATTGCACCATCATCTCTGCCCGCATACCATATACTCCATTATCTAATTAAAAAGCCAACCTCTACATACTACTACTGCCTGAGCAGACAAGATGTTCTATGCTGTGTGGTAGATCATGGCAATACCAATCACAAAACAATGAAGTGTTTTTTTGTCCTTTTTCCAATGCTAACTTTGTACAACATTTAAAACATTTACTGCTGCAACATAACAATAGAGTATAGGCTAGTTGGCGTGACTCCTACTCGATGCTTGTTACTTACATTTACGCTACATTTAAGTAATCTAACTGATGCTCTTATTACAGTACATGCTGCATCAAACAGTTCTAATCACCAAACAATCAGACTGATATCGGTTTAGAGGAACCAGGTTATAGGAAAAGTGTAGGAAACAGACTATTTGTTCAAGGGTCAAAATTGAACGGGGACCTCCACCGTGATGCAAGTACATTGTGCCATCTGGTGGTAAAAATACATCCAATACCAGAAAACGTCCATGGTACTTAGTGATTTAAAATACAGTACATTCTGTGTTTTAGGTATAGCCTATGAAGGATCAGTTCCAGTCAATTCAGTCCAATTTGCCA
Source organism: Esox lucius (assembly GCF_011004845.1). NCBI lineage: Eukaryota > Metazoa > Chordata > Actinopteri > Esociformes > Esocidae > Esox > Esox lucius. Next base: position 28,460,734 of record NC_047574.1, on the reverse strand, counting down.
TTTAAGATTCAATCTGCACATTCGTTCAAGGGTTACAGACAAAAATAGAGCCACAGACTCTTTTCAATCTAAATGCTTTTGACCATTAAATGACGGCATTTGATTAATTTGGCCTGCGTCTTGGTGGCTGTGTTTTCGACAGGGTGAAAGTAGATTCAATTTGTTTTGGGGGGGGGGGGGGGCTTTCTGGTGAGAGCCCATTCGAAACAGGGAACTGGGAACTTGGAAATGACTGACCATTGACTTACGTAAGTTCTTTCAAGACAACTGGGAACTCTGAAAACTTTCCGACCGAAAGATTATCGATTTCATTTGCCTTATTGTTTTTCAGAGTTCACATGCCAGGTTTTCCTTTCAAAATCAAAAAAAGCTTTGTTATCAAAAGCAAACAGAATCCTAATCAACACTCCTACACATGAGTCCAGCTCACAGTATTACACATGCTTAATGAAGTCACTTTTGTATTGAGTCAACTTCGCTGTGGGCTTTCAAACAGGAACCTGACAACCAGACTCACACTTGGCCCAGTCATGAAACAAATGCATTAAACTTTCACCTAGTGCATAAAATGCCTACTACTGGGCAAGATGATAGAACTCCATTTTATACATGTCAAAAACATGCTTGTGATTTTCGTTCCAAATGTTGAACAGGTACACAAATCTATCTTGTGAACAGATTATTTTAAAGATTAGAATATATATGGAGAAAAACTTTAGGGTTTAATATATGGAGGGTAAGGATGTGTACATTTAGTGGGCAACAAAAATTGTTTTTGTTGGCAAACACAATGGCCCTGTTCAACCGGTAAACCCAGGGGTGTAGTAATGCCTGGAAAACTGAGTATACATTTTCCCAAAAGGAAAGGTGCCCTCTGTGGGAAGCTACATGAAAAACAGTTAAGTACTTGGATGACCTAAAATGATAAATCCCATATTGATAGTTTGGGTTGGCCTGAACTATCTTGTGCAAATAGGTAAAGGAGTCTGTAAACAGAGTCTGAACTTCACAGGTTTCTGTAGTAAATTCTGAACGCAGTAAATTTGGTACAGTAAATGTTTACAGTGGATATAAAAATTCTACACATTTGTGATGTAAAACAATTTGACAAAGATAAATCATGTCAGAACTTTTTCCACTTTTAATATGACCTATAATGTGAACCATTCAATTGAAAAACAAACTGAAATCTTCAAGGGGGAAAAATGAAAAATAATTACAATAACATGGTTGCATAAGTGTGCACCCCCTCTTATAACTAGGGAAGTGGCTGTGTTCAGAATTAACCAATCACATTCAAACTCATGTTAAATAGAAGTCATTACACACCTGCCATCATTTAAAGTGACTCTGATTAATCACAAATAAAGTTCAGCTGTCCTGACGTTTTCTTAGTTGCATTTCAGAGCAAAAGCCATGAGAGCTTCCAAAACATCAGAGGGATCTCATTGTTGAAAGATATCAGTAAGGAGTAGGGTACAAAATAATTTCCAAAGGAGTAGATATACCATGGAACACAGTGAAGACAGTCATGATCAAGTGGAGAAAATATGGCACAACAGAGACATTACCAAGAACAGGACGTCCCTCCAAAATGTATGACAAGATGAGAAGAAAACAGGTCAGCAACATTAAAGGAACTACAGGAATTTCTGGCTGTGTGCTACATGTGACAACAATCTCCCATATTCTTCATATGAATGGGCTATGGGGTAGGGTGTCAAGACGGAAGCCTTTTCGACAAAGAAAAACATCCAAGCCCGGCTGAAGTTTGCAAAAACAAACATATGGTCCCCCAAAAGCATGTGGGAAAATGTGTTATGGTCTGATGAAACCAAGGTTGACATTTTTGGCCATAATTCCAAAAGGTATGTTTGGCGTAGAAACAACAGTGCACATCACCCAAAGAACACCATACCCACAGTGAAGCATGGTGGTGGCAGCATGTTTTGGGGCTGTTTTTCCTCAGCTGTAACTGGACTTAGTCAGGGTGGAGGGATTTATGAACAGTCCCAAATACCAGGCAATTTTGGCACAAAACCTTCTGGGGTCCGTTAGAAAGATGAAGAAGTAGTTCACCTTTCAGCACGACAACGACCCTAAGCACACATCCAAATCCACAAAAGCATGGCTTCACCAGAAGAAGATTAACATTTTGGAATAGCCCAGCCACAGCCCAGACCTGAATCCAATTGAACATCTGTGGGGTGATCTGAAGAGGGCTGTGCACAGGAGATGTTCTCGCATTCTGACAGATTTGAAGCGCTTTTGCAAAGAAGAGTGGGCAAATATTGCCATGTCAAGATGTGACATGCTAATAGACTACTACCCAAAAAGACTGAGTGCTGCAATAAAATCAAAAGGTGCTCCAACAAAGTATTAGTTTAAGGGTGTGCACACTTATGCAACCAGGTTATTGTGAGTTTTTTATTTTCCCCCCTCAAAGATTTCAGTTTGTTTTTCAATTGAACCTTTAAGGTCACATTAAATGTGGAAAAGGTTCTGACATTATTTATCTTTGTTTCATTCTTTTACATCACAAGAACCTGGCATTTCAACAGGGCTGTGTAGACTTTTTATATCCACAGTATATATATATATATATATATTTAATAAAGTCTCCAGCTGCCCAGAACTGCAAAGCTAAATAGGGTGCTATGGTGTGTTCCATCCTGTCCAAACGTGTGTGTATCCAGCAATTAAATGAAACAAGTCAATGCCTCGTTTGAAGTCATCTTCTAGGATTTAACCCTTAAACAGTTAAAACAAGTTAAATGATACAATATAATTCTTAATGAAAAGTAATCTACTCATGTTTTTTGCACAGACTGCAAACCAGTCTGTGCAAAACCAGACTGCCACTTGTTAGGCAATATAATTTACTATTTATCAGAAAGAGAGAGTATGGAAAGATTTTGTTGAAATTGCAGTGGACAGGATTCAAATCTACCAGAGGCAGGGGCTTATTAGACCATTGGACCACCTAAGCCACCAAAGAGCTTTTCTCAAACTATTTCAATGCTTCCAAATGATATAAACAAGATTACAAACAGGTAATTTCAAACCTCTGACATGCAACCTCTGTCAACCTACTGTCACCTGGTGGGATACTCAGGCTATTATACAATGTACAATAACACTTAATTTATATGGACTGGCAGCTGGCTGGCTCATTGGCTGTGTGTATGTACAGAATGGGACTGAGCATTAAATACATTATTTGTCAAGGAGAGTTGTGTGACTTCAGATACAATGCTGACTAATAAGCATGCTGTGGGTTCTATACACAGTGTTTATAATGATGACATTGAATATTCAAAATAATTATCATACAGTTTGTTATACATTATTCATACATAATTCAGTACCAATTATTCTACGGTTACAGACATAAAGTAAAGCCATGCAGGTTTAGCAGACAGACTCATCTAGATCGACTTACATTAGAAATATATTTTTTAAAGTGCACTCCGGTCACATGATCATCCTATTGAAATTCAAAAGATCAGCTGAAAACTCATTGGCTGCAGGGCTGGGCGATAATTTGATAAATATCATGACTGAGTTTTTAATTTATTTTATTCAGTGATGAAATAACTTAATTTTGCTAATTAATTTTTTCCGAATAAGAAAGGCTGTTTCTTGAACAAAGGAAAATATCTAATCAGGCACTGACTGAAGAGGCTTGAATGTGGCCGCACACATAGCGTCGGGCACAAGAGACAGTTCCCAAGCAGGGGCAGAGAGCTAAATGTCCAAAACCACCTCGCCCTTGGCAAGGAACTGCCCTACCAGAGACAAGCCGGAATGGCCGCCAGATACAGCTTAATAGTGGAAAAAGAAAGTCCTCCTGCAGGAAAGCCAGCCCATCTGCCACAGAGCAATGGTACCTCTGTCCAAGACATTAGCCCAATCAGGGGCGAGAACCGACAGCCTCATGCCGGGAACCGAGGCAGCCAAACCATTGGGTGAGGACCCAAAAGGGTGTCCCAGCCACCAGGAACATGAAACGGGACCCAGCGTCACCTGTGAGCAATATACACAGAAAACCATGGCTTCTTGGGTCAACAGGAGCCACAAGAAGGGGGAACAGACTCTCTGACTGAACCATGGCCAAAGTAGGTTGGATGGGAAAGATCGGTTGGAATGCATAGAGTCTTCGGCCACTAGTGTGTGAATGCGTCTACCCACAAAAGAGTGCTTGCATTCCCTATTGAGAAGAAAAAGCCAGTAAGCCAATATAGATTGAAATAGACGACAAAATATCATAGTGCTTCATTTCACCATTCATTTATTTCATAATACATTTTATAATTGCTTCAAATAAGGCCTGTGTTTTGCAAGGCAACCACAACCACAGAAATTTCGTCAGGACAAGGTGACATCTACATATTTTCTTCAATTAGCTCTTACAAAGAATATATTTGTTTATTTTTAAAGAATATTGATAACAGTCAACTTGTCTTTTAGAAATGTACACGTTATGAAAATGGAAAGGTGGTGTAAGCCTACCCGAAAAAAATCGTATTTTAATGGAACAAAAAATTCCCTACGGAAGAAATGAACGGTCCAAAAGAGATATTTCCAGTTTTGCCGCAAGGTTTTATGGGGATTATGACTCATACTCATACATCAGTTAATGCCAGTATTGGGACATACAGTGGGGAGAACATGTATTTGATACACTGCCGATTTTGCAGGTTTTCCTACTTATAAAGCAAGTAGAAGTCTGTCATTTTTATCATAGGTAAGTAGTTAGTGTAGGGTATAATGTGTCAGAATGGTGATTTATGCCCTCTGGAGGGCGGGGCTTCCATATTGATGTGACAGGTGGGCGGGACATCCGGTTTGTAGGGTGGGACTTCCTGTATGACGTATGTTAGGGTGGGACTTCCTGTATGACGTGTGTACGGGTGGGACTTCAGGAGTGATGTATATATGTCCGGTAACTTTGGAATTTATGATTTATTGATGTGTCAGTGTTTGATGTTTTACAACGCCTGATGAGCAAACAGGTTATAACAGGTGGGTTATGTTTGTTGATTAACAAATGGGCCTTAGGGTTCCGGAATGTTAAATTCCCAGGCAATAAATAAGTGTTGTGTCAGCGGTAAGTTGTTTGGTGTTCAACAAAAGGGTGCCAGGGTTCCACTACCATGTGGTACAACAGATGTAAACTTCCATGTTTTACAATGTTCGTGTAACATGGTGTTTTTCCACAAGTACAGAGTTACACGTGAGAGACATGCTTTTTGTGTAAGATATAAAGAAGGGGGGTATGGACTTACGATTTGGATAGTTTCAGCCCATATTTCATTTGAACAAGAAATGGGGCTTAAGATGATATCTGCCCTGTAGTAACAGTCCCTTAATAACCACTATATCAAACTGTAGTATATGCAGGTCGAAAATCATCCTGTGTTTCACGGTTTGTAGTCCAACACAGCACTACAGCAAACTAACATCACATGAGCAATGCTATTATTTTGAAGGAAGAGTCATGGCCAGGGCCAACCACACATTACGCAAAGGTGGATTGTGTCGCGGTTTGGGTTTTAAAATATTGTTATAAATAAAAACATGGATTTAGGCACATGTGTATGTATGAGCAATGCTGAGTTTTGTAATAAAAATTGTTGTTTTAAGTCAGCATTAACTTTTAAGTTGCATTATATGGCAAAACGTTATAAAGTTACCCGCCAGGTAGCGTATAAATTTGCATAAACAACTGCAAATCGTTGACAGGTCAGGATATGTTATTTCAGGTAATTAAAACATTCGTAAACGCGTCTTTTGAAATTGTACAATGGGGATCAACGCAAGATTGAATACTGTAGTATCTGCATTCTCGTAATGACCAACTCTTGAAATCTGATTTTTTATTGTTGTATTACGTTCTTGTGTTTGTTAAATGTTGAACAGATTAATGGCTATATGGTGACAATCACCAGCGTTTATATATAAGCAGATTAGTTTATCGTTAATATACAAAATTATATGACGTGATGTCATGGCTGAGCCGCGAAAACTAATGAGAATGGCGGATCTACCAGACAGGATGTATCAATATATTTGGTTGTCAAACGGCAACAATAATCAGAACTAAATAGTTAAGTATTATCCTGAATTTCTATCATTGCAGCCTGTATAGTTCGAACACAATTTGAATCTAACTTGAAGAACAATGACATGTAACCAATGACAAAGTTAAGAGGCGTGACTTGCTGGAGGCGCCCCGGCTGCGATGTGAAGACAGTAATTAACCCGGCAGCATCCACAGAAGTCAGCTGTTGTTTCAAGCGCGGAGTATATTGTTCCTTATTTGAAGTAATTTATTTGAAATGTGCTGCAATTACAAACGCTAACAAACGAGACATTTGAACCAAGCGTGCCGCACAAGCCCTGAAAAGTGAAGCCAAAACGTCTCGATCGCCCCCTGGTGAGTGGTCCCAGTATAGGTCATAAACCCCGCCCTCCCCATGTTATTCAATGGGACGCGAGACCAACTAAACAATTAAATTACCCTTCAAATATATTTTTTCCGAAGCTGGTTTCTGTCATTTACTGTAGTTTGTATCACGCTAATGTAAATTCAAGAGTTTGTTTTTAAAATAAGTTTGTTTTTAGTTCGTTATTTAATGCTCTAAAAACGGTGGTGTGACGTCGTGATTCACAGCTGTGATTGACAGCTATCTGAGCCGAGGAGCCACTGAATCTTCGGAGGACTGAGAAGATTGGAACTTTACATTTAATCTCAAAATTTCTATAATTGATATAATTTCACACGGACATAATGGGTTGTTCTGCAGTACATTGTGCTAACCGATCTGGCATTTCCAATCGATCTTTGAATTTTTTTCGGTAAGTTCAATTTATAAGCTATTTAATTAGTAAATAAATGTAATGGGCTAGCTAACGTTAGCTAAAAGACAACAAGCCTCGTTAATAGCCATGTTAATAGCTAGCAGGTGATCGTTAGCTAGAAGTTACCAATTATTTTTGTATTAGGCCTATTCTAAATTAAGGTTAAACATGATGTAAGTTAGGCTATAACATATCGTCTAGGTTTAACAAGCAAAGGTTGTACTGTACTTGGACTTGCGATTGATTACGGTATGCGCATTCTGCGAGGGAGAGTGAGGGCGGGGCACAGGGGTGGGGCCGTTGATTTCGCGGCTTTACGGCTTTACTTCCTTCTCGCTACTGCGCATAACTACTGCGCAGAACTGGTCCCAAGATCGCTATCTGCGCAGACGCAAGTCCAAGATGTCAGCGCCGTATCAGGACACTGGTGGCTTCATTTTTCACCAATGGAAAAGAGCGAAAGGGCATCGTCCATTATTTATACAGTCTATGATTTGAACAGGGGCGATTCTAGGGTCAGAGCTTTAGGGGTGCCGAGCACCCAATGAGCCCCACTGCCACCACCCACCCTCTTTTCATACAAAAACAAAAAATATGTCTATTGAAAAATTACTTTATCATTTTAACATTGGTTTAACAAACTTTTTTTTTTTTTGACCTTTTCAGAGCACCAGCTTAATTGTGAGAGTTCACACAGACAGCCCCCTGGAACAAACACAAAACCTTCTTCACTCAGCTGGTGAAGCACCCCTAAAAATGGGCTAGCCTCGCCCATGCATTTGCGCAATTTTACGATTGCGCAATCCATGCATTTTTAGCTGTCTTTCATATTGCCTGTTTAAATTTCCAGTTTAGGTTGACCGGAATTAAACACCGGCCGTGTTTGGTAAACACATTTTTGGACCTTCAAATCTTGGTAAGTAGATTTTTGACATTATTGTTAATCATCTTTAATTACCTGTACACGCTTGTTAATCCTATTTGTATTTAGACCAAGTGACCAGCATCTGAGTCAGTTGGACTGGGCGGTTGTGATCTTACACAACCTGAGCAGATACTTTTTGTGTAAGTTTAATAATTTACAGACAATTTTAGTCTTGTTCTAAAGTGTTATTAACAATGATGACAATATGCATGCAGCTGAACCTTGGTACAACATTCTTTATTCCAACAGATTGAGGACAGCCCGGTGATGATACAAAGTACATTAACACAATGGATTCAGTTACGGACACCCTACCATGTGGCTGCACAGCATGAGGGGATTTTTGTTTCTTTTCAGGCTTGAAAGCTGAAGGTAATACAGCCAACTCTTCAAAACTGCGCTGTATGTAAATGTATGTTTGAGTTAGAATATTTAAACCTGAAAAGTGGATTGTTATTTGCACGTTAAGCCAGAGAAATGGCGAAAGATAATGCTAACAGATCAGACATGGAACAGTCAACAACCTCTACATATAATCAATCGATCACACCCCAATATACAAATGAACCAAACATTACTTTGTTACACAGCGATGCACACAATAATCCTCAAATACAAGGCTTGTTAACCGAGCTTAGTAGCCCCCATTTTTCACACGATCTAGTTGACTCTCCTTCGAGCTCACGAACACACGTTTGGTAATTTACTTGAAAGTGTTATGCAGAGAAATGCCGAGATTATGATTGATGAATCACTAGAACTGGTGGTACAAATTGTCAAAAACGGTGAGGGTGGTGCCCCGCGACGTAAAGCTCAAACACTGTTGATAGATCAGATTATCAATATAAAAAGAAGTCATTCATATGTGGCTGTGAATAATGATTCTACCTGTTTTTCCGCTTGTTTGATGGGTATGTTGAACCCGAAGTACACATATCCTGAGGCCCTGGTTAGTGGTCGTGAGTTAAATACGGGCGCTGGTTTAGCTTTAGATGATTGTGTGGCATTCACAGATATTGTTCGGTTTGAAGAAATGACAGGGTGTAAAATTGTTGTCTTTCACCGAACACGGGAGGGTCACTTTACTAAGTTTCAAAACAGCGAGGACACCCACCCTAGAACCGTCTTTATGTACTTACACTATTGATCACTTTCACTTTGATGGCATCATGAATCTGAAGGGTTGTCTGGGTGTGTCTTATGTCTGTGACTGGTGCTATACCAGTTTCAACACACATGGTGATCATGGTTGTAAACATAGCTGTAGTGTCTGTCTTCATGAAGATTGTCATACCCAACCCCGTAACACAAAGCAGTGCCCTGACTGTAAACGGATATGAATTTTGTTATAGCCAGCATAAACGCTTGAAGCACCACAAAAGTGTGGATCGTTGGGTTAGCAGGTGTGACCAGAAGAAATATTGTGTTGATTGCGGCCGTTATTACAATGTTAGTGTTACCAACTATAAAGCGCACAGGTGCATGGCTAACGTGTCACAATTGTAACGTGGATCTGGCGGTTGAAATGAATCATCAGTGTTTTATAAAACCCTCCAAGCCCGAGGACTCCAGTGAGCGCTACATATTTTATGATTTCGAGACAATTGCCATTCTGGTGAATGGTGTACACACTGCAAATGTTGTGTGCGCAATAAGCTTTGATAACAAGATGTGGTGTTCAGCCGGAGATGGTTGTGTCGCTGCTTTTTTCCAAAAGTTTAGGCAACCGAAATATGACTACACATTTATAGCACACAACTCTAAAGGTTTCGATGGTTACATCTTGATGCAATACCTTGCTAACAATGGTATTGGCACGACACTTATTGCTAATGGTAGCAAGCTCATGATTTTTACAGACAGCACATTCAATCAAAGATACATTGATAGTCATTGCTTCCTACCTATGAAGCTGTCGGCCTTGCCACGTGCTATGGGTTTTAAGGATTCGAAAAAAGGCTACTTTCCTTACAAGTTTAATATCAAGGAGAATGAGAACTATGTTGGCCCCCATCCGGAACCGCATTACTATGGTGTGAATACCATGATGGCTAAAGAAAAAGATGAGTTTTTGCAATGGTATGCAACGGATTCCGCAGACACCTTTGTCATGCAGGATGAAATAAAGGCTTACTGCGTGAATGATGTGGTCATCTTGAGAGAGGGTTGTATGCGCTACAGACTGGAGTTCCTGGAGTGTGGTAATGTTGACCCATTCCGGTCAATTACGATTGCTTCGGCTTGCATGAAAGTCTTTTGCAACAGATTCCTCACCAAGGACACCATTGCATTGGTCCCCTCAGACAACTAAAACTGTTGTCAGAAGACATTCTCAAACAGCTCAATCCAGTGGCTTGAATATGTGGCCTCCGATGAGAATATATCAATACAGCACACCCTGAACAAGGGTAAAGTGAAAATCGGTGTCTACTGCGTTGATGGATATGCTGAACGCGATGGGTTGAGCACAGTCTATGAATTTCTATGTTGTTTCTGGCACGTGTTGTGGAAATTCTGAAACCTGATGCATTTTTATCATCTCTGTACTTCCTTCTTAAAGAGTTCTGATCGATAAAATTACCATCACACACGGTCACCCAAAGGGTCATTGTTCAACAAGCATCAATCCAGTGACAAAGATTCAGTATGGGTTGATGCACCAGCAATGGTTGACAAAGCTAGAGGCTTTGAAAGAACAACACAACGTACATGTTCAATACATATGGGAGTGTGAGTGGAATCAGCTTAAAAACACATCCGTAGATGTCAAATCTTTCTTGAAGACCTTTGATGCTCCAGAGCGCCTTGACCCTTGGGATGCTCTTTTTGGCGGTCGTACTAATGCGATTCATCTGAAGTTTTACGGCTTGAGAAGGGGAGACTATTCAGTATAACGATGTCTGTAGTTTTTACCCATTCTGCAACAAGACAAAGACTTATCCGATTGGGCATCCAGACATAATCTTTTGAGATTTCAAACCACTAGACACCTATTTTGGTATTGTTAAGGCTACGGTGTGTCCGCCGAAAGGCCTTTATCACCCTGTTTTACAGCACAGGGTTGGCTGTAAGCTGTTCTTTCCATTGTGTAGATTATGTGCAGAGTCTGAAAACCAGGTAACTGATTGTTCACATACTGATTCAGAAAGATCTTTAACCGGTACCTGGGTTTCTATTGAGCTGGTTAAGGCTGTTGAGAAAGGTTATCGCATTGTGGAAATATTTGAAGTCTGGGGTTTCACCAGGACATCAGATGATCTTTTTGCAGATTACATGAGAACATTCCTGAAGAACAAGCAGGAAGCTAGCGGCTTCCCGCAATCTGTGGTTGATGATGAGGCTAAAGACCAGTATACCTGTGATTCTCATGAAAAGGAGGGTGTGTAGCTTGACAAGGAAAACATTGTTGTAAACAGTGCTAGACAATCTTTGGCTAAATCTGCGATGAATATTCTTTGGGGTAAGATGGGTGAGCGGCCTAACCTTATGAACACAATGCTTATTACAGATCCGGAGGAGTTTAGCCACTACCTTTTTTCCAGTGAAATAGAAGTTGGTTATTTCTCTTTCATCTCAGACACTGTTGCAATGGTACAGTGGCGTTACACAAAACAGACCCCTATCAAACCACGTAATGGCAACATTTTCATTGCAGCGTTCACAACCGCTTATGCTAGACTCGAGTTGTATTCACTCTTGGAGAAGTTAGATAGACGTATACTCTACACAGACACTGATTCCGTGATCTTTGTCACACGCCATGGGGATTGGGTGCCCCCACTGGGCCGTTCTTGGGTGACTTGACCGATGGGTTACAGGATGGTGACAGCATCGCTCAATTTGTTAGTGGTGGGCCAAAGACATACGGTCTGACCTGTCTCAAAGCAAAAGGCATTACGCTCAACAGCTACAACACAGCCATTGTTAATTTGGAGACGCTGACACGACTGGTTGATAACTTTGTACGGAGGGCGGTGATGATGATCATGTCCTTGCTAATGCAGACACAATTGCTAGATATAAAAGAACATTCACCTTGAAAAACCGAGTAGTGTCTAAGCGTTTCAGAGTTGTGTACAACAAGCGTGTACTGCTCCCTGATTACAGCACTAGGCCTTATGGGTACACAGTCTAGGATGGATAGCGGTTTTGACCCACGACTACAACACCCGTTCAGCTGTGTCATTAGTGGCCCCAGTAACTCTGGTAAAACATATTTTGTGAAGATGTTGCTGGATAATGCTGATGTTGTCAAAATATCGTCTGGGTTAATTCATGTTGGCAACCGCTGTATGACGTAATGTTGAAGGTGAGGGAGATTACTTTTATAGAAGGTCTACCAACATCGCTGTGTGATGACAATCTGCTACCGATTCAGAAAAACAACCTTTTAATTATTGACGATTTAATGAAAAGTGCATCAGAGAGTTTGGAGATGGAGAGTTTTCACACAATATTCACACCACCGTAACCTGAGTGCAATTTACCTTGTCCAAAATATGTTTGTTAAAGGCAAATCTAGTAGAACTATTAACTTGAACACAAACTGCCTCATCTTGTTTAAAAACCCCTGCGACAATCAGCAGATTAGCCTTTTAGGCAGACAGATATACCCCGGTCTTTCTCGATTCTTCATGGCGAGATTTAAAGATGCAACACATCCGCCTTTTGGTCATTTACTTGTTGACTTTAAAGCTACAACACCAGAAGACTACCGTCTGAGAACAGGGTCATTTTCAGGGGATTGGCCTGTCGTGTACGTTCCTAAGAAAGTTTGATAATGTCTAAACGCATTCGTAGAAATTTACCACCTTTGAAGATATTTAAGGCACCGGCAAGTCAACGAAAAGTTATTTTAGAATCAGCCTCCACCAACCTCATTCTATCACTCTGTGAAATAGCGCTTAAGGCGCGGAAATATACCCTTAACAGAATCACAGCTCCAAAAAGTAAAGAGACAAAAAGAAAATTATATACATGTCTAGAAAGAACACTTCAGTCGCAAGGAAAAGAAAAACCATCAACCAATCTGGAGGTTTTCTACTGCAGTTACTAAGCGTAAGTGTTTTTATTTCATGCTTTTTTATCATTTGTGATCCACTGTCAAAGTGTATGTTTTACCTTGAATAAATGTTGTGTGGGGTAGTGGTTGTCTGAACCTCATCTCAAGTCGTACATTCCCTGACTTGATCAAGGATAGGTGCTGACCACACTCCTCGTCGGGTGCGCAGTTGAATGCATAAAGGGCATAGCCGTGTAAGAAGTCCGACCTGTCAATAGCCAAGACTTGGTCCTTTAGGTGTGTTCCTGAAGCTAAGGCCATTTGGTAAAATTCATGCACTGCTGACCCTGTTGTGTAATTTGGTTGGAATGGTTTGCTAGGAAATTGCTGACCATCTACATACATAGCAATAAACTCCAAATTATAATTTTTGAAATTAAATAGATTTTTTGTGTAACTTCCGGTAAAACTGTCATTGTCCACCAATCCGATGACAATACATTTTGGCAGTGGTCCTAAAAATAGGTTTTCCTGGTTACAAACACGACCCCCAGCCGGTAAACTAAATGTCTTCATACACACTCTTTCAATTGGGTACTTGGCATTGGTTGAGAGTAGCGATTGAGCGTGTCCAAGTTTCACGGCTGGCGAAACTTTCTTGACAAATAGTGACGCTGATAATATATGCAAACGATAACGCACATCCCCAACCCCCATAAGGCAGAACTCATCTTTACCGCGGACCATCCTAACCTTTATATCAACACCGTTTAACATAAGTTTCTCTTGAAAGAAGATATCGCTATGAACAGGGCCAATCATTTCAAATGTTGTACTATCCACTGAATAGGCAGCCCTTTTCGTAAGTCCATCGTTCTCGCCTGCAGGGTCCATAACATCCATGTTACCTGCGGCATCCTTGTAAAACAACCCAGCTGAAAACTGTCTTCACATCCATAATTCAGAATGCTCTCTATAACGGCTCTGTAGGGGTATGTGTTGCTACTCTGACTAATTAAACGATCACCCAAGGAGACATCCACTTGTTAAAAAAGGGTGGCTATCGGATAGTTGATAACCCCAACATGTGCTCCGGCATCAATATTAGTTCCGTCCGGTTTAGTGACTTTTACACGTAGGTACAAAAAAGTATTGTTTAGATCAACATAGTCTTCGCCATTCCCGGCAATAAAGAACTCCAGAGGGGCTGCGTCTGATATTGCTGATAGGGTCCGTATTTCAACGTAAGTATTTTTCTCGATAGATGTCTGTGTGAATGGAACTGTGAATAAATCCAACTCTGTTTTCATACATTCGCCAGACATACAGTGTAGGAGTGCCATCTTTCTAAAATATATTCTTAATCAGCTTTGCCGTGTTCCCTTTGAGTGTCCTCCGGGGTGTATGTCCTCTTTTAACCTTGGCTCTAGTTTTTGTCTCATTCTTGTGTTTTTTACTCTTGGGTTGGCTCCGCCTACCAGGTGGTCTCTTTCTAACACCTCGAGTCATAACCATCAGTCCAGAACCATCCTGCTATTTTGTTTGCCGTGACATAACACTGTTGACAACATCGCCAACTATATTCCTAGCCGCATACTTCAGATGTGGTTTTGCTATTGAGAACCCTCGTTTCAACAAAGGTATTGCCATTCGGAAAAGCCCTCGGAAAAGGCCCCCTAGACCAGCCCCATACATTGCAGCGTTACCATGATACCCCGGTAAACCGTTACCGGCCTGTGTTGTATAGTATTCAACATACCTTTGAGGATCATCGTAGAGTTTCTGAGGCTACATCTTAAATTCTAAAAGAATGTTTGATGGGTGTAATTTTGCAATCACCTTACCCACTACAAATGAAACCAGCTGGTTTTGATCAGATTTTACTTCAATACAGATCTCATCAAACTGACTCTTACTAAGAGGTACGTAGTGTGGCTTGTCGTACGTCACTGTGACAACTTCGTTCTTTTTCCCAGCAATAAGTACAGTTTGCAGCAGTGGGACATGACTGTCACCAACACATTGATAATCAATTATATCTGTGTAGACTATTTTGAAACAAACACCAAACACCATGTGGTTTTATATAACTGTTGATCTCTGTCACTAGTTTTAATATGCTGCTGTAATAACTAGTGTTGAGTTCATATTTCCAAGTTTTAATCGAGTCATGTGGTTCAAATGCGTTTTCACCCCATGTAAAAGTCTTCCACGTATGCAGGTATTGGAATTCAATCAAAGATACTTCCCAGTCACCTTTCAAATGGCACATTTTGTGGTATAGCATGAACTCGTATTGCTTGAATAGACATGTCTCGATGAGTTACTGGGCAGCATTATGTAGAAGCCACCGTCACCCATGCTGATTGCAATCAATGTAAATGACGTGATCCTGAAAATCCTGGAGTTTTATCCAGTTTCTAGGTCAAGCACTTATTCCGATGGTATCCAGCTGTTGAATTTCTCAGGCCAACCAAGCCATTTCACAAGACACATTTTATTCCCTTTCTGTACTTTCCCGTTCAAAACTGCTTCCACTTTAAAAGTTTTATCCTTAGCCATGATTATTTTCAGCAATTCCTGTTCATAAAAGGTCCCAACGATCACATCACCATCATAATCTTTTATTCTATATACAGGAGATACCACTGGAATGCATTCTGTTATTGTAAAATATTCATCTGTGCACCCTTTTTCATAGCCTTTTGTAGACGCACCTCTCAGCTTTGAGAGTCTCACAGTATTCCCAACCTGGAACTTGTAGTTTTGATTACCATTTCTCATTAATGTTGTACCATACAGGTTCTTGAGAACTAATCTAACATTTTCTTCACAAACCTCAGCAGGCTTCATCTTAATAGACCGATTGTAGCTATGGTTGTATCCGTGAACTAAATCTTGAATAACTTCTACATAGCAATGAGTGTTGGCAGCTGTGAGATACCTCCACATTCGTGATTTAATTGTTTTATTAAATCTCTCAACGATAATCGATTTGACATAATTTCCTGTAGCAAAATGTTTTATGTTCTACTTCTTCATTAACATTTCAAAATGTGAATTAAAAAACTCCTTCCCCTTGTCCGTTTGGACTTTTTGCGGTGTTCTTCCTTCTTTTAATATGTTTTCAAATGCTCGCTTTACCTCGATAGCACTTAATTTCATGTTATCGTTTTCCACACTGTAAGCACTCATGTCAACCAAATCCAGCTGAAATTGTGAATTTATATCATGAACAATACAATTTCAAATGTATAGCTACAGGCCGTAGTAAATACTGTTCATAACCTGTTCAGACATCGTAGAGTGTTCGAGCAATAATGAGAATTAATACATGTTTAACATCGTTTTATTTGAGTTTTCGAAATTACACAACCAAGATATTCAGATATAGGCGACGGGTCAGACTAAGAGCGGTTCAAAACACCCCTTAATGATGAAAATGTTCTTGAGTTCCGTGACGTCGCCCGGTATGGCGCAGCCGGGGCCCCACCCTGGAGCCAGGCCCGGGGTTGGGGCTCGTACGCGAGCGCCTGGTGGCCGGGCCTTTCCCCATGGGGCCCGGCCGGGCTCAGCCCGAACGAGCGACGTGGGGCCGCCTTCCCGTGGGCTCACCACCCACAGGAGGGACGATAAGGGGTTGGTGCAGAGAGGATCGGGCGGCAGTCGAAGGCGGGGGCCTAGACAACCCGATCCCTGGACACGGAAACTAGCTCTAGGGACGTGGAACGTCACCTCGCTGGCGGGGAAGGAGCCTGAGATCGTGCGTGAGGTTGAGAGGTTCCGACTAGAGGTAGTCGGGATCACCTCTACGCATGGCTTGGGCTCTGGAACCACACTCCTTGAGAGAGGATGGACTCTTCACCACTCTGGAGTTGCCCATGGTGAGAAGTGGCGGGCTGGTGTGGGTTTGCTTATAGCTCCCCAGCTCTGCCGCCATGTGTTGGAGTTTACCCCGGTGAATGAGAGGGTCATTTCCCCGCGCGTAAGGGTCGGGGATAGGTCTCTCACTGTTGTTTGTCATACGGGCCGAACGGCAGTGCAGAGTACCCGACCTTCTTGGAGTCTCTGGGAGGGGTGCTGGAAAGTGCTCCGACTGGGGACTCTATCGTTCTACTGGGGGACTTCAACGCCCACGTGGGCAACGACAGTGACACCTGGAGGGGTGTGATTGGGAGGAACGGCCCCCCTGATCTGAACCCGAGCAGTGTTCAGTTATTGGACTTCTGTGCTAGTCACAGTTTGTCCATAACGAACACCATGTTCAAGCATAAGGGTGTCCATCAGTGCACATGGCACCAGGACACCCTAGGCCGCAGGTCGATGATCGACTTTGTTGTCGTTTCATCTGTCCTGCGGCCGTATGTCTTGGACACTCGGGTGAAGAGAGGGGCGGAGCTGTCAACTGATCACCACCTGGTGGTGAGTTGGATCCGATGGCGGGGGAGGAAGCTGGACAGACTCGGCAGGCCCAAGCGTACTGTAAGGGTCTGCTGGGAACGTCTGGCCGAGTCTCCTGTCAGAGAGATCTTTAACTCCCACCTCCGGCAGAGCTTCAACTGGATCCCGAGGGAGGCTGGAGATATTGAGTCCGAGTGGACCATGTTCTCCACCGCCATTGTCGAAGCGGCCGCTTGGAGCTGTGGCCGCAAAGTCTCCGGTGCCTGTCGAGGCGGCAATCCCCGAAACCGGTGGTGGACACCGGAAGTAAGGGATGCCATCAAGCTGAAGAAGGAGTCCTATCAGGCCTGGTTGGCTTGTGGGACTCCTGAGGCGGCTGACGATGACCGACAGGCCAAGCGGACTGCAGCCCGGTTGGTTGTGGAGGCAAAAACTCGGGCCTGGGAGGAGTTCGGTGAGGCCATGGAAAAGGACTATCGGCTGGCCTCGAAGAGATTCTGGCAAACCGTCCGGCGCCTCAGGAGAGGGAAACAGTGCCCTACCAACGCTGTTTACAGTAGAGGTGGGCAGTTGTTGACCTCAACTGGGGATGTCGTCGGCGGTGAAAGGAGTACTTCAAGAAACTCCTCGGTGGCAAGGCACCGGGGGTGGATGAGATCCGCCCTGAGTACCTCAAGTCTCTGGATGTTGTGGGGCTGTCTTGGTTGACACGCCTGTGCAACATCGCGTGGCGGTCGGGGACAGTGCCTTTGGAGGGTGCTTCGGGAATATGGGGTCCTGGGTCCTTTGCTAAGGGCTGTCAGGTCCCTATACGACCGAAGCAGGAGCTTGGTCCGCATTGCCGGCAGTAAGTCAGACTTGTTCCCAGTGCATGTTGGACTCCGGCAGGGCTGCCCTTTGTCACCGGTTCTGTTCATAATTTTTATGGACAGAATTTCTAGGCGCAGCCAGGGGCCGGAGGGTGTCAGGTTTTGGTTTTGGTTTGCTCTTTGCGGATGATGTTGTCGTGTTGGTCCCTTCAAACCAGGACCTTCAGCATGCGCTGGGACGGTTTGCAGCCGAGTGTGAAGCGGTGGGGATGAGAATCAGTACCTCCAAATCCGAGGCCATGGTCCTCAGTCGGAAAAAGGGTGGCTTGTCCACTTCAGGTTGGTGGAGAGTGCCTGCCTCAAGTGGAGGAGTTTAAGTATCTAGGGATCTTGTTCACGAGTGAGGGAAGGATGGAACGGGAGATTGACAGACGGATCGGTGCAGCTTCTGCAGTAATGCGGTCGATGTATCGGTCTGTCGTGGTGAAGAAAGAGCTGAGCCTCAAGGCGAAGCTCTCGATTTACCGGTCAATCTACGTTCCTACTCTCACCTATGGTCATGAGCTTTGGGTCATGACCGAAAGGACAAGATCCCGGATACAGGCGGCCGAAATGAGCTTTCTCCGCAGGGTGGCTGGGCGATCCCTTAGAGATAGGGTGAGAAGCTCGGTCACCTGGGAGGAGCTTGGAGTAGAGCCGCTGCTCCTCCACATCGAGAGGGGTCAGCTGAGGTGGCTTGGGCATCTGTTTCGGATGCCTCCGGAACGCCTTCCTGGGAAGGTGTTCCGGTCCCGTCCCACCGGGAGGAGACCCCGGGGAAGACCTAGGACACGCTGGAGGGACTATGTCTCCCGGCTGGCCTGGGAACGCCTCGGTTCCCCCCGGAAGAGCTGGAGGAAGTGTCTGGGGAGAGGGAAGTCTGGGCATCTCTGCTTAGACTGCTGCCCCCGCGACCCGGCCCCGGATGAAGCGGAAGAAGATGAATGAATGAAAAAAGATATTCAGAAAAGTTACACAAACATTCAGATTTCTCATAGTCTTTGTTTATATACATGTTAACATGAGAACTGAAGCTACCCTGGCCTTAGACAACAGACTCTTTGCTTTCATCACACCATGACGCCGCTGCGTCGCATACAGCATCCTCATTAAATGTGTCCATGTATTCATCCCTGATCTCACTCAGTCTCTGTGTGATGTTCGGCTCCAACTTGAGCTCATGCAGAAAGTTCTCAGCGGCCTCGTGAACATCAGTCATCGGTGCGTGAAAACCTGATGCGTTCAAAGCCTTGACCAACACATGTTTCAGTCGCGTTGTTAAAACTGTCGCCACAATGTCATCATAATAGGCCTAAAAAAAATACTCAGGCGGTTCGAGACAAGAATGTCTCGTCTGGCTCGGGTGGTCCACTTCACATCCGATGCATGCTTCGTGTAGAATAGCCCCCACAATGTTTTCCAGAATCATACCCATTGATGTTTTGATGATCTTTAAAACTTTTAGTACAAGGTGTTTGTCCATTTTGTGATAACTGGACCTAGCTGTTCACCAATCCGGTCAATCCAGTGGTATTTCGTGCTGGGTATGCCGGTGGAATCGAGCTGTTGGGGTCAGGGGTTCCGTAGAAGGCTTCAGCATAGTCATCCCAGGTGTCACACAGCCAGTCCTCGGTTGTAATCTTGAGACATGTTTCGTAAATTCTTCCGACTGCTTGATAGTCTCAGGCAGTCTGTCTGTTTTTATGCTGTGTTGAGGTCGGTGTTAGCATAAGGCGGGGCTTCAGGGTCTTACGTCAGTCGATCCGTCCGCTAACATTTTCCAGAAATAGCTCCAATCTAACAGAGTCATACTCTTTCAGCCCCTCGACAACTTTAAACAGTACATCTACTGTATTATGTGGGCCTTGTTTTGGCCCCAAATAAAACACTTTTCGAAAGGTGGCCCATAATCCGGCATTAAAAACCATTTGATCAGTCACACCAGCCTTAAACACATAGCCTTTGGGTAATTCATAAAATGCCACCTCCGGTAGCTCTGGGTTGAAAATGTATCCACCGATCCGACCATCATCCATTCCCCATTCCTGTGCCAACATATCCTGGTGTAGTTGATGGATTCAGGTTAAACTCTGCATCGGTTTCTTCGGGGCTGGCATGTTGATTGCATCTCTGCGGTCCATCTAATTTCTTACCAAAGAAATTGCTGAGCAACGTTTAAGATGTTAGCTTTCACCTGTGTTTCACCCAATAGATTGATTGCAGCACAATCCTCCATGTTTTGTATTGTGTAGGTAAGTTTGCTCAGGCAAGACTGAAAAACCATCACCGATGTCTGCATGATTTAAATACGCAGACCATGCCAATCACCCCATAAAACATGAAAGGTTAACAACCACCGGTTGTAGGCCATCTGTTGCACCACTTGTCAGAAGATAAAACACCGGGGGTTTTAGATCTGACGGACACCATTTGTTGAACATCAAACAGCTTACCGCTGACACAACACTTATTTATTGCCTGGAAATTTAACATTCCAGAACCCTAAGGGCCATTTGTTAATCATCAAACATATCCCACCTGTTATAACACTAGTCTGTTTTGCTCATCAGACGTTGTAAAACATCAAACATGGCCACATCAATGTAATCATAAATTACAAAGTCACCAGACATGCATACGTCACTCCTGAAGTCCCGCTCGTACACACGTCATACAGGAAGTCCCACCCTAACATACGTCATACAGGAAGTCCCACCCTACAAACCGGATGTCCCGCCCACCTGTCACACCAATATGGAAGCCCCGCTCTCCGGGGCCATAAATCACCATTCTGACACACTATACCCTACACTAACTACTTACCCAGATAGCAGCTGACTCTGGGCCGGATCCGCCTCCAAACCGGCAGATCCGTGTAACAGTCACGCCTGTTTTACTGCCCCGTTCCAGATATGGCCCGCATGTAGTCTGTGTAATCAAGAGTAGGCATCAGTCGGCGGAATCATAATAGTTCTGGCCAGGACTCGTCGGAACGAGCGCGCAAATTGTTTCTTTATTTTATTTTTTTTTACCGGTTCATACCAGACCAGAAGTCAGTCGGCGGAATCGTAGTTGTTCTGGCCCGGGGCATTCGGAACGAGCGAGCGAACTGTTGGTCTTTCTTTGGATCAATTTGGACTGCAAGCTTTGTGGAAAGAGTTTATAACGGTAAGTTGAACGATGTCAAACAATCAAACAGTTTAGTGTGCTTGTTTGTAATGCTTGTTAACATCATTTCGGAATGTTTTGACCAGGTTTTCGATGGCTAATTGACTGTTGGTCTTTCTTTGGAACAATTCGGACTGCAAGCGTTGTGGAAGAGTTTAACGGTAAGTTGAAGGATGTCAAACAATCAAACAGTTTAGTGTGCTTGTTTGTAATGCTTTTTAACATCATTTCTGAATGTTTTGACCGGGTTTTAACTTCTTACGATGGCTAACGTTAATTGAAGAGGCATTGGCTAACGTATGCTTTTTAGCTGGGTTAGCTAAATTAACTGAATGGACTGATAAGCTAGCTAGCATTAATAAACAACTTTGTGTGTAGCTAGCATAAAACATTAATGCTGTTTAACGTTGGTTAACTTACAATGATGTTGTACGTTAGGTTTGAGGTGCTGTTCAAAACTAACGTAAGAAGTTAAAACCCGGTCAAAATTGACTGATAGATGCTCAGCCTACTCCTGATTGTACACAGACTAACGTTACATGCAGAACTGCATCTGCGTCAATTTGTGCGTCTTTCTGCAACACTTTTTTAAATGCTTCCACATTGCCGACATGTCAACGTAATTGTTCGGTAAAATTTAATCGGCGCATTATGCATAACTGTCAACATTGAACATTGAAAATAAGGGAGATTTCCCGGAATCCATCCCCAAAATAAGGGATTTCTTTTTTTTTTTTTACACGATTCTTACCCACAAACTTTTAAAAAAAGCATTAATCATTAACAGTCTAAAGAGTTTATAACTACACAATATATATTAAAGAATTACAGACCAATGGATATGTTTAAAGTGCTTTATTTATGAACAAAGTAAACATTACATTTTCATTTGCTACAACGTGTTTTAGCTTAATGTTGGGAGACAGAGTGAGAAAAATTCTGTGATTTTGGCCGTCGGCGTCCTGATCCATCATCACACATCACACTCATCTACTCTACTCTGCTTGATCATTCAAAATTCACATCCCGCTACTTTTCCCTCTTCCTCGCGCCCGCGCCTCTGCGACTGTCTTCTTCGTCGATAGTAGCCTAAGCTACTGTCTGTATACTGCCACCTGCTTTACTGGAGGTCTAGCAACCCAAGTGCAAGCCACTTCACACTAGGGCTGGGTATTCAGGAAAGAAAACTGATTAGCTTTAGTTCAAAATTTTTGTGACCTAAAGGTGTTTTGTGAGGCCATGGAGGGGTGGGTGGGTGCCCTTAATACAACAAAGTTATTGTGTATTAACAATGAATAATAAAATGTTTATTAAATTCAAGTACTTGGTAAATCTAGGATTTCAAATCCAATACTGATTTTCCATTATATCCTTCATACTGTGAATTTGGCATTAAATTATTTTCTAAGTGGCATTAAAAAGGTCTTACAAAGTCATACATTTTACTTGGGGAACCCTGCCAGTACACTGTCATGTTCATTCTTTTTCTGTCACAAAAAATATTTTTTAGAGACAAGATGAAAAGGAGTCAACCTCTATTAACAAGCTCTGGAGTCAGGCGGAGGGCCCGTTTTTCACTCGAAAAACGACTCCATGAAATTGCTGAAGACTGTCAGTTAACATCAGAGCAGACAGTAGCAAACAAAGCAGACACCTGTCACAACACCAATGACAACGATAGCAACAATGACTGTCACACCACCAGTGAGGCTGATGGCAACAATGATTCTCGCACCACCAGTGAGGCTGATGACAACAACGACTGTGACTCAAGTGACTCTGACAATTCAGATGGCCATTCAGACATAGAATGGGCAGAGGGAGAACTTGTTTCAGAGTCTGATGCAGAAGAATTAAATGAGCATGTGAACCTTTTGGACAGCTTGGCCAGTTGGGCTATCCAGTTCAGTGTTTCTTTAGTAGCGCTCACAGCTCTTCTTAGTTTGTTGAGGGTGTACCACCCAGAACTGCCCTAAGATGCTAGGACTATTCTCAAAACCAAAATGGACTATAGAATCCAAGAAAAATGTGGTGGGTTGTATCATTATAGAGGTATCTTGAAAGCGCTTCATAACACCTTAACTCAACTGATTGTCAGTGTTGCTGATGGCTTTACATTTAGGCTGCAGGTTAATATTGATGGGTTACCACTTTTTAAAAGCACAAATATGCAGTTGTGGCCTATTTTAGGACTTCTTTTAAGCGTTCCAATGAAGGAACCTGTTGTTATTGGCATTTTTTGTGGTGTAAAAAAACCAAATGCTGCCAATGAATTTTTGCAAGACTTCACACATGAGCTACAGCAGCTGCAGAGAGGATTTGATTTCAAAGGGAAAAAGGTGTTCATCAAACTGGATTCTGTGGTGTGTGATACACCTGCTAGGGCATTTGTAAAAAACACAAAGGCTCACAATGGATACCATGGATGTGATAAATGTTGCCAGCCAGGTGTTTACATTAACAAGCGAATGACATACCCCATTAATGATTACATGTTACGGACTGACTCATCATTTTCAGAGAGGGCTGATGAGGGCCATCATCATAGAGGACCACATGAATTTTCTGACTTAGATGTTGGTATGGTAACTCAGTTCCCCCTAGATTTCATGCACCTTGCATGTTTAGGTGTAATGCGTCGATTGTTAAACATTTGGATGAGGGGCCTTTTGAAGTTTCGTTTGTCCTCTAGTCTTGTTGAAAGGATTTCAGAAAGTCGAACTCACATGCGTTCGTATATTCCGGCAGAGTTTGCAAGGAAACCAAGATCCCTCAGAGAGCTAGATCGTTGGAAAGCAACTGAGTTAAGACAATTTCTCTTGTATACAGGCCCTGTTATTCTGGCACCATATGTAGACAGTAATGTATATAACAACTTTATGTTGTTATATACAGGTATTTGCATCCTTGTCAGTCCAAAGCTCTGCTTGGTGTATAGTAATTATGCAAACACTTTGCTCACCATGTTTGTAAGTCACTTTGGGGAGCTGTACGGCAGAGATGCATTTGTGTATAATGTGCATGCTTTGGTCCACTTATCTGCAGATGTACAACTACATGGTTGTTTGGACTCTATCTCTGCCTTTCTGTATGAGAATTACCTCCATAAACTGAAGAGGTTTGTAAGAAAGCCGGAATTTCCACTTGCTCAGATAATAAGAAGGTTATCAGAAGTTCAAAATATTTGCAGAATTGAGTTGCCTTGTAAGGGTTTAAAAAAGCAACATTATGTTGGACCTGTTCCTTATGGCCTTCAGGCAGAAGCACAGTACAGAGAGCTACACACAGAAAAATGGCAAATGAAAGTTTCCACAGGTGACAATGTTTTTGCTATAGGCAAAGATATATGTGGTATATATAACATCATTCAAACAGCAGAAGAAATTCATGTAGTATTTAAAGTTTTCACAAACATGGGACATTTCTTCAGCTATCCCAAGTTCAGATTTTCTTAAACTATTTATTGTCTGTCAACCAACAGGGCCATTTAAGGTGGCCAAAGCATCAGAGATATCTCATAAGTGTGTGCTCCTACCTTATAAAGATAGGTTTGTTGTCATGCCCTTTTTGCATAGTCATAGGGCATAGGTGTGGTGGTGGCTTAGAAGTGAGTATGAGGAGCTGAGTAGTGGGAGACAAAAAGACTTGGTTATTTAACCCTGGTAATATTGTGTTTATGTACTTTCCCCTTAAAAAACTGCGTGTGTAGTGACGTGACTCCGCCCCGTCCAGTCCTGCTCAGCCTTCAGTCTGAAGGTCAGGGAGATGTTTGCTAGTGCTAACTGCCTTCACTTTGCAGTAGTTGTGGAAACAACAGACATACTTTTAATAACAGACACACTGTGACCTACTCTGTACATTTACTTCCAGACTGACAACTTATTACTCGCTTTCCGCATCACTTTCTGCCGTTCTCTCACTCGCTCAGCCATTGACTCGCTACGCAAAGATGTTTTACAAGCACGAGATACAACGACAGTGAACACACCAGTGCAGATGTAATTCATTAGCTACCCGGTTGGTTTTGTTCTGATAGGCTACGTTGTTAACAAGACTCCACATGCGGTGCACGTGCTGCTATAATGATCACAGATAGTATTTAAAAGGTGGGTTAAAATAACAAAAAAAACTTAAGGATAATAACATAAATCTGCATAATTTTCCTTTTCAGATGTATATAGTTGCAGAATTCACAGAGTCCAACACTGTAAATATTATATCAGACTCGTGGTTTGAAGATGGTGCGACTTTGTGGCCAAGCTATAAAAGCGATGAACGCATCAACAGAGCTGTTCGAAAACATGAGGTGCCAGGATCAGACTGGAAAATGTATGACGTTCGAGTCCTCGCAAGAGCTGGTAAGGGTGCACTAAAATGTACCTATTCCACAACTTTTCTACCTATTAAGTATTAAATTGTCAAATACTTGCTAACTGGGTTTGTATATGTGTGTAACTGAAAACAGAAATTAGAGCCTGTCATAGTGATGGGTTTTGTTAGGATTTTATTGATACTGATACTGCTTGTCAATACTGATAGTAATCAATACTACTCTTTATAATTTGGTGCAAAAAGTAAAGATGTGAAAACAGAAGTATTTTTATTTTTTGCAGAAATAACTTCCTGAGTTTTCTATATATACAATGACAATTGCTACAAATATCTGGTCTAACAACTATAAGCAATAGTTCTCTCTGGTTGTCAGGACAGCTCCCATTAAGTTCAGCTGAGCAGAACTCGAGGGAGCTGCCTATCACTAAAATGAGAATAGCTGATTGACCTTAAAGATCAGCACACCTTAAAGAGCCTGGGCCACTTTAGCTTGTTGCTAACATCAGGATTCAGGACTTACTTAAATCAGCTTGGCTTGAGTCTTGAGTTGGGGCATTTATTCACTGACACATAGCCTAAACTTTACACACACTACACAGCTATAACTTTACTGCTTAACTCTCACCGTTACACTCACACATACATTGCTACATTCACAGCTAACTGCCAACTTCACACTCACTGTCACACACACATTCTCTGTATCATTTTGTCTTTACTGCTCACTTGGGTTAAATGTATATATTTATTTTTTAATATATTTTTATTTTTTAACACAAACACACACACTGTGTTATTTATTTATTAATGCACTTTATTGTTAACAGTGATTTTGGACACAGCACCAATTTCTGAGGTGTGAGTTTCCAGAGATAAACTAATATTTAATCTTTTCTCAATTCTGATCAGGTGATTATCAAATAGCCAGAGAAAAGCTGAGGGCTTCGCTGACCTGTAATACATCAGAGTTACATACAGATGGCGAACAAGAAGTAGTAGTAGCTAGGAAAAGAAAAATTAAGCCAAGGTTTGGTATTTGCACGTATACATTATTTAAAAACAAAAGACCATTTACTGCAGTCAGATACAATTATTCAGAGATCTCACAAAGAAGTATTGCAAGACAACATTTTGTCTTTTGCTGATATAGCTATATGCACTGAATGTCAAATGGTAAAGGTCGAAATGGTATTGCATCTTGCATTTAAATGCACTTTAGAAGTAACTGATTCCTAGTGCAACTTAATAGTGTCGACTAATTAAATATTTTGAGTATTGACATTTAGCACAACATTTCTCACATTTTAAAGTTGGTTGCAGGTGCAATTTTTTATTGTCTTAACTAGTTTTAGTATTTTTTGCAAATGCTACATTGTTAACTAGGCCTTGGGGGGGTTGCTTTGTTTGTTAGGCTCATCTTTGGTGATACCGACTCTGAAAGTGAGCCAGAGGAGAGGAACAATACAAGACCCACTTATCTCTCCCTCACTCCAGCACCACCTATTGCTCCACCGACTCCTAACTTCTCCGCTAGACCTCTGCCAGATCCGAATCATGCTGAACTTCTTCATTCCACTGGTATGTTCTTGTACTGCAGTAGTATCATTCAACCCCTGGTTATGAAGTATCATTTACATTTATTCATTAAGCTGACGCTTTTATCCAAAGCGACTTACAATTGATATACACTCACCTAAAGGATTATTAGGAACACCTGTTCAATTTCTCATTAATGCAATTATCTAATCAACCAATGACATGGCAGTTGCTTCAATGCATTTAGGGGTGTGGTCCTGGTCAAAACAATCTCCTGAACTCCAAACTGAATGTCAGAATGGGAAAGAAAGGTGATTTAAGCAATTTTGAGCGTGGCATGGTTGTTGGTGCCAGACGGGCCGGTCTGAGTATTTCACAATCTGCTCAGTTACTGGGATTTTCACGCATAACCATTTCTAGGGTTTACAAAGAATGGTATGAAAAGGGAAAAACATCCAGTATGCGGCAGTCCTGTGGGCGAAAATGCCTTGTTGATGCTAGAGGTCAGAGGAGAATGGGCCGACTGATTCAAGCTGATAGAAGAGCAACTTTGACTAAAACAATATCAAGAGTTCGATAAATGTTCGATAATATTTAAAAAGAAATTAATTTTCTAATAAAGATTAATTTTGTTAAGGAAAAATGACAAATGTTTGAATTTTCTACCTCAGATTTGGTAAATGTTCTCCTGTTTGGCAAGTGTTTGTCATGATATGTTCTGACAATATAGAGTAGTTTAAAACCACAATTAACGCTCTGGTTTCTACAACTTTCAGTTAGGAGCAAAACTCTGCCTTTAAACTTGAAAGAAATAAAGATTTGACATTTATCGTGATAATTATGGATATTGACTGATATATTATTGTGATAATTAAGTGTTGTTCCTGTGTTATTCATACTTAGGAAAAGGGAGCCTTCAGTTTGTTACTCTTAAGAAAATGGAATCTTTAAATAATGAAACTTATTACTTTTAATGAAAGTCAATAAAAAAAAGACTTTTGAAAGGAAGTTATTTTTCGTAATTCGTGTAAGTCATAAATTTAAATCATAATGGTCATAAAAAGGTCTTAAAAGGTCTTAAATTTGACTGACTAAACCCTGCAGAAATCCTGAGTAACACCTTTTCTTACACCTACTTTCTTCTACTACGTTCATTGATCTGCCTCTGAATGTCTCTTTTTTTCTTCAAATATACGTATGCTGCAAATTTTCTTCTATAAGATAACAAGGGCTGTTTTAAAATATGTTGTCAGTGCTTGGACCCTAATAATGAAATTGTCAAATGCCTTCTCCTCAGCGGCTGCACCACTTGTTCCCGTCCTTCCACCTTGCATGCCTTCAAGTCCTCCATGCCAGATTTCTGCTGGACCTCTGCCTGATCTGAGGCAATGTGATCGTGGTAGTTACACAGGTACCACAATAGAGTATTTTTGTTAAGCTTTTCTTATCAAAGTACTCACCTGTTAGCAAAAATAATATGTTCAATCTACCTCTCCTCAGCTCCAGTGGCACTTGTTCCTACCCCTACGTCTCGCATGCCCTCAAGTCCTAGGCGCCGGATCACTGCCACTCCTCTCACAAATGACTATCAAGGCCATTGTTTTGTCCCTACTTTTAAACTGGGGAGGACTGGCACTGGACCTGTTCCTTGCTCTGGTAAAATATATATATTTTTTAACTCTGTGACCGTATACATGGTTTAAATAAGAGCTATTTAAAAAAATACTTATAGAAGGATACTGTGTGTGTGTGTGTATTAGAGCCGACCGATTTGAGCTAATTTCATTGGCATCGGCCGTTTATAACGGCAGATATGACTATTAAAAGAGAAACAGACTCAGATCATTCACTCATGTCATGGGTGTTGCATAGTTTGCCCACCAGAGGCAAACAAGTTTAATGTTACGGTAGCTGGGTGTTTAAAGCTAGCTGTTGACAGACGTAAATTAACTGTAGATTTAATCTGAAACAGTGTGGTAGTTCTAGTGAATGGTCCCCATTTGTCCCTAGTTGTCCCTATCACTTCTAAATATTCTCTACAATCAGGTAACGTTACAGCAGGTAGCTGCCCGTTGCTAAATGAGCCACAAAGCTAATGCCGTGTTTATCAGTGGAGGAGTGCTAACGGTAGTGAGCCATTAAACTGATTGTTTCTGATGTATTCTAAATATTTCTGCCAGCCACCTGTCTGCAGTTATTGTCTGCGTGTCTGAAATGATTAAACCAGAGCGGACATGTAAATAAACGTGAGCTGAACAAGACTCTAACACGGCTTCCTGTAGCTCCTCTTTGTGTGACGTTGTTAGATGTGAAACGCTGTAGTCAGAGCCGTACCGGCTGTAAGTGCTGTTACATGAAAAAACATATTTTTCATGTAACAGCACTTTTAATATAATTGTTTCTTAACTCCTTTTGTAGCAGCTGAACTGCACATTCTAACTTTGCTGGAACATATCAAGGAGCAGCAAATGCAGCTGGCTGCTGCTGTAAATGACATTGCTGCAAGAATGGGGACGGAAACTCCTATGGCTGAGATGCCTCAAAATGTCAGTGTTCTGCTGGCCACCATGTCTGAAGTGGAGGAGTTGGCTTAAAGATGCAAGAAACTCGCATGCTAAGCAAAACATGGTATGGTAACAATGTAGGGCCAGGTGGTATATCGACTTTATTTTAAAACAAGAAAAAAGAGAATTTTGTTTGTATTGATGGAGTTTAATTTGTAACCCATTTTTTCAAAGCTAAACTGTTGTTTACTGTACTGATTAAACAGATTCATTGGAAAGGAGTAAATGGGAAAAGAGGTTTTAAAGAAATGCTGACAAACACCAGTAAGTATTTTAGTATACGTATTGTAGTATATGTGGAGGTGACTAGTAGATGAGAACAATTAAATATAGATCGATCGATCGATCCGGTTGCCCCGGCCTTTCTATGTGGAGTTTGCATGTGTCTCTCCGTGTCTGTGTAGGTTCTCTCCGGGTACTCCGGCTTCCTCCCACCGTCCAAAGGCATGCAGGCTAGGTTAATTGGTGTCCCTAAATTGTCCTTAGATGTGAGTGTGAGTGGTTGTTCGTCTAGGTGTGGCCCTGCGATGGACTGGCAACCTGTCCAGGGTGTACCCTGCCTTTCGCCGAACGTAAACTGGGATTGGCTCCAGCCCCCCGCGACCCTGTACGCAGGATAAGTGGTTGACGATGGATGGATTTTTAGATATAAGGGATGCAACTTTAAAGCCAAAAAATAAACATAAAAAAATACTTCGATAGCGGTGCTGAAATAGATTGCAGTCATGACAGCACCGGTTACTCACATAATCACGTAATGCTTTACTTGGAGTTGAATTGAGAGCTTTTAGTTTGAAAATTTCTGAACGACATTAAAAAGAGTCTGTAGCCTGCTTGACACACCTCTGAAAGAGCTGTCAGAAAACGTGATTCCCCTAAATGTCCTCTGCCTGGAGATACTGGGGAAATGTTGAGGGGTTCCTCTCCTTCGGCCATCCTACACAGGCCACTGACTACTGCACCAAACAGAGGGGGAGGGCCGTGTTACTCTTTACGCTGTGGGATTCCTGTACTTTACATCTTTGGCAGATTAATAACATAGCAACGGTAAAAATTGTGGTTTTGTAACCTTTACTTTTTCATACCGTGGGAAACCTTGAAACCGGTACCCACCAATGCCTATCCATGACCTGATAGAGAATCCACACAGATACATTTTGAATGATAAGATGCACTGAGATTTAAGGATGATCCAATACAATCTAGATGTGATTAGTTATTCATTTGTTTTGAGTTACTAAATGAAAGGCTACAGAAAAGTAGGTCTACTGCCACACCAACAATAGTAATCATGGGCAACATCTAAAGCATTTCTCAAAACAGTGGGTTATTGGCTTGACTTAGAGGTAATTTTCAGAATTTCTGTTAATGACGGCTCATCAACCAATTGACTTTCTCGCTTAACAGAGGCTGTACGGAAGAACCAAGCTGCTAGCAGCGCATCGGACAACGAGATTAACCAGCACGCCATCCGCTGGTTCAACCTGGCCTCTGACCGTGGAGGTGGCCGCAAAGAACGTGCCATGGCCAGAGAGGCCATTCATTAACCGTGGTAAGAGACTTGCTTGCTGGCGGGGCTGTGGTCTCTTACCACGGTTAATGAATGGCGGGGCTGTGGTCCGCTGGCGGGGCTGTGGTCCGCTGGCGGGGCTGTGGTCCGCTGGCGGGGCTGTGGTCCGCTGGCGGGGCTGTGGTCCGCTGGCGGGGCTGTGGTCCGCTGGCAGAACACCGGGTGCTTTCTGATCAGGTGCCGTCGGGATGTTGCCGAGGCGACATAAATTTTGTTTTACGGTGGACGGACTGCAACATTACGGAGTTGTTTTCTTTTAGCTTGAAATAATCCCATACTTTAGACACTTTCTTCTTCGCCCCTCCCTATTTTCTCTCTCTTCCTCCACTTTGCAAACAGCGCCATCATAATTACGTTGTGTTCACAGCATAAGCGCGATGTGCGACAGTAATAAATGTCCATGCAAAACAGTGTTCTATATAGTTATATGGATTAAACGAAGCTTTGCATGGATGCAATTTAGTATTCAGTTCAATACTAAATTGAATTGTTCGAGCCCTTGTTAAGTGAATGCCAAATTAAATCAGAGCACATTTGTGACTGGGTGCTGACAAGCAATGTAGCATTTAAAAACAGCATCACTGATCTTTGTTAACTGAACATTCTTTTATGCAGAAATGAACGCATCGGCCATCCCCCACTCTTCCACCACTGATGATTTGTTATGTGAGAGTTGTGGCATTCCCACTTCACTTGCCTCATCAATGTTTCCTGTAAAGCCACCAAAGAACGCATATGAACATTTTGCAGTTTTTTCTGGGTTTCATATGACTAAAGTTGGATATTGTATTTTGGCTATAAAACCTTAGTTATTTATACCATGGTCATGGAAAATGGTTAAAATCTAAATGGCTGGCAGGTATTATCTATTAAGACAAACTTATCGCTAATTAAAACGTTACATCTTGTGTTTAGGCTGTAGAATCTCGTTTCTCTGCTGGCTTTAGCTTTTTTTTCTGCTTTAATTAAAAAAAATAACCACAAAAAAAACACCTGTGTCATAGGTATGTGGTAGTAAAGAAGTTTCTTATTCCTACAGTTGTCCTGTAGTTGTTCCTACAAGAAGTTTCTTATTCCTACAGTTGTTAAAGACAGAAATGAGCTGTAAAAATGTGTTTCTGTCCTGTCTTTTTCTCAGACATTTTAAATAAAATGTAAAATGTGTATTTTAAATAAAATTTTAAATGTGTCACTCATCTGTTCTATCAAAACAAGAAGTCTTAAGATGGTGGGGGAAGGGGATTACGGTAGTAATATTTACTCATTACCATTGACGGCAACGTTGCCCAGTACGATTGCTCTAAAAGTTGCTCCGTGTATCATCAGCTTTAGTGTACCTTGGTAAATACAAGTCATAATATGTTATACATTATATAGACCAGTCAGTTAATAGAAACAAATCAACAGATTAATTGAGAATGAAAGTAACTTAGTAGCAGACTTCCATCCTATAATTGTAACTGTGCATGGGCATTAGCGCCTGCCATAAGTTCTGTGGTTGAAACTATCCCAGTAACCCTTTGGCTTCTCAGACAGAAATGGTATACCTTCACTGATATCTATTACTAGGACCCATAGCACAAGCTGAATCATGCACAACATCTAAAAATTTTTTTAACTGAAATAAAATCTGTATTTTTGTATATGGTTTGTTTTGTGGTATGATGAGGCCAGAGGTGGTGTGAATCCAGACCAGAATTAATAAATGGAGCTGGCCCAGTGCCAGTCCAGATGTGGCCTAGAGTATCTTGGAGACTCGGATCCAGTATCTGGCCCACCTTTGGGCCAAATGACTATAAAATAATTCTCATCCGTTCTGGAGCTGTGCCAGTGCCGGCCCAGATGTGAAAACCGGATCCGCACCGGCATTGGCCCGTTGTGCTAAAGGACACCGGCCCAGGTCCGTTTTACAGATCTGGCCCAGAACTTATGAAGGATCTGGGCCAGATCTGGGCCGCATGATTTTTGTTATCTGGGTAGGTACTCTTCAACTCTGAGTGATGGAATCTAATACAAAAATCCAGAAAATCACATTGTATGATTTTTAAGATATTAATTTGCATTTTATTGCATAAGTATTTCAAAACCAGTTACCAATGCCAATTCAACAGTGAAATATTATGATGTTATATCCAGAGTGAATTTCTACTGTAACTGTAACATCAGTGGTAAATTCCTCGTTTTACAACGCTTGAAAATTCTCTTCCGACCACACTTGAAGATACCAATATCAGCATCTTGTGAGCAAAACTTAAAAAACACATTTAAAAAACAGGGTCATGAAAAATTTGAACATTGAGGCCAATGAATCACTTCAAAACTGACAAAATTATTTCATGAATTGTTCTAAGAAAATGTACCTCTCAAAACATTTACAACAATTAATACTTGATCATATTTAAGAGTAATTTAAATAAAAAGTGGGTATTAAAACACGTTCCAAGGTCAAAATTCAGACAATGCGAATGACTGAATATGGAATACATATTGCTTCAAAGCTCAAAAACGATTCAATGTCCCACAGAGAAAGCAATGTAGGAAATGTTCAGGAGAGTGTGTTGAGTAAGAAAAACCTGTCTAGTCATGGGGAATGGTGTGCTGCATTTAGGAACACAATATTTTCCACGCCCCCAATGCAAAACACTATAATAGACAGTACATGTACATATTGCCCGATACAGAAAAAACTATTCTATACGCCGCAGTTAATGTATTGTAGGAAATGTTCAGGAGACTGTATAGAGTGATGATTCAGAGTTGAGATTTCTGATTCCACAGTATAAATACTTCTCCAACCATACAGTGGATGAAGTTTTACCAATTTTCATTTTACTAAATAATACTTCAGCATTTCAAGAATGCTATAAGAGATTACTTAGAGCTGATCAATTAAAACCATCTTGTCACTTCAAAAAGGCAATTTCACATTTAGCAGCATTGGTTTCAACCATGTTTTCACAATCCATGGTTCAACAAAAACGTCATTATAGTTGTGTAAAACATATAGTTGAACCTTTTGTTCAGGAAATTCTATCTGCTTAAATCTTAGCAAATGACCTGCTCTACATTAACAGCCTACACACAAAACAACTTATAGTAGAACCAAGGGAGATTTCTGAAGAAAGCATTGGTGAATACCTTGTTTCAGAATAACAGAGCAGAGCATGTAATATGTCTAAGAAATCAACAACATCCCAACATTCCAACTGTTTTGTTCCCCATACCCCAAAGACCTTGCTTATAAAAATGCACACAGGACGATGCACTTACCTAGAAGCTTTACTTTACCATCCATATTTAGAAAACACACATACTCTTTCCAGTATAGTCACATTTTCAGATTAATACCCATTTATGAAACTGTACCATGACCAGCTTTGGCATGCAAACTGCACTAAGACATCAAAATTGCTGGTGGGCTATACTTTTGAATTAGTAAAGAAATTCTTGCACAAGGAAACATTCTGTCTTCTTGCATATGATCTTACAAGTAGTGTAGAAGTTCTCTTTGGTCAGAAATAAGTAATTCACATGTGCACTGACAAATGCAAGGAATGTGATTCCTCTCAAAAGAAAGGCATTCCTAAGCCAACTCACAGAAAACCATCTTAACTGGCTGTTAGGGATTTTGATACAATAAGCAATGGAAATTGGTTCAATGATAAGATACATGATGAGTATCTTGATCTTATAAAATCACATTTGGAGGATCACTTTGTGCTGATGTGCCCTGCGTCTTTTGTTAACCAACAGCTACGAAAGGATGGTTGTTCTACCTACGTACCACTCAATTGGTAGTGTTTTGAGAACGTAATAATACCTGTGAATTTGGCTATAGATATTAAAAAGAAAGTAGATGCACATTACTGTATAACACTGAATGTTCAATTAATGGACTCCTTAAAGTAGCATGAGAATGAACTGCATGGTATTCATCACCCACTACAGAAGTATCTGGCATTACACTATTTGGCTTTCCATGCAAAGGTTATGGACATTGTTCTGAAATATGAATTTTATCCCTGTTGTGGGAATTTCAAAGCCCAGGTAGATGGAAGTAGTTGTGGTCCCTATGTGTGCTTGTTCATTAAAGCAGTCCTATTTGGAGATAACATTAATTAATTCATTCAAAACAACTTGAGATGTTCTATTTTATATGAATTAACAGAAAAAAAGTTGTGCATTAATGTCAGAACATATTCATCCAATGGTGAATGCCATGAAAAAATGCTTCCATGTACATTGTTACAAGAAGATTAGTCTGCAAGTATATGATCATGCAAATATGGGCAGAGTATAATGCCAGCAACAATTGCAAATACACAGTGCCCCTTGATTTTCCAGCATACTTTGAATCTACAGAATATTTCCTACAGTTCACTGCAGAATATATAATAGTTTTTTCTGTATGAGTCAATATGTATCTTGCCAAAAGCTGCTGCGTTCTGTTTTGCGCGTCGAATAAGAGAAAATACGCTAGTTTACGCTTTTCTTTACTTACCAAAAAAGCGAAGGACAGCAAAAGAAGAGATCTGTGGCTTCAGGCCATCCACAGAGAGGGTGAAAATGGTCAAGTAGGGCCCCATTCTGTTACAATGTTAAAAGTCAAATAAATGAATGTTGATGCTGCAATGAAAAGGCAGGACATTGAACATTCACTTCACTAAAGTGATTGTGTCATGATTATCGTCATAATAATCCCAATTAAACGTGAGTCTAAATGCAGCATTAATGCCATGATAGAAAATAACAGGGAATTGAATCGTTAAAACAGATGTAACTGTTCATCGCAAACTATTGTAGCAATGCACATAATTTATTTGTAGCCTACCTTGCAGGGTGTTAGCTAGTCAGCTTTCTAAACATGTTAGAGATTTAATTCGTTTACAGTAACGTCACATTGGACAGACTACCAAAACAGCAAAAGTAATGTGATAGATCTCATAAATACATTACCTGGAGATTCAATAAGGTAGTTGTATATAGCCTATGAGGAAGACACTTCCGGCCACCTGCGACATAAAATAATTGTTTGCCTGACTGGCCATAGTGTTTGTGTTCCTTATAGCTAAAAAAAAACAATACGGCTTTCTTATTTTGTATGAATGAATTGGCAAAGACGTCGGATTTTTTATTCACCGCCAGTCAAATTAAATGGGCTGCTTACCCACAAAAAGGGGCGGGAGCATGACGCGAAGGCCAAGTACCCGGATGGGCCAAATGTTTATGGGATGGGCTGCTCTCATACTACAAGAATAAGAAGACTACAATAACCACAACTCAATGCATTAAGTGTTTATCTATGTTCCATGTGACCAGCAATATGACGACAGAGTGATCCAGAATAGAGAGCAGTGAATCTGCTATTAGACAATTTGGATATCTTCTCTTTGATTGTTTAACCCTAACTAATCAGTTAAGAAACGTATGCAAGTATTAGCTTACACAGATACTCAGTCAAACAGTGAAGAAATACATCCAGCTACCAGAGTAAGCGAAAGCAAGTAAGCTAACCGCATAGACAACTAGCTAAGCAAACTAGCTAGCATACAAGGATCGGAGGAGCCAGACGTGGTCCAGTTGTCACACCCTAAACTAGGAGTCGGCTCAGTTGACCACAGTAAATCTTGGGACTCCTGCAGAAATGTAGACCGGATAAAGGAAACATGAAGTAGACATTTTGTGATAATGAAAGACATTCATTACTAACAAAAACACGCGCAGCACTTTTTTAGAACCTGGACATGACTTCATCATCATCATGCCACAGCGGTCCTCGAGATAGCGCTTGCCAACCTGTCTGCTAATTTCAATTGCCACACCGGATCTAGCATACCAATCGTTTGTTTGTGTGCTTTGGTACAATTCGTTTTGGGGTAATATGAATGCACCGATGTATACATTTGTCGCCCGAGATGAGAACAGCACCGTTTATGCTGAAGTTTCCAAAATTCTCGTCGCAACCGGACAATGGAAGAGGCTGAAAAGGGATAATCCCCGATTCAATTTGATGTTGGGCGAAAGGAACAGACTGCCATTTGGACGGCTTGGTAAGATTACTTGTACCACAAAGCATGTTTGTAAATGGTCTTCCATTGTAATTACTGTTTGGATTTGTTTGACATAATTTAGATTTTTAAGTTTAAATATTATTATTATTTTTAAATACATTTAAATATGAATGTCTAAGTTGAGGGACAAAGCTTCCTTTCTAATCACACCGCAACGTCAACATTTGTTTCTGCATTATGCTAAATAAAAATAAATTTACTGCCTTCCTGAAACATAATTATCCTGACCTCTTGGTTTGTGGGCTACCCCTGGTTCAGTTCACAATTAAGAATTTGGCTTTGACTATCTGGAAACTTAATCTATTGTATCTTTGGTTGTTGAATAGCATCCTCTTTAGATATGTCAGAGTACACTGCAAGTAGGCCTTATTGGACACACTACAATGCCAAATTTGAGCTCACAAAATGACCACATACATAAATGTTACACTGCAAAATATTTTTAAACAGCCCCTGTTGCTCTCACTTTTTAATTTCTTTCTTGTCTACATGTTAATTTATTCTCCACAGGTCATGAACCTGGACTTATGCAACTGGTAAATTATTACAGAGGGGCAGATAAGTTGTGCCGCAAAGCATCTTTAGTCAAGTAGGTATTATAAAGCCGTGGCAATTTGAAAAGGTCACAGTTCTTCGTTTGATACTGTATCACCAATGTCGTACTTTATCACATTGTGCAGGTTAATCAAGACTAGTCCAGAGCTGCCAGAAGCTGGAAACTGGTTGCCTGAATCCTACATCATCTATCCCACTAACCTCAACACTCCTGTTGCTCCAGCAAAGAATGGCATAAGCCACCTGAAAAGTAACCCCAAGACAGATGAAAGAGAAGTTTTCCTAGCCTCTTATCACTCAAAGAAGGAAAGCAGAGAGGGAACAGTGTGGATTGCTAAATCATCTGCTGGAGCGAAAGGTAGTCATATTGCTTCCTAAATAAGCTCACTTTTTGAGCTAATGCTTGCCTTATCTTTGCTAAACTTTTGTTGGACTTCACCAAGGTACCAACACATCATTGGAAAAATATCTATTTTAAGTATTGAGTACAAAGACAACATTTTGGTATTCTTCTTCCAGGTGCTGGAATTTTGATATCCCATGATGCAAATCAATTGCTGGACTTCATTGATAATCAAGGGCAGGTTCATGTCATTCAAAAGTACTTAGAAAGACCACTACTGCTGCAACCTGGCAATCGCAAATTTGACATCAGGTAAGCTGCTGGTACAGATGTTTGTTTGTCATAGCACAATTAGTGTTTTTCTTATACATGTCTAAAATGGATTTATGTGTATTGTATATTGCAGTCTGTGACTCTGAGTGTCCTTTGTTTAAGTTTTTTTGTGAGTAAGCACATCATGAGCCTGTATAATCCAGAGTCAAATTCCTCGTATGTGTACACGTACCTGGCAAATAAAGCTGATTCTGATACATGCATGACCAACAAATGACCATATACTTCTCAAGGGCAATTTAGGATGCTAGAGGAAAAGCAACAGAATCAAAGCCATTCTGGCATTTTGCCCTTGTCATTTACATTGTGGGTGTGCTATTGTGTTTGTAGGAGCTGGGTGCTTGTGGACCATCAGTATAACATCTACCTGTACCGGGAGGGTGTGCTGCGGACAGCTTCTGAGCCCTACGATGCCTCCAATTTCCAGGACATGACCAGCCACCTGACCAACCACTGCATCCAGAAAGAGCATTCGCAAAACTATGGCCGCTACGAGGAAGGCAACGAGATGTTCTTTGACGAGTTCCGGCAGTACCTGCTGAGCACCCACAACGTAGTGCTGGAGACCAGCATTTTACCTCAGATCAAACAGATCATAAGGTAGCTACTTCTCCTGCTTTGCTGATTGTTCCTACTTTATTGAAGTGTGTGTGGGTGCTATTATATACGGTGGGGAGAACAAGTATTTGATACACTGCCGATTGTGCAGGTTTTCCTACTTACAAAGCATGTAGAGGTCTGTAATTTATATCATAGGTACACTTCAACTGTGAGAGACGGAATCTAAAACAAAAATCCAGAAAATCTCATGATTTTTAAATAATTTATTATTAAGTATTTGATCACCTACCAACCAGTAAGAATTCCGTCTCTCACAGACCTGTTAGTTTTTCTTTAAGAAGCCCTCCTGTTCTCCACTCATTACCTTTATTAACTGCACATCTTTGAACTCGTTACCTGTATAAAAGACACCTGTCCACACACTCAAACAGACTCCAACCTCTCCACAATGGCCAAGACCAGAGAGCTGTGTAAGGACATCTAGGATAAAATTGTAGACCTGCACAAGGCTGGAATGGGCTACAGGACAGTAGGCAAGCAACTTGGTGAGAAGGCAACAACTGTTAGCGCAATTATTAGAAAATGGGAGAAGTTCAAGATGACGGTCAATCTCCCTCAGTCTGGGGCTCCATGCAAGAGCTCACCTTGTGTGGCATCAATGATCGTGAGGGATCAGCCCAGAACTACACGGCAGGACCTGGTCAATGACCTGAAGAGAGCTGGGACCGCAGTCTCAAAGAAAACCATTAGTAACACACTATGCCGTCATGGATTAAAATCCTGCAGTGCACGCAAGGTCCCCCTCCTTAAGCCAGCGCATGTCCAGGCCCGTCTGAAGTTTGCCAGTGACCATCTGGATGATCCAGAGGAGGAATGGGAGAAGGTAATGTGGTCTGATGAGACAAAATGGAGCTTTTTGGTCTAAACTCCACTCACTCACAAATAATAAGTTCTGCTTTTCTGATGTATCAAAATATTATGTCATACAATAAAATACAAATGACTTACTTAAATCATACAATGTTAATTTCTGGATAATTTTTTTTTTTAGATTCTGTCGCTCACAGTTGAAGAGTACCTATGATAAAAATTACAGACTTTTACATGCTTTGTAAGTGGGAAACTGTGCGTGTGTGTGCGCGTGCGTGTGTGCGCGCGGTTAGGTCTTACTGAACGAATGGGGACCAAATGTCCCCATGAGTATAGTAAAACCAGAAAAAATTTACCTAATTGGCACCTTTTGCCAGTCCCCGTGAGGCAAAAGTCAATTTCCGGCTCAGCGTTTAGGGTCAAACTTATAATTGATTTTATAGTTAGAATTAGGGTTAAAGTTAGGGTTAAGGTTAGGCATTACATCTAGGTAAAGTTTAGGCATAAATGTTACTTTATTGGGGGTTAGGTTCAGGGTTAGGTTCAGGGTTAGGGTCAGGGTTAGGGTCAGGGTCAGGGTTAGGGTCAAGGTTAGGTTAAGGTTAGGTTAAGGTTTATTGTAAGGTTAAGGTTTATTGTAAGGTTAAGGTTAGGGTTCGGTTTAGGGTTAAGTTTAGGGCAAGGGAGCATGCAGTTTCTATTTTCTGGTCCCCATGAGGGTAGCAGTACAATCTTGTGTGTGTGTGTGTTATATATATATATATAAAAATAATAGCCTTGCAAACGTGACCTTTTCATTACATGCATCTTTCTGCCAATAGCCATGTGAAGACAAATGCTTCACGACTAGTCAACTCCAACTCCTAAGAATGTTTTTTCCGGCTGGTTTCCTAGGAGCTGTCTGACATGCATCGAGCCAGCAATTAGCACTAAGCACTTGTCCTATCAGAGCTTCCAGCTCTTCGGCTTCGACTTTATGGTGGATGAGAGCTTCAAGGTGTGGCTGATCGAGATCAATGGAGCTCCAGCGTGCGCACAGTGAGTAATATTTTATATACTCCTCTCAATCGGCATAAACGTAGGTGTGTAGCATAATACCACCTTTAGTGTCTTTTTATCTTCCTCTCCTTCCCTTTCTTCTTACTTGGTTTGTTCTCTCAATACCTTTTGGGAAAACATTTTTAACTGTTCACTGTAAAATGAACTGTCATTGGATTTACATATAATTACTTTACACTGTTTTATTGTCAGTATCCTGTTTCATCATTATGGTATCTTTAATGGTTGTGGAATGGTCTCTAGCCTGCAACCCCAGTTTTGCTTTTTTCTATCCTATTTCTTGGCTTTTCAATTATTTTTAATTGGTTCCATCGGCAGAACCTTAAGTGTTTTTGCTGTTAGTCAGACAGCGAAGATCATTCTACAAAAACCAGACTCACTCAATTCATTTGGACAAAATAAATAATATGGTGCTGTCTGAAAGTGTTTAGACCCCTTCACTTTCTCCACATTTTCTTGTTATACACTTA
The DNA here is from genome assembly GCF_011004845.1 of Esox lucius. Taxonomy (NCBI): domain Eukaryota; kingdom Metazoa; phylum Chordata; class Actinopteri; order Esociformes; family Esocidae; genus Esox; species Esox lucius. Next base: position 28,419,262 of record NC_047574.1, on the reverse strand, counting down.
TAATTTATGAAATAATAATTGTCAGTCTTTACAAAATCATGACATGGAAAAACATATATATATTTTTTATCTGTGCCAATTTATTTAAAAAAAAGAGATTTTATATAAATAGATTTAGTCTGTAACACAACAAAATGTAGAGAAGGTGATGCGGTCAGGATACTTTCTGAAGGCACTGTATGATGCTGATCAAGTTTCCTAGCTCCCAACATACTGACGCAAATATGAGGCGCATAGGTTATAAGGTTCGGGAAACCTTTCAATGGCGTTAGTGGTGATGTGCAGTACATAAACAATTGGTTATTTTTGGAAATAATCTGGAGCCCTTGCTGCTATCAAGCAGAACACTTCAATCTAGTTGTGTTGAAGCTGCAACTAAACCTAATTTCAAATGTATTAAGAAATGTGGTTTTTGTATGCCTAGTTGTTATAAATGTACCTAGTTTAAACCATCTTTTACAAATGTACAACATGTTCGCAATAGCCTCCTAATCTGAATCAAACTTTCCATTACTGGTCCTTATTGACCATGTTGAAATCCTGCATTCCAATGCACTTATCTTAAAATGTAAAGTGTAATCTTGATTTCATTGTTTACAAAAACATGTCCATATGCTAGTAGCAGCATTCTAAACATACAATCTAATGTAATTACAGAATTATTATTTTGTCTGCGTATTTGCCTATTTTGCCTCTAAGTGGTCCAATTGACATACGCCTCAAATGTTTTTGTTTGTTCATGCAGAGAGAAATTAGTGTTGATTGTGCTTGTCAATGTAAGATCTACAACACTTATTCCACCTATATTCCTTTTGTTGTTGCTGGCTGTTTCCAGTGCATTTTATTTCATGTTTTTTTTTTTAACTCATATCCATCTCAGCCTAGCCTCCCCTCCAATTTATTCTTTCAGAATTTAATTCTGCCTGCTAAGTTTGTGTGACACTTTGATTTAATTATTCACCAATTATCTGAAATGAGCTTTGGGTCATGTCTAAGGCTCTGCTCTCTGCTCAGATGTATTTTATTTGCTAGTTCTCGCTTGTTTTTGCCCCACCGAGGGGCTCTTGATTAAATTTGAATTCCTTTGAAAATGTCTGCTCCATTGTTCAATGTTTAGAGTTTTCATTAATGTTATATTTTTGGATCTCTCTGACTTCCCAGTGAATCTAAATGTTTTTTGAGTGTAAAATTGTTTCTTGGAATTGATTTTCAATTTACTTTCTGTAAAGTTTCTGGAGCCTAGATATATATATATTTTTTTTCTTCGCCCCATGTAATGTCAATCAGATTTTTGACATTTAATTAACTGCGCTGTTACCGTCCATCCTCTAGGAAACTTTACCCCGAGCTGTGCCAAGGTATCGTGGATGTAGCCATCTCCAGTGTCTTCCCGCTGACCAATGATGCTGAGCCCCGCTCATCTTCCTCCTCTCCTGCTCCCTACCCCTCCTCCCCCTCCTTCTCCACTCTCACCTCATCCTGTTCCTCTCCAAAACTGAGAGGGCCCCTCCACGTGGGCCCGTTTACCCGACTGTAGGTCCACCCCGACTTCGCTTCAGAATTTTCAGCCTTCTTCTTCCTGCTCTTCCATGCTTTTTCCTCGAGAGGTCCCGCAGGTCAATATGTTTTTTTGTGGAAGGGGATTTACCCTGTGATTGACTGAAGATTGAATCTGGGACCATCACATTCATGCTACCACATTTTCCTCTCTCATACACCACAGCGGAAGAGGTTTTCAGAAGAATGCCTGGACAGACAGGCAGAATGTCAGTGGGGACCTGGTGAATGTTTGAATGCTGATGATGGTGGTTAAGATGAATATGGGATGGATGGAGAGATGCTGTTGTAACTGTTGTAACCCTGTGCTGCCACTTCCCCAGACTGTATGATCAACCTCTGAAGATGGAGGGGATGTTACATTTATAAAACAGACTATAGTGCCTTACATCTCCACCCATACCCACTTAAAGATGCAGCTTGTCTAGTTTAGTATACCGGCTTTGCTAATGTGTGTGTTATGTGAGCCTTTGTGTAGTTGAGGCAATCCGGATGTCTGCGCTTTCTGGTGTTTTTCACTGGGTTCAGAGATCTTTAGGTTTCATCCACAGAAATTAGTATTGTTGGGGATTGGGACATTCCTCGGTCTTGATATGAATACCAAGCAGTGGTTATACGCGTATTTCATATCATGGTTATTCTCAAAACCCCAGAGAGCTTTGTGTTTGGTAGTTTAAAAGAGGAATAAAACAGAATCTGGTTTCTAATTTATTGCTACCTAAATTGTATCACAGCTATTTCGTAGCTACTGTTGCCTGCGCGATGTGTAGTGTTAGGGCTTACATTTTTGATAGACTTTTATTATTTTATTATTGTTTTTTTACAACATTGTTAGATTACTCTACTCTATTTTCTCATTTAACGAAAAGCATTAATGGAATGAGAAACTTGTCCATTTAAGATTAGATATATACTTTTTTAAATGTTTCAAAGTATTTTATCAACCTACTAAGTTCATTCAGTGAGACCATTATTTCAGTTTTTGTCATTTTAAAGAGGGTTGGTGTGGATGCATGTCCCCACATTTGCGGTGTCCTAATGCAGGTAAGTCTATTCTCCCCTTCCTCCTTCTAATACTGAGTTCTTACCCAAGAGCCTTGTCATGATGTCTTTCATTGCCTTCCCAATATATCCACAGGACACATCCGTCAATGCAACTGCATTGCATTTTGACAGCTGATGTTTTGATTTGCGTAGTGGTGCTTATTGTAGACCTAGTCCTGTGCTCATGACTTCTGCAGTATTTGCAGTACTTCTGTTTGTTTAGTGTGTTTCATTAGTGACTCTAGCTGATAGAAATTGGGTTTCCTGGTCATTTTTGCTTGTTTCCTTAAAACCTGTTGTAAACCTGAAGTGAACATAGTAGCTTCAACCCCGCAAACCAATTTTTATACAGGCAAGTTTGCTCTTTTAATGTATTTATTTAAAATGTTTAGACTATTAACGCTGTCCTTCAGGTTGTTATGCAGCTCCCATGGCGTTATATGGAGTTGAGATACCTGCATGCTAGAAGGTAATTTTCCCTGTTTGTGTCTGCATCTCTCTTTTACACTTTACACTGGTTTAAGTATAAACCACCTCACCCCATTTATGTTCAGGGCTTTGTAACATATCAAAGCCACAGTTAAGAATTAAGTTTTGTTCTATGCTAAACTTTAAGTCTAAAGCATCTTCTGGATCTCACCGTTTCCTATGTTTTTGTTGAGGTTATGCCTCACCTCTTTTGACTGAAACACCACTTAAGGGACAACATTGACACATTTATGTCAGTCACTGTCATTTAATGTTTACAAGAATGCTATGAAGAATGAAGTATGGACAAATGTGACTGAAGGCTAGAACTGAATCCGTTTCATAGGCACATGTTCAAAGCATTCAATGGTTATGAACTAAAATGGATTTAAAGTCAAATGTTCAGCTAAATTGTATATCAAAGGGGTGGAACAATATGATCATTTTGCACACAAAAAAGCTGAACTGTATTATTAAACACAAATTATCAGTATTATTGTCAAAACTGGGAAAATGTCTTTCCATCCAAAGGAAGGGGTGCCTTAATGGGAATTACCTCTTGATTTTTGGAAAAAGCAATACAGACCTCCTGCATATAAATGCACCTTTCATTTGTTTGATTGTAGAATTCGCCAATCACTGTTTGGCCTCTGTGTGGTAGTAAATCTTTTGTGTTAGTTCATTCTTTCCATATCTGGTTCTCATGTAGAGTTTATTTGCACTGAACCTTTTCCAATTTTATTGATCTGCATTTTCATCTTGGGTATCTTATAAATTCCTATTTCTTACCAAAGAACCAATCTAATTCTTTCTCCATCAGTATTACTTTCCAAGCTGTGAAAATGAAGTGTTTTTATTTCAAGGCCTTCAAAGTGCAATTTAACTTCATTTTGTGTGTGTTATGGCCATGGGAGATAAAGAAGGTACAGATTGCAACATTATCAAATGTTTTACCTACTGAAGGCAACCCATTAATAAGACACAACAGCAACATTGGCACATCAAAATATGAACCTCTCCTCCAGTCAACATGATTTTACCGTACTGTATTTAGTCAGAGGAATGCTTGTTTGTTTTCTCTAATGTTTATCAAACTCTTGCATGAGAACTTGATTGTATCAAAAAATATCATGTAGAATAAAATGTTATGTATCGTGGACTTGAGGCTTCTGAGTTGTGGTGTAAATTGGGACCCTGGGATGTACGCTAGTTACAGTATAACATGAAAGAAAATCATATTTGTGGTGCTCAACTGCCAACATCTATTTTATTCAACTGAATGACCATTCTGATGATGCAACGGTAAAAAACTACCTCAAACTGTGTTTTTGAAAGTATAAACATTTAGGCATTTACTACTTACTGGAAATAGTTCTGATCGAGCATCTGCTAAACAATATAATGTAAAGGTTATATATTTGAAATTACAGCTGGTGAATCAAGACATGAACATATTACATCATAGAGCAAATAGTCACCCATAATTTGTAACTGTTTTCATGCTTTTGAACTTGGCGGTTATTTGCCAAAACCAGTACCTCATAGAGGAATGAAGTTCAATTATGTAGTATTCCCTACTTGGTTACAATGGAAATTATATTTCTCAGTCGGAAAAGGGTGGCTTGCCCACTTCAGGTTGGTGGAGAGTGCCTGCCTCAAGTGGAGGAGTTTAAGTATCTAGGGGTCTTGTTCACGAGTGAGGGAAGGATGGAACGGGAGATTGACAGACGGATCGGTGCAGCTTCTGCAGTAATGCAGTCGATGTATCGGTCTGTCGTGGTGAAGAAAGAGCTGAGCCGCAAGGCGAAGCTCTCGATTTACCAGTCAATCTACGTTCCTACTCTCACCTATGGTCATGAGCTTTGGGTCATGACCGAAAGGACAAGATCCCGGATACAGGCGGCCGAAATGAGTTTTCTCCGCAGGGTGGCTGGGCGATCCCTTAGAGATAGGGTGAGAAGCTCGGTCACCCGGGAGGAGCTCAGAGTAGAGCCACTGCTCCTCCACATCGAGAGGGGTCAGCTGAGGTGGCTTGGGCATCTTTTTCGGATGCCTCCGGAACGCCTTCCTGGGAAGGTGTTCCGGTCCCGTCCCACCGGGAGGAGAACCCGGGAAAGACCTAGGACACGCTGGAGGGACTATGTCTCCCGGCTGGCCTGGGAACGCCTCGGTGTCCCCCCGGAAGAGCTAGAGGAAGTGTCTGGGGAGAGGGAAGTCTGGGCATCCCTGCTTAGACTGCTGCCCCCGCGACCCGGCCCCGGATAAGCGGAAGAAGATGGATGGATGGAAATTATATTTCACACAGTATAATTTTCTTTAATTAGACATTGCATACACTTTGGTTCCGGTTTATTAATTTCATGTATTTTACGTTTCTATGAATAAACCAAACCAGGGCAGTTGATTTTGTGTATTTACAGCGATTTACAAAGACGTTGAAAAAGGAGATACTACACCTTTAAATTATCTGACATTTTACTTCCTCTTACGACAATTGCACTTCCTAGGTCAATGTGCATGTGGTAAACAAGAAAGAGCATGGATTGTGTAACGAAGTGGAGTAATTTACCTACAAGTCCTAGCCTTAAACAGTTAACAGAACCAGGCTATGGCATACCGAGGAAAGAACAACATGCCGCTGTTCAGGACCTAACGAAGGCTCATATTGAGTCGTTTGATCAAGCCGTTTCAGATGGACTTTGTCGTGCTGTGCAGGTTGGTGCAGAGGAAATTCTCACGTGGGATACGTAACAGGTCTGGCTATGCCAACCAAGCTAGAACACTTTCCTTTAGCTCAAATCTTTGCTAGATAATATGTTGATTTTGTTCAAGGAAGCCACTGAAATTTGCTTGCCAGCAAGTTAGGGTAGCTGACTGTCTTCAGTTCAGCTTCCTGTTATTATCCACAGTAGTTAACCATATTTTTTAGCTGATGTTAAATTTGCTTAACAAACTAGCTGTGTCACATCAGGAACCTTGTTGTAGTTTGCTAATGTCTGTTGGTCAACCTTTGGGTTGGTTGCTGAAGAATCCATGGTCCTTTTTTTCTTTTCAGGCAATCCCTCCCTTAGAGTTTATGTTTAGAAATGACCGGATCAGTTTGGCCTTTGTAGAGGCCACCATCTTTAAACCAGTGGTGGGCAAAGGGAGCATCTGCCGGGACCTGAGGGTGTTTCCGGCCGAGTGCAGAGGGAGACGCTGCTCCTACCGGGGAAAGATTGTGGTAATTTTGCCTGCTGATCCAATATGCATTCTATATCAGGATTGTACTGTCAACAGATCTAAAATAACAAGACTTTCTGATTGTGATTGAGTTGTTTTTTTTTGCAGGCAGATGTCAGCTGGTCTATAAATGGGATTCCCAAAGGCATCATCAAGCAGTCCCTGGGCCAGGTGCCCATCATGGTGAAGTCTAAGCTCTGTAACCTTCACGAGCTCTCTCCGAAAGAACTTATTGAACACCATGAGGAAGCTGAGGTAGGCAAATAACATGCTTCCTAGTCCACAGAAAATCAACCAGCAATCTAATCTGATTATTTTAGTTTTAAAACAGTACAAAAAAAAAATCACACTTTTATTCTGTACAATCTTCCAATTTGAATATTTCTCTCTCCTGCTTTGCTGAAACAGGAAATGGGTGGTTATTTTATTGTTAATGGGATTGAGAAGGTTATTCGCATGCTGATCATGCCAAGGAGGAACTATCCTATTGCTATGTCAAGACCCAAGTGGAAGAACAGAGGCCAGGGGTACACCCAGTATGGTAAGAGATGTGTACAGTTTAAGTCAGTCGGGTGACTCAAATCCCGAATGCTGATTGGATGACAGCCGTGGTCTATGTAAGCAATAAGGCACGTGGGGAGGGGTATATGGCCAATATACCACGGCTAAGAGCTTTTCTTTGGTAAGGCGCAGCGCATAGCCATGGTGTATTGGCAATACTTCATAAACCCTGAGATGCCTTTTTGCTCTTATAAACCTGTTACCAGCTCAATTAGAGCAGTAAAAAGTAATGTGGTGTCATAATTGTGGTATACCGTCTCATATACTATGGTTAAAAACAAATCAGCATTCAGAATTCAAACCACCCGGTTAATAAGTACAAAATAAGGCTCGAATGGGTGTGATATTGTTCTTAGAATGGCGCTTTATGGAATGCCTGGACACAAAGCTTAGCGTTGCTATATATAGCTCTGGAAAAATATTTGACCATTGCACCTTTTTCTTTCCTTTCCAAAAAAGTTGAAAAGGAAGGTTTTGAGTGAGGAACAGAAGGGTTCAAATTATGAGACCACTGCAAAATGAATGATTCTGTTCCTCACTGAAAACTTTCCCTTTCCAGTTTTTTGGAAAAGAGAGAAAAAGGTGCAGTGGTATATTGGCCCCATCCATTGTCCCTTTTGATGCAGTGAATTTGTCTTGTCCCCTTAGCAGAAAAACACCCCCAAAGCATAATGTTTCCACCTCCATGTTTGACGGTGGGGATGGTGTTCTTAGGCAGCGTTCCTCCTCCTCCAAACACAGCAAATTGAGTTGATGACAAAAGGCTTGGTTTTGGTCTCATCTGACCACAAAACTTTCACCCAGTTCTCCTCTGAATCATTCAGATGTTCATTGGCAAACTTCAGACGGGCCTGTACATGCTTTCTTGAGCAAGGGGACCTTGCTGGCTCTGCAGGATTTCAGTCCTTCATGGCGTAGTGTTACCAATTGTTTTCTTGGTGACTATGGTCCCGGCTGCCTTGAGATCATTGACATATCCTCCTGTGTAGTTCTGGGCTGATTCCTCGCCGTTCTCATGATCATTGCAACTCCACGAGGTGAGATCTTGCATGGAGCCCCAGACCAAGGGAGATTGACAGTACTTTTGTGTTTCTTCCATTTACGAATAATCACACCAACTGTTGTCACCTTCTCACCAAGCTGCTTGGCGATGGTCTTGTAGCCCATTCCAGCCTTGTGCAGGTCTACAATCTTGTCCCTGATATCCTTGGACAGCTCTTTGGTCTTGGTCATGGTGGAGAGTTTGGAATCTGATTGCTTCTGTGGACAGGTGTCGTTTATACAGGTAACAAGCTGAGATTAGGAGCACTCCCTTTAAGAGTGTGCTCCTAATCTCAGTTTGTTACCTGTAAAAAAGACACCTGGGAGCCAGACATCTTTTTGATTGAGAGGGGATCAAATACTTATTTCACTCATTAAAATGCAAATCAATTTATAACATTTTTGACATCAGTTTTTCTGGATTTTCTCACTGTTCAAATAAACCTACCATTAAAATTATGGACAGAATTTCTTTGTCATTGGGCAAATGTACAAAATCAGTAGGGGTTGACATTTCTTTTTTCCCTCGCTGTAGTCCTGGGGACTCCCAAGGGGGCACATTTGGTTTTGTCCTAATACACACAACTGATTCAAATTAAAGACCTGATGATAGGTTGATTATGTTATGATTATGTTATCAAGTGGGTATGTGGTAGGGCAACATTTGAATGAGGTGTTTGAGTGCTAGAACAAAAATGTACATCTCTTGGGTTCCCCATGATCATGATTGGGAAGCACTGCAATAAGGCAATGGGGGATGTAGTTTATAGCCAACATACCGGTGTAACAAATAGTTACTTTTTACTGTTCTAATTGCATTTGTAAACCATTTAAAATTGCAGTAAGGCACTTCAGGGTTGTGGTATCAATCAAATGTATTTTCTAAAATATACATTTGAAAAATGAAACCGGGTCCATGTTGCACAGTACTTATCAAACCTTTTTGGCCAAAGAGACTTAAGTTTATAGGTGCATAAATATCCTCCCGCTTTAACCCAGACAATAGTGAAGAAATTATTGTCTCTCCAGGTATCTCAATGCACTGTGTGAAAGAGGAGCATACAGCTATCAATATGAATCTGCATTATCTGGACAATGGCACCGTGATGCTGAACTTCATCTACCACAAAGAGCTTTTTTTCTTGCCCCTGGGGTTTGCACTCAAGGTGAGATGGAGATGTGATATTTAGAACATAAATGAATGTTACCTAAGGACTTTTTGGAAATTTGAATATTTAGCCATAAAGTATTTTTATAATTTATGAACATTGACAAATTGTATATATTTGTTGACATTTGGGTTTTGTCATTTTTCTTATAAGGTGGGCTGTAATGTTTTTTATTTTAAGCGCCCTAGATTTTCTATGGCAGAACAAAAAACTGCATATTTGTCGAATTTTTAACCATGTACATTCTGTCCTTTTTGGTTAGGCCCTAGTGGACTTCACAGATTTCCAGATCTTCCAGGAGCTTATAAAAGGTCGTGAGGAGAACTCCTTCTACAAGAGCTGTGTGTCTGAGATGCTGCGAATTGTCATGGAGGAGGGCTGCACGACCCGCAGAAAGGTCCTCAGCTACCTTGGTGAACGCTTCCGGGTCAAAATGAACCTGCCAGAGTGGTACACCCACGAGCAGTGTGCCAACTACCTGCTAGAGTAGGTGTTACTCAGTCACTCAGTCAAACCCACACACACACACACATACACATATACTGACATGGTTGTTCTGTAATGTATCTACCTAGCCAGTGCATCTGTATTCACCTGAAGTCGGATGTGGAGAAGTTCTACCTGCTGTGTTTGATGACGCGGAAGCTATTCACGTTTGCCAAGCAGGAATGCATGGAGGAAAACCCGGACAGTCTTATGTGTCAGGAGGTGCTCACACCAGGACGGCTCTACCTAATGTACCTTAAGGTCAGTTCAGATACCAGTGTCATTATATATCAAAGTTATTTGTGCCCTGAACATTTTTAAAACCTTGCATGCACCATGTTTATTGCAGAAGTTGATATCAGTTTTGAATTTTACTAGGAAACATGGGTAAACCTCAGACCATTTGAGCAAATCTCAGGCCATTTGTGCTCACTGACTCTAGTAGCTCAAAAACTGTATCCCAAGAAAATGTTGAGGTGAAATTTAGTTGATTTATGCATGGTAAATGTATCAATGGCTGCATGTACAGTGGCCTCAGGAATTATTGGCACACAAGATAATGAACAAAACAGGCTTTGAAAAATACATTTTTGTTCAACTTCATCTTACACTCAAAATATAATGTGAATCAATATGGCCGCGTTGTCTATAGAATGTTACCGACCATGGCAACGACGTGACTGAGGTGCAATTCTTCAATGACCCATTCTGTATCAGAGGAAGTTTTGAAATGAAACTCTTCATCTAAAGATACTGAACCATTGTTAAGACTAGACTATATGTTTGGTGTAAAACCATGAGGTAAAATATAGCAGTGTTTTTTTTTTTTCCCTTCTTCTTACTTTGCACTATAGGTATTGGTATTACATTATGCCACAGATCTTCATATTTTTTCATATTTACCATTGCAATGTGATCATAGGAAAGAATGTCTGCCTGGATGGTGTCAGTGAAACTGTCTTTGGAAAAGAAGGCCCATCGGCTCACTGGAGGGATAACCTCTGACAACCTGGTGAAGATGTTCAACATGGGCTCTGATGTGACCAAGGCCTTTGAATATCTGCTGGCCACTGGAAATCTCAACTCAAAGACGGGTAGGCTGTCAACAAAAACATTAACATGTCTTTACAATGTAACTGTATTTCCAAGTATATATTCTGTCAGCTGTGAATATGTGCAGCATGTGCGATGTTATTGTTAATTTGACAGGTAGAAAACTAAACCCCTGAGTGTGGTCCCATCCTCCTGTTTTCAGGATAAGATAAAGCTAGGCTTGAGATAAAGGATCCCTGAAAAACAGATGTGTCCAGTTTTTAACGACACTACATAAGTGTCTCGTGTAGTAAGACGTACTGGTCACAAACCACCTCAGTGTTACTGATTTTGATCATCAGGTCTGGGCATGCTCCAGAACACGGGACTGTGCGTGGTGGCTGACAAGCTCAACTTCATCCGTTACCTGTCCCACTTCCGATGCGTGCACCGAGGGGCGGCCTTCGCCAAGATGAGGACCACGTCGGTGCGTCGCCTGCTGCCCGAGTCCTGGGGCTTCCTGTGCCCCGTACACACCCCCGACGGCGAGCCGTGCGGTCTGATGAACCACATGACGGCTCACTGTGACATCATAGCCCAGGCCCTGCCCACCACCACACTCCCCGCCCTGCTCTGTTCCCTGGGTGAGTGATAATGTCCATAGGTGAACTTGAACGCCACAGCTCCTTCCACAACTAAGCCTGTGTCAAAGTTTTTTTTTAATTGACCTCTATTAAGAATGGGGTCAGTACATTATCCACAAGTGGTTTGGGGCCAAAAGGTTGCTGTCCATATCGCATTAGTGGTACATAACTACAATTCCCTGAGAGATAATGTGATCGTATATACACGATTGTCGTTTTGAGCTGGCAGCAGGAAACTATTGGGTCCAATAGCTATGATGCTTATTTATTGGTACATATTGCATAACAGTATGTCAGTGTGTTAAACGCTCCGTTTCTTTTTTTATATGCCATCCCGTCTTCCTCCAGGTGTGACTCCCGTAGACGGCACGCCGGGTCGAGCTTACTCGGACTGCTACCCCGTTCTCCTGGACGGGGCCATGGTGGGCTGGGTGGAGACGGAGATGGCCCCACTTCTCGTAGATTCCCTCCGCAGGTTCAAAGTAAGGCCCGGCACTTTCCCGTTGTCCGTAATCCTTACCCGGTTTGGTCGTCGAGAGTGGCGATATTTCGTTAGGATATTTAATAGACAGTTAATTACGCAGGACTAGTGTCATCTAGCGAGGTCTTTGTGTCTCATGTTCATGCCTCCCTTCTGCAGGTGTTGAATGAGAAGAGGATCCCCCCTTGGACCGAGATAGTCCTGGTTCCCCAGACCGGCAAGGCCAGCATGTACCCAGGCCTGTTCCTCTTCACCACCCCCTGCCGCATGGTCCGGCCTGTCCGCAACTTGGCCCTGGGCAAGGAGGAACTGATCGGTACCTTTGAGCAGGTATGACGGTCACAGGCTCCCCAGTGTCTGAACTTCTGCGCATCCCTATTAAACCCCCTAGTTGCTCATTGTAGCCTCTGGGACAAGGAAGGATACTACTTTCATTTGGTTCGAGGCGTCATCAGTAGCTAGTTTCCAATAGATTGTTAGGAGTGTATGACTTATTCTCTAATGGGAAACCGACTACAGGAGGTCACATGACATGTGATGGAATGTGGTGTTGCAATGTTTTATAGAAAGGGCAGCTTCTAGTACGTTGCAGTGAAATGTGTATTATTATTATCTGATGACATAATAAAACCTTGGTTAATATATAAACAGTGGACAACGATCAAACACAAAAACTATTTTGTTGTGCAGCTACTTAGAAAGGTCTGTGGTACAGTGTTGCCTCTCCTTAGTTTTGAAACAAAGGTAATTGTATTTCCTGCGAAGACTTCCTTCTGTTTGAGAACCAGGGAACATTGCAGAATGACGTTTCCCTGTGCATCTCTCCTGTTTGACAGCTCTACATCAACGTGGGCATCAGTGAAGATGAGATTGAACCTGGTGTGACCACCCACCAGGAACTCTTCCCTCACAGCATGCTCAGCGTGGTGGCTAACTTCATCCCTTACTCAGACCACAACCAGAGTCCCAGGAACATGTACCAATGCCAGATGGGTAAGGCCGCCCACTGTTCAGAAACAGGCATTTTTTTGGGATTAGTCACTGTAGATAACTCTTTCATTTGAAGTGACCATTAAAGCTCACTACAGAGAACAGTGTGAAACATTGGTTTTATTGAATGCCTGTCGTTAAAATGATTCCATATACATTTTGATGGTTCCTTCATATCTTCTCCGTAGGTAAACAGACGATGGGCTTTCCCCTCCACTCATTCCAGGAGCGCTCAGACAACAAGTTGTACCGCCTCATGACCCCGCAGAGCCCCCTGGTCCGGCCTGTCATGTATGACCACTACAACATGGACAATTACCCCATTGGCACCAACGCCATTGTTGCTGTAATCTCCTATACTGGCTATGACATGGAGGACGCCATGGTTAGACAGCTGGCTATATGTTGCCAATATTTAGCACACATTTCCTTACTTTACTTAAAATGTTAATGTATTGTTTATAATATGCAGAAATGTTCTGTTGAAATTTGCTATACAATTTTTTTTATGTCCATAATATATCTGCAGTAATAGTGGAATAATGTTATTTCACAGTATTTACGTAGTGTTGTGACTTGTTGTAATATTTATAATTTCCCAGGAGCCAAACAAGTCAGCCCTTTAATTAATTCATTTGAGAAAACATACAGTTAATAGTGTATGTCGTAGTTCTACCATCCGTGTCCCTTTTGAAACATTTATGCCATAACAAATTGTGCATTTTCAGTTGTTTTAAGCTGGTGGACAAAACATAAACAATGTTTGTTGTTAGGGGGGAATGCTCACGCTTTCGGTTATTTCCAACCAGATCCTGAACAAGTCGTCGTGGGAGAGGGGCTTTGCTCACGGCTGTGTTTACAAGACTGAGCTGGTGGACCTAACGGAGAAGATAAAGGGCGAGGACAACCTGGTGTTTGGGATCAAGCCCGGTGACCCCAAGGTGAAGGACAAGCTGGATGTCGACGGGCTGCCCTTCATCGGATCTGTGCTGCAGTTCGGGGACCCTTTCTATAGCTATGTCAACCTCAACACTGGACAGAGCTTTGTGTACTTCTACAAGTGAGTTGTTCAGACAGCCTTCATTTGGAGAATTGTTACTCTTCTCGTTGCTCTATAGTCATTAGTCGGACTGATGCAGTGTTTTATTTTTAAAGGAGAATGGACACTCGCATTTTTGCTTCTTTTCTAGGCTTTTATTCACAGCTAAAATTATAGGGAGAATTGAAGAGGAGACCTAGTGGTGAAGCGTAGAGACTGGTATAGAACCCTGGTCACCGGGGTGGGGAGCTGAATATGGGCATTTAGCCAGGAGTGTTACCCCTGAGCCCCTACTTTGCACCTGATCCAATGTTTAGGGGTGGGTATTGGCAAGTACCTATCGATACGATACATGTTACGATTCAATACATCACAATTTCATGACTGAATCCAGATTCTTATTGAAGTGTTAAAGAAAACCTGAAATAATATTAGGCCATATACTTGAAAGCACAATCTTTAGCTACTCCCCATTAGCAACTCCTAATGAACCCCTAACTTATACATTTAGACCCCAACAGAATTCTAGAATGCGGCTGTTGATTACTGAAAAATCTCAAAATAAATAATTTTCTCACACATTTCAAACCAACAGACATGGCACAAAAACCAAAACCAAATTACAAGTTAACTTTGTTTGAAAAAGCACATACTCTAATTTGACAACACATTAATGTAACTTGGAATAATATAATTTGTCTTCTCTCATTATCATTCAAAATTAAGAAACAAACATCTATGTTTGCATAAAATTATATATTGCAACGAGATTGAGGAAGCAGTCAAATTAGGTTCATACAGCTGATCATAATGTGTGATCATGATAAAGTAAGCAGAAGGCAAATCTCAAGACATCTGAGTTTTTATAAATGATTAGGGGAAGTATGTGGCGTACATCTTTTGGCAGATGCAGAACATCATCGCGATCAAGTGACAACGTCGTCAGCGAAGCACAACATTACTGCTTCCTGGCTGGCTAGTGAAAATGACTGCACAAGCTGCACAAGCGAAACATTTGCGGGCAGACAACATTATTTTAATCTGACCGAAGAAACAAACCGGACAATTAGTTGTCTGGTTAGGAATGGCATTTTCCATATTTGAATGAAATCAGAAGAAACGAGAGAAAACAACCAACTAATCAGTGGACTACACAGATTCTGCAACGCCTTCCATTACTAAACTGAGCAAGCAACCATTTGAGCTCCACAGCTGATATCACTGGCCTAGCTATGGGGGTGCAGGGGGAGCGGTTGCACTAGGGCCCGCGGTGGGTGGAGGGCCTGTGTTTTGTGATCGCAGTGCGGTGTCAGGTGTGCTGTTAATGTATGGCAGGATCGCCAAAACATTGTACAAAGCGTATGTATTGCCGCAAAACAAATCTCGTCCCACGAGAGCTGTGGGGGGGTTTACACCAGCTTGCACAGAGGCCAGGCGTCACCACGCTACGCCAGTGGCTGATGTGCTCACGACAGGGTTGCTATTTTCATCTAAAAGATATTGCCAACATTTCACAGCATAAAATATGGAGAACACAAAACTTGGCCAGTTTTCTTACTCACCTTGACATCATTATCGCTTTCAAAGAGAGAGGGCGTCTCTTTTAATGTAAAAAGTTGTGGCCGCTGTGGCGCTAGCATTTTGAATGAGGCTATTAATTAAAAAAAAAGTTCAATGACAGCATTCCCTTTTCTGGTTTCTTATTAATGACGGCATCCATAGGAATACAGTAACAGGCTTTTATCAGGTAGATTTTTTGATATTTACACACAACTATTATTGTTAAAGAAACACGCCCGTTCAGTGATTGCTACAGTAATTTCAAAGTGGCTGTCGACAGCATTATATTTAAACATTGATTCTAGACATCAGAATATTGATACAATATTGTGAAAAAAAGAATGACGATTTTATATTGAATCGTTGTATTGGCATTGTTTTTTTTTCTCGATTTTTCATAGGAGTCAGGAAAGCTGTGTGGTAGACAACATCAAGGTGTGCAGCAACGACGCCGGAACAGGCCGCTTCAAGCGCATCTGTATCACGGTGCGGGTTCCCCGTAACCCCACCATTGGGGACAAGTTTGCCAGCCGCCACGGTCAGAAGGGCATCCTGAGCCGGCTGTGGCCCGCCGAGGATATGCCCTTCACAGAGAGCGGCATGACACCTGACATCCTGTTCAACCCGCATGGCTTCCCCTCCCGCATGACCATCGGCATGCTCATTGAGAGCATGGCGGGCAAGTCGGGCGCCCTCCATGGCCTGTGCCACGACGCCACGCCATTCACCTTCTCTGAGGAGAGCTCAGCGCTGGAGCACTTCGGCGACATGCTGCGTGCCGCCGGCTACAACCACTATGGTACCGAGCGGCTCTACAGTGGCCTCAGCGGGCTGGAGCTGGAGGCGGATATATTCATCGGCGTGGTCTACTACCAGAGGCTGCGTCACATGGTCTCTGACAAGTTCCAGGTGAGGACGACAGGGGCGCGAGACAAGGTGACCAACCAGCCGGTGGGCGGAAGGAACATCCAGGGGGGTATACGCTTCGGGGAGATGGAGCGTGATGCCTTACTCGCCCACGGCACCTCCTTCCTGCTCCAGGACCGCCTGTTCAACTGCTCCGACCGCTCGACGGCCCAGGTTTGCGTGGACTGCGGCAGCCTGCTGTCCCCGTTGCTGGAGAAACCGCCGCCATATTGGTCGTCCACGCGCCACCGGAACACTGTCTGTGCCCTGTGCGGCAAGAGTGACTCGATCGACACAGTGTCTGTGCCATACGTTTTCCGCTACTTTGTCGCGGAGCTGGCGGCTATGAACATCAAAATCAAATTTGACGTGAAGTGATTTTGTTCAGTTTACCTGCCCTTCTATGCGCAGCCAGACCGTGCTATTTTGTGCCTGAGATGTTCATCTTCAGCCATGTGTGACTGGGAGGAGTTGACTTGTACAGGTATTAGGCCTTGTTACGATGTTATATTGTATGAATGGCTTCCTTACTCAAATTAATCTTTGTTACTTATGTAATACATTTTTAGGTTGAAAAAAAGCATACTGAAGTTTCCACGATTACCTAAAGCCATACTGATAATTAGAGTGGCTGTGTGCCTAAAATGTTTTGCCCATTATCCGCAATGTTCTCCACATAAAATAAGAACTGTAGTAATAAAGGATAGTTGGAATATTCAATTTTTTTTAAGATGTTGCAAATATATTGTACAGTAACTGTCAAACATACAAAATACGGTCAGTTTGCATTTACAGGATTTCACTCCTGTAACTGTGTACTTTGAGCAGACTATGTTGATTCATGTGACTTCTAGGGAATAAAAGTTTTGTCATTCACAGTGACATTGTCATTGTCATTCTGAAGAGTAATCAATAGTATTTTAGTTGTTCCTTTTATAACCAGCTAAACACTGATGTGCTTTGGGCTTCTATGTCTTTTCAGTACATTTTTATATATGCACACCTACCTCTCCCAACTACATAGAATGTGAGAAGTAAATACATTTCACTACAATCGAGAGTAGGAATTGGACAATGCAATAGGTAATAATTTGGTATGTGAACAATCGATTATCAAGGCCAGTATACATTCAAACCTAACAGCAATGTTTTTACAGTGTCTCTATTTACAATAAATAAAATGGAGCATAATGGTTACACAAGTAATAGTTTTTTAGGTTTCTATCAAGTATCCATGACCAGTCTGAGAATAGGGAGCTACTGTGAACACAGTGAAATGATGTTTTGAATGAATTAAGTCCATACATAAAATGCTTACACTGTACCACCACAAGATGAAAGCAAACCAGATGATTTAATTTTCAAAATCCCTTTTACGAGAAACCGGTCTCTGGAAAACAATCAATTTAATTTGTTCTGACATTGTTTCCTGTAGAATCACTTGTCAGCAGTTTCATCCAACTTGGCCAGCACTTCTGGTAAGTCCAGCACAGAGGGAATTGTGTAATCTGGTTTGGTCAAACCCTCAGATGAACTCCCTGTGTTATTGATCCACACTGTGGCTCTAACTCCTGCATTAGCCCCCCCTGCAATGTCTGTGTCCAGGGAGTCTCCCACCATGACACAGTCTGTAGCCTGCACCCCCAACAGGCCAAAGCAGTGGGAGAAGATGGACAGAGCTGGCTTCTCCTCTGCATGCTCCCCCCCCACCACCACTGCATCAAACAGCCCCTCACATCCCACTGCCACCACCTTCTCCCTCTGAGTCTGGGTCTCTCCATTTGTCAGCAGCAGCAGTTTTTGTTTTTTCCTCAACAGCTTTAGCATGGTGAGTACTGGAGCCGTTATGGTTAGAAGCTCAAGGCGAGTGTTTTTCCACAGGTAGTAGCACTCGCTGGCAAGACTGGAGCCGGCACCTTCAGCCATAATCTCGTGGATGCTTTCTTCCCAATGACCGATCCGCACCTCGTCTATTGTCCTCCCAGAAGTAGGGTCGAAGGTCTCATCGAAGAGCTTCCGTTTGAAGCTGTCACAAATATCACTGATGTTGTGTTTGTCGCCTAAAGTTGACTTCAAGAGCTCAGTGACCTGGTAAAGAGCAAAAGGATGATATCAACATTTATCACAGCTAGCAACAAAACAGTGAAATCAATTGTGATGTAATCTCTCGGCTACTCCATTTTCGGAATAATTCAAAAGACAATTGTATCGAAAAAACTTGTTTTCGGTATAAAAATAATTTTGAATTAGCCATGAAACGGGCAACTCACGTTCTGAATGGCTACTCTACCAGCACCCGCTGTGTCAATGAGCGTGTTGTCCAAGTCAAGTAATATCGCCTTAATACCCCCACAGTCCATCGCAGCAGGCTATACAAACAGGTTTTGCATACATTCAATTCTACTACAGTTTTAATAAAATTATCCACTAGCTGGTTAACTATCGCAATATATGCATGCCTTCAACACGGAAATGTTCTGTTGGCAATAAAGAAATGCATTATGGGAGCTGTAGGTTTTCAAAGACACAAAATATTCTCGTTTTGTCCACTAGAGTGCGTCAACATATCACAAACGATGTAAGTTTCAGACCAACGTGCCTAATGTGAGCCATACCAATTTCCGTCATCATCAATACCCTATAATGGATATTTACTCAGAATTAAACTGGACATACTTTGAGTCAACATGACCATATTTCTACCATTTACAGTTTGTGGCTACTTTATTAAGTACAATTATCTAGTATTGAGTAGAACTTGAATTCATCATGGCATAGATTCAACGAAGCGCTGGAAACATTGGGGTTTTAGTCCACGCTGAAACAATAGCATGTCACGGTCCTTGCAGATAGTTTGGCAATATATTCATGTTAAACTCGAGAGCATTCTGACAAACTGCGCCACAGTGTGGTTTAGCTCTTAGTAGCCGACGGGAAGGCCCTGCAACATAGCTGGTGCCCTACTTCCAGCCATCGTAGAGCTCCAGGGCGCGCTGGATCATCATGGACACTTCACACCCATGCCACAAACTATATACCCTCTTACCAACAGGCGGCTTTACAGGTCTCCTCGTTCCCACACCAGCAGGCTCAGGAACAGTTTCTTCCCTTCTACTGTAACCCTGCCTAACACTGTGACCCATTACTAACCAAACCCCCCACCCCCCAGGGACCTGGATCAATTTGCCGCTTCGCACATTTAGTACTGCCATCGTACTGGCATTTTTACAGTTGTACATACGCATGTCTACCTTGGGGACCTCATTGCTTCTATCTCTGAATCCCGGATTCACATGCTACCCTACTCATTTAATTTGCCTCGATTGCACATCTTGAATGCCATTTAGAATTGCCATTTGTACCCGCACAACTGTTATCCCACTTACCATACACTATACCTAATACTTTTTTCTGCCCTCAGTTTGCCTTAATTGCATATTTAGTATTGCCATTTGTACTGCATTTGCCTTCATGCTTAATACTTGTATATTTTCTTCCCTCTTCTATTTGCACTTTCGGTTAGATGCTAAATGCATTTCGTTGCACTGTACTTGTACTGTCCAATGACAATAAAGTTGAATCTAATCATCTAATCTAATCTTTGGCTCCACCTTTTCCCAAAGAAGTGTAAAATCTGGGGACAGTCATATCCGTGGAACCACCTTGAGGTGATGCATGCTGTGGCACACTGTCCTGCTGGAATTATCTATCTGAACATGGGTACACTACAGCTATAAAGGGGTGCACGTGGTCAGGAACAATGCCACAGCGTACTGAAGCATTCAAATGATGCTCAATTGGTATTAAATTACAAATGTGTGCCAAGAAAACTTTCCCTGCACCATTACACCACCACAACCATTCTGCACCTTCGACATGGCCGGGTGGACCCATGGATTCATGCCAAATTCTCACCCTACCATTTGCATGTTGCAGCACAAATCAAGATTTGTCAGACAGGGCAACATTTTTCCAATCTTCAGTCTTCCAGTTTTGATGATCACATTGCCACTTTGGTTATTATGGTAATATATTTCTCTCCTCCATCTTCTCTCTTCCTAGGGCACACCTACAATATGACAATATCATGTTTCCACTCTAGACAAACAATGTTTTGCAACTTTGTAGCAAATGTAGATACAGAATGTGATTATTGAACATTTTCTAACCTATTTTACTAAAGGATGTCAAATAGCTTATGCAATTACATTCAAAACATTCATATGTGTTCATCGTTTTATTGCGGCATGGCTCCAGCTATTAACGCCACTGCTGATAAAATATAGAGGGCTATCAGTTTTAAGTCTGAAGCTCATAGAACATGTCACAAATTTCTTCAGACAGAAAGAATAGTATGGTCTAACTGACCATAATGGAGTTTTATAGCATTATAAAGCCCCTTGCTCTCCTTCTCCCCCCTCTCTTTCCCTGCCTGTCTCCTAAACAATTCCTATCCATTACGTAACCACGTCCTATCTGCTCCGCATACTCTCACACCTGGACAGGTGCCAAAAGTTCACACGCTACAATGTGTGATGCCTACTCTTCCCAATCAGACATCACCACACTCATTTCTCACGTAAGCTCACATGTTTGGCTCTGTATAACATTATGCCAATTTCAAAACAAAGAAATAAAAATAATATTATTAAAAAATTATGTGACAAATTCTAAACCCCACCTAGCAGTACAACCACTGCAAGTTGTACGCAAAGACATGCTTGCAAAAAGGAGAGAATAACAAATTTAGTCTAAACTGTTATCAATATCCTATGGATGTATCAGGAATATAAACAGTAGATACAGGAACTGGCAAGGTTTGAATATGAAATGGACAACTTTTAATAAGACTTGAAAATATAAGTTCTAAGTAACGACAGGCATCTAAAGGAATCATGGGACCTGTTTTCTTTGTTTACTCGCTTGCAGACAGACACCATGGTTGTCCTTTTATCTATGTGGGTGGTCATGGCTAAACAGTCACATGCTATCTCATCTCTCTGCTGGTCACACCCCTCTCCCAAACTGATAATTCTACTTACACTGTCTTACACTACATCCTATCCAGAACATTAAGATAAGAACCTGGACATCGGTCTATCTTTTTCCACACTGATCCTTTCCTCTGACAGTATAAAGGAAGCTAGTTCCAAAGATATCACAGGGAGGACTCTTGGGTAGAGAAAAGCTTCAAGGGAGCCAGTCGGAAAGATATCAGGATTCATATGCATCTATAGGCCTGGACTTTCTAATTTGTGTTCCTGAGAGTTTTATAATGCTACTCTGCAAATTGTGTTATAAGGCAGAATTATTGTTATTTTAGAACGTTACAATATAAATTATTATATGTATTATACGTTTAACCATCTTTCTACTCATAATCAATATATATATTTTTTTTTTAATAAAAGATTATCTTTCACTGAAACATAGTATGCTTGTGTTGCTTTAAGAAACATACTTTGCACAGCTAATTGCTGACCAGCAATGAAATACATTGTGACTAGCTGTCTGTAACAGAAAAGAAAATATGAGATTTTCAACTGGATATAATGGTCATTTTTGGGTTGTTTCCATTTGTTTAGGGGAGTAGTGAATGCAAAATGGACAGGAACAGAGGGATTCAAACCAGTTTTTTCCCCGCTCTACTGTATCTGAGTGGAAAGGATTGCTTCATACCACAAATTAGGGGTACACAGGAAAGGTTAGTTATACAGGCAGAGAGACAGTTGAGGTGAACCAACTTTGAAGCCCACAGGCTGCTTACATGAGGCTACTTGTTTATGCATGTCTTTAAACGCAAGGAAGACATTTCATATGCTACTATCCTGAGTCATGTACATTCAGAGCATTTATCTATAGCTCTGATAAGTTCAAGTGCCCAACAATGTTTATTTGAATCTGTAATAAAAAACATCTAAACTGCACTTTGTGTTTAGCCAATAAACAAAGGATCTGTGTACTCTTCCTCATGTTGTCAAGGTCCTTAGCACAAAAGTCTGTCCCTGACACTGGACACACGCATGCAAGATTTCGTCATGCTCAGAGGAAATTATGAAGTCTAGTCTAAATACACAGGCACGTCTGCAGCTAATTCCATCTGTCATGGGAATGGAAGGAGTCAGGCAACCTGCATGTACACACAAACTAAAGCCCCGATCACCAAAGGACCTACAGCCTTGCCAAAAACCAAGTGCAATTTGTTTTCTTTGTAAAATTTGCTATTCTGCCCATGTGTTTGTGATTAAAAAATAAATTGGATATAGAAGTCCATAGAAAAACGTGAAATTAGGATTGGAACCTGCTTTATATCAGTGATGCCTTCCACTTTAAAAACTTTAATCCAATCAAATGCACCGAACTCCAAAGGTGTTCACTAGATTTGAATAATAGGTGAATGGTGAAAGGTACTTAGTAATGTTACATTCTATCAAAATCTAAATCAATTTAAATTTGGGTCCATTCAAACTGCTTTGGCATGTTCAACGCTCTACAGACATTTGAAAATATCTTGTTAGAAATACACTTTCTCCGGCTCTGTCTTTTTGTCAGAAAATATACATCTAAATCAGGACCAATGACTAGAGCAGCAAATGGTTGATATTGTTATAGAAGCATATGTTATCAATGTATACTTGGTGTGTGTGTGTGAACACCTTTGATTGGGGGCTTGGTGTGTCTCTTGATGAGAAGCAGAACCTTCTGCTGGCTGGGACCCAGGCTTCTAATCAGAGCCAAACAAAAGACCACCTTGTACACCCTCCATCAGACTCGGGATTCAAACAAGAGATAGTCTGAAAGGTGTTCTTTAGAGGGGATGGGTCAGGTGGGTTTTAATAAGATGAGATTTTTAATGGATAATATGTATTACCGAAGAGAAGAATAACTGAAGTGGGAGATAATAGCCAGTTGGGAAAAACAGGCTTTGGTGATGGATAGAAAATGCCTGTTTTAGTTCTGCCTCTCAAAGTGTTGTGGTGGTTGCTTGAATACATTTGCCAAAGGTTTTGGAATCAGTAAAATCATAACAATTGGATGTTTTGACATGTATCCTGTACACTAGAGGGTTAACTCCAGTAACAGGGTTAATCATGTCAAATAGCACAGCAGGGGTTTAGGGACAGACTCATAAAAGACATGGGTTACTCACAGAGGTAAATTGACCTCTGACCAGCTTGAGACGTCTTTGCGGTGTCTCTCAAGGGAGTTCTGGTGGGGTTAGTGGGTTGATTGCAACGCCAGTGTATAGGTCCAGACTCGTTTTGTAAGTAGATGTCCATGGGTGGCATGATTAAGGTATAGAGAAACAGACAGGAGTGTTTGGCTAAATCGCAGCAAATCATTTCCTGCTGAAATATGAGGCATATATTAGGCTACCTCCACGTTTATCAGGTGATGTTAGTGTTACCACCCCACCAAAGTACCCTGCCTTGGGCTTAGTGCAGCTTACAATGAACATTTCTATAGTAGCCCGCTCA
Source organism: Esox lucius (assembly GCF_011004845.1). Taxonomy (NCBI): domain Eukaryota; kingdom Metazoa; phylum Chordata; class Actinopteri; order Esociformes; family Esocidae; genus Esox; species Esox lucius. Next base: position 28,395,584 of record NC_047574.1, on the reverse strand, counting down.
AGGATCCGGAAAAAAAGCATTATTACTATTGCTCACGCTGTGATTGGATCAAGATGTGGACAAATTGTTTCAATGCACAACTACTGGACGTGGTTGTGGAGGAGAAACTGAAAAATGCAACGTCTGGAACCGCTGCTTGACGTGTACAGTGAGTGGTTGTATTGCTCTCCAATTCAAAGCCCTTTTCATTCGGGAAGGAAAGGACCTGTTCAAGACAATGACCAGTGTGAACTGTGCTGGTTGTTAGATGCTTTCCAGATGAATGGCTTGGACGTTGACATGGAACAGTTTTGACGGAGTTGGGTCCCACCTCCGGTAATCAGAGCCAAGGCTCCACTATACTGTATCATCATTGCATAAGTAAAAACTAACACAAAATTCACTTGCTATATCTTTTAAAAGACTGCATAAGTTATCAAAAACTATGTATAGTAATAGCAATAAACTCTTCCCGTAATCTCTAATTCATAGCCCAACAGAGGTGGTTAGTGTGATCAACTTCCTCAACCAGTACTAGTTCAGTTTCCACTCATCAGAGTGACATGATCTAATACTAGCAATATACTGTTCTGTTACTGCTGTACTGCCAGTGAACTGGGAGATATACAATATAACAAACCTTTGACAGGGGCCAGTTGTTTTGAAACAGTAGAAGGCGAATCTCACACACACACATTTGTCTTTCTAGAATATGACTGACTGTAACTCCTATTTCTTAGACCTAAATCTAACCTTTACCATAACCTTAACGTAACCTCAATAACCTAACACTGATCAACAACCTTAAAGGCAACCCCAATTCTAACATGATACTCAATTTAAAATGTTTTCCTAAAACCAAAGCCAAAAATAATAAACAACTCATTATGCCTGGCGAGTACCTGACAAAAATAATTGTTGGGACAACCTTTCGGGTTTTCCAATATTTCTGGGGATGTATCCAGGGATCTCAGTCACTCACTCATGTAGATGTCCCTTCACCCCTAACCCACACATACACACGCACACATACATGCACACACACACACAGACACAAATGCACACACAGAAAATAGTGAAAGGGCTGGACATTAGCTGTCAGGCATAATTACCGAGAGCTTCCAATTCTCTGTGGCCAGTCACTGGATGTGCCGCCAACCAAAATCTGACTGAAATCCCAAATTGAATTAGAGTGCTGGAGAGAGTCCACGACAACCACGTACATACAGCAATGATGCACAATGGTGCATTTTATTTAATATGTTGCAGGAGTGGCAATCCACGCAGGAAATATATTGCATTTGGCCTTTAGCGGTGACTGCATGGCTTACAGTGGATATAAAAGGTTTACACACCCCTAAAATGCCAGGTTCTTGTGATGAAAAGAATGAGACAAAGATAAATCATGTCAGAACTTTTTCCACCTTTAATTTGAAACATATCGTGAACAATCCAATTGAAAAACAAACTGAAATCTTTGAGGGGGAAATATAAAAAATGTAAAACTCGCAAAAACCTGGTTGCATAAGTGTGCAATACTTTGTTGAAGCACCTTTTGATTTTATTACAGCATTCTGTCTTTTTGGGTAGGAGTCTATTAGCATGGCACATCTAGAAGTTTTGTGCGTTTTGTGCCAAAATTGCCTGGTATTTGGGACTGTTTATAATTCCCTCCACCCTGACTAAGGCCCCTGGTTCCAGCTGAAGAAAAACAGCCCCAAAGCATGCTGCCACCACCATACTTCACTGTGGGTATTGTTTTCTTTGGGTGATGTGCAATGTTGTTTTTCCACCAAACATACCTTTTGGAATTATGGCCAAAAAGTTCAACCTTGGTTTCATCAGACCATATCACATTTTCCTACATGCTTTTGGGAGACTTGATGTTTATTTTTGCAAACTTCAGCCGGACTTGGATGTTTTTCTAGGTAAGAAAAACATCCAACATCCTTGCGTCTTGCCATCCTACCCCATAGCCCATTCATATGAAGAATACCGGAGATTGTTGTCACATGTAGCACACAGCCAGTACTTGCCAAAGTTCCTGCAGTTCCTTCAATTTTGCTGTAGGCCTCTTGGAAGCCTCCTTGACCAGTTTTCTTCTTGTCTTTTCATCAATTTTAAAGGGACGTCCAGTTCTTGGTAATGTCTCTTTTGTGCCATATTTTCTCCACTTGATGATGACTGTCTTCACTGTGTTCCATGGTATATCCAAGGGTACAAATTATTTTGTACCCTTCTCCTGACTGATATCTTTCAACAATGAGATCCCTCTGATGCTTTGGAAGCTCTCTGGAGACCATGGCTTTTGCTCCGAGATGCAACTAAGAAAATGTCAGGAAAATCCTACTAGAACAGCTGAACTTTATTTGTGATTAATCAGAGTCACGTTAAATGACAGACTCGGCAGGCCCAAGCGTACTGTAAGGGTCTGCTGGGAACGTCTGGCCGAGTCTCCTGTCAGAGAGATCATTAACTCCCACCTCCGGCAGAGCATCGACTGGATCCCGAGGGAGGCTGGAGATATTGAGTCCGAGTGGACCATGTTCTCCACCGCCATTGTCGAAGCGGCCGCTCGGAGCTGTGGCCGCAAAGTCTCCGGTGCCTGTCGAGGCGGCAATCCCCGAACCAGGTGGTGGACACCGGAAGTAAGGGATGCCGTCAAGCTGAAGAAGGAGTCCTATCAAGCCTGGTTGGCTTGTGGGACTCCTGACGCAGCTGACGGGTACCGACAGGCCAAGCGGGCTGCAGCCCGGGTGGTTGTGGAGGCAAAAACTCGGGCCTGGGAGGAGTTCGGTGAGGCCATGGAGAAGGACTATCGGCTGGCCTCGAAGAGATTCTGGCAAACCATCCGGCGCCTCAGGAGAGGGAAACAGTGCCCTACCAACGCTGTTTACAGTAGAGGTGGGCAGCTGTTGACCTCAACTGAGGATGTTGTCGGGCGGTGGAAGGAGTACTTCGAGGATCTCCTCAATCCCGCTGTCACTTCTTCCATTGAGGAAGCAGAGGATGAGGGCTCAGAGGTGGACTCGTCCATCACCCGGGCTGAAGTCACCGAGGTGGTCAAGAAACTCCTCGGGGCAAGGCACCGGGGGTGGATGAGATCCGCCCTGAGTACCTCAAGTCTCTGGATGTTGTGGGGCTGTCTTGGTTGACACGCCTGTGCAACATCGCGTGGCGGTCGGGGACAGTGCCTCTGGGATGGCAGACCGGGGTGGTGGTCCCTCTTTTTAAGAAGGGGGACCGGAGGGTGTGTTCCAACTATAGGGGGATCACACTTCTCAGCCTCCCCGGGAAAGTCTATGCCAGGGTTCTGGAGAGGAGAATACGGCCGATAGTAGAACCTCGGATTCAGGAGGAACAGTGTGGTTTTTGTCCGGGCCGTGGAACACTGGACCAACTCTATACCCTCTACGGGGTTTTGGAGGGTTCATGGGAGTTTGCCCAACCAATCCACATGTGTTTTGTGGATTTGGAGAAGGCATTCGACTGTGTCCCTCGCGGCATCTTGTGGAGGGTGCTTGGGGAATATGGGTCCTGGGTCCTTTGCTAAGGGCTGTCAGGTCCCTGTACAACCGAAGCAGGAGCTTGGTCCGCATTGCCGGCAGTAAGTCAGACTTGTTCCCAGTGCATGTTGGACTCCGGCAGGGCTGCCCTTTGTCACCGGTTCTGTTCGTAATTTTTATGGACAGAATTTCGAGGCGCAGCCAGGGGCCAGAGGGTGTCAGGTTTGGGGACCACACAATTTCATCTCTGCTCTTTGCAGATGATGTTGTCGTGTTGGCCCCTTCTAACCAGGACCTTCAGCATGCGCTGGACGGTTTGCAGCCGAGTGTGAAGCGGTGGGGATGAAAATCAGTACCTCCAAATCCGAGGCCATGGTCCTCAGTCGGAAAAGGGTGGCTTGCCCGCTTCAGGTTGGTGGAGAGTGCCTGCCTCAAGTGGAGGAGTTTAAGTATCTAGGGGTCTTGTTCACGAGTGAGGGAAGGATGGAACGGGAGATTGACAGACGGATCGGTGCAGCTTCTGCAGTAATGCAGTCGATGTATCGGTCTGTCGTGGTGAAGAAAGAGCTGAGCCGCAAGGCGAAGCTCTCGATTTACCAGTCAATCTACGTTCCTACTCTCACCTATGGTCATGAGCTTTGGGTCATGACCGAAAGGACAAGATCCCGGATACAGGCGGCCGAAATGAGCTTTCTCCGCAGGGTGGCTGGGCGATCCCTTAGAGATAGGGTGAGAAGCTTGGTCACCCGGGAGGAGCTCAGAGTAGAGCCCCTGCTCCTCCACATCGAGAGGGGTCAGCTGAGGTGGCTTGGGCATCTTTTTCGGATGCCTCCGGAACGCCTTCCTGGGAAGGTGTTCTGGTCCCGCCACACTGGGAGGAGACCCCGGGGAAGACCTAGGACACTCTGGAGGGACTATGTCTCCCGGCTGGCCTGGGAACGCCTCGGTGTCCCCCCGGAAGAGCTAGAGGAAGTGTCTGGGGAGAGGGAAGTCTGGGCATCCCTGCTTAGACTGCTGCCCCCGCGACCCGGCCCCGGATAAGCGGAAGAAGATGACATGACACTTTAAATGATGGCAGGTGTGTAATTGAATTCTATTGAACATGAGTTTGAATGTGATTGTTTAATTCTGAACACAGCCACATCCCCAGTTATTAGAGGGTGTGTGCACTTATGCAACCAGGTTATTGTAAGATTTTATTTTTAAAATTTCCCCCTCGAAGATTTCAGCTTGTTTTTCAATTGAATTGTTCACAGTATAGGTCACATTAAAAGTGGAAAAGGTTCTGGCATGATTTATCTTTGTGTCATTCTTTTACATCACAAGAACCTGGCATTTTAACAGTGGTGTGTAGACTTTATATATTCACTGTGTCATTACATAATTGAGATTGACTGAATTTAGTTAGCTACCAGGATTCTACAAGTACAGTGGGATTCAAAATATAGAAGAGTATACCAACAAAGTAGCCTACTTTGATGATCTAAAAAAAAAAACTGAGGTAAGGCTGACATCACAATATCAGATATGATATGCATAACATTGTAAATAAGAGCACCATTGATGCTGGCTCTCCTTTTAGAACATGATGAACACAATGAAGCCTATCCTTGCTACTTCCAGCACTATTGTGAATAAGATGATGAGAAAGGGAGAGAATGAATTTGGCTAGGGAGTGCCTCCATTATCTTAGCAGATATACTCTTCCCACTGGCTCTTTGCGGGGTCTTTTAGGGTATTTTCATGGCCATGAGACCTGGGCAGGCTCCAAGGTCCCTGATAAGGTCTGATGAGAGATGTCTCCAAACCAGGTTGAGGCAGATGGCCTCACTGTTCCCTTATCTTCCCTGACTGATGGGAACAGGGCCGCCGACCCTGAGAAAGTCCTCAAGGGAATCATTGTTCTCAGCATGACAGAGCAGAAGGTCAAACAAAGAGGCCCTCTTTCCAGTTCTGGAATAGGGCAATCCCACCTATCTGATTGTCACAGCATAAGCCAGTAGGTCTAGTTATGTATAAGGCTATTTTTTTCCACGGTTTGGTTGTCAATATTTGCTGGTCCCTTCTCTCTTATTTGAACAATTTGGCCCAACAATTTAAGTGGAAATGACACTAAATATACTGTATGTGCTTCCATTCCAGCTCTCTGCCTTCAGTTCTGTGCTGGTCCATTCCAGAGCAGGGCGGTTTGTGGAGAAGGGCATACTTGGTGTAGGGAAAGGGGTGGTTTATTTACTTATACTATTTTAATGTCTGGTTTTTACTGTTATTTTACCAGGTACGGTTGGAACACATTCTTATTTTCAGCAACAACCTGTGAGCGTACAAAGATTAACTATCTGGCTCAGGGAAAGACCAAAAAACCCAGATGCTTTAGCAACTAGGCTACACTGCTGATCACGTTTGTTGATTTCTATTTTGTCTATTAAATAACTAACAGCAGCTCCGTGTTCCTTTACATTACAAAACCTACTAAGTGGTTAATAAACCAATCAGAACATGGAGTGATGAAGTCATCCACATTGAATCCATGACATCACTCTGAGGGGAGATTTGGTTTGAGGTCCAATAAGGTACTCACAGATGCTTGCGTGTGTCTTGAAGTGGCTTTGAAATTGGGTAATTTTTTCCTTCAGTTAAGATAAATAGTGACTAACTGCTTTGGATTCTGCCTACAGGTACAAAATGAAGGTGAGCTAATGATGAACCACATCTCAGATTAAGATTTCCAGGATATAAATTACTGTACGTGGGTGACTCAATTATGGTTATGGACGGAAACATTGGGTTTAGGGCACAGGTAATTGTGGGGCTTAGTCACCCTCCGCTGCATCTCGAAATGGTAGATTCTGTGTCACGATTTGATGTAGTGTTGGAGAGGAGGAACCAGGCGCAGGCGGAGTGGCAGTCAATGTAATATTTAATAAGAAAATAAACACCAAGCACAATTAAACAAACTGAATGTAAAGTAAATGTTTGTACAAAACGACACTCACCACTGACATGCAACACAAACGGAGACAGGGAAACATTGACCGACAAATGAGGGGAGCAGAGGAGCAACATTTAAACACATACTGATGATTTAATTGGGACCTGGTGTAAGGGACATTTGGAGACAAGACAAATGAAGGAGACCGGGGTGAATTCTTGAACCATGGGAAACCGGGAAAAGCGGGAGATGACAGAGCTGTCCGTCACCTCACCGTCACATTCTGGAAGACCTGCTTAGTCCTTCATATCAGTACAGCACTCAGTTAGCCATGGAGTACAGTTAAATGAGAGTCCTTAAAGTCTCTTGCAGTGAAAATAGTTTATGTATGATGAAAAACCATGAGTATTTCAGGCCAGTTTCTCTTTAAAATGAAATTATTACAGAGTTGTTAATTCCGACTTTCCTCTATATATATACACTAATGAGCCAAACATTATGACCACTCACAGGTGAAGTGAATAACATTAGTAATCTCCTAAAAAGGACACAAGTCAAGGTCAGTGTAAATTAGATCAAAGTTTCCCAATCCTGGTCTTCGGGACGCAAAGGGGTGCATGATTTGATTCAAACTAAAGGCTTGATGACAAGTTGATTACATCAATCAAGTGTAAGTGGTAGGGAAACATTTGAAACAGGTGTGTGAGTAAAAAATGTGCACCCCTTTGGGCCCCAAAGACCAGGATTGGGAAACACTGGATTAGATGGTAAGCAAATAATCAGTTCTCACAGTCAACGTGTTGGAAGAAGGAGAAATGGGCAGGAGTAAAGACCTAAGTGACTTTGACAACGGCCAAATTGTTATGGCCAGACAACTGGGTGAGCGTTCTCCGAAATGGCAAGGCTTGCAGTGGTGAGTACCTACCGACAAACCAGTGATAGGGTGTTGGGTGGCCAAAGCTCATCGATGCACAAGGGCAACAAAGGCTATCCCAGTCCAAGTGCCCATGATGACCACTTGACCACCGGCAGAGTTGGGGAGTAACGGATTACAAAAACAGTAACTGTAATCCGTTACGTTACCAAAAAAAATATTGTAATCGGATTAGGGTTGCACGATATTGGAAATAACGGACATTGCGATATTTTGTCATCATCATCATCTTCTTCCGCTTATCCGGGGCCGGGTCGCGGGGGCAGCAGTCTAAGCAGGGATGCCCAGACTTCCCTCTCCCCAGACACTTCCTCTAGCTTTTCCGGGGGGACACCGAGGCGTTCCCAGGCCAGCCGGGAGACATAGTCCCTCCAGCGAGTCCTAGGTCTTCCCCGGGGTCTCCTCCCGGTGGGACGGGACCGGAACACCTTCCCAGGAAGGCGTTCCGGAGGCATCCGAAAAAGATGCCCAAGCCACCTCAGCTGACCCCTCTCGATGTGGAGTAGCAGGGGCTCTACTCTGAGCTCCTCCCGGGTGACCGAGCTTCTCACCCTATCTCTAAGGGATCGCCCGGCCACCCTGCGGAGAAAGCTCATTTCGGCCGCCTGTATCCGGGATCTTGTCCATTCGGTCATGACCCAAAGCTCATGACCATAGGTGAGAGTAGGAGCGTAGATTGACTGGTAAATCGAGAGCTTCGCCTTGCGGCTCAGCTCTTTCTTCACCACGACAGACCGATACATCGACTGCATTACTGCAGAAGCTGCACCGATCCGTCTGTCAATCTCCCGTTCCATCCTTCCCTCACTCGTGAACAAGACCCCTAGATACTTAAACTCCTCCACTTGAGGCAGGCACTCTCCACCAACCTGAAGCGGGCAAGCCACCCTTTTCCGACTGAGGACCATGGCCTCGGATTTGGAGGTACTGATTTTCATCCCCACCGCTTCACACTCGGCTGCAAACCGTCCCAGCGCATGCTGAAGGTCCTGGTTAGAAGGGGCCAACACGACAACATCATCTGCAAAAAGCAGAGACGAAATTGTGTGGTCCCCAAACCTGACACCCTCCGGCCCCTGGCTGCGCCTAGAAATTCACAAAACACATGTGGATTGGTTGGGCAAACTCCCATGAACCCTCCAACACCCCGTAGAGGGTATAGAGCTGGTCCAGTGTTCCACGGCCCGGACGAAAACCACACTGTTCCTCCTGAATCCGAGGTTCTACTATCGGCCGTATTCTCCTCTCCAGTACCCTGGCATAGACTTTCCCGGGGAGGCTGAGAAGTGTGATCCCCCTATAGTTGGAACACACCCTCCGGTCCCCCTTCTTAAAAAGAGGGACCACCACCCCGGTCTGCCATCCCAGAGGCACTATCCCCGACCGCCACGCGATGTTGCACAGGCGTGTCAACCAAGACAGCCCCACAACATCCAGAGACTTGAGGTACTCAGGGCGGATCTCATCCACCCCCGGTGCCTTGCCACCGAGGAGTTTCTTGACCACCTCAGTGACTTCAGCCCGGGTGATGGACGAGTCCACCTCTGAGCCCTCATCCTCTGCTTCCTCAATGGAAGAAGTGACAGCGGGATTGAGGAGATCCTCGAAGTATTCCTTCCACCGCCCGACGACATCCTCAGTTGAGGTCAACAGCTGCCCACCTCTACTGTAAACAGCGTTGGTAGGGCACTGTTTCCCTCTCCTGAGGCGCCAGATGGTTTGCCAGAATCTCTTCGAGGCCAGCCGATAGTCCTTCTCCATGGCCTCACCGAACTCCTCCCAGGCCCGAGTTTTTGCCTCCACAACCACCCGGGCTGCAGCCCGCTTGGCCTGTCGGTACCCGTCAGCTGCGTCAGGAGTCCCACAAGCCAACCAGGCCTGATAGGACTCCTTCTTCAGCTTGACGGCATCCCTTACTTCCGGTGTCCACCACCGGGTTCGGGGATTGCCGCCTCGACAGGCACCGGAGACCTTACGACCACAGCTCCGAGCGGCCGCTTCGACAATGGCGGTGGAGAACATGGTCCACTCGGACTCAATATCTCCAACCTCCCTCGGGATCCAGTCGAAGCTCTGCCGGAGGTGGGAGTTAAAGATCTCTCTGACAGGAGACTCGGCCAGACGTTCCCAGCAGACCCTTACAGTTCGCTTGGGCCTGCCGAGTCTGTCCAGCTTTCTCCCCCGCCATCGGATCCAACTCACCACCAGGTGGTGATCAGTTGACAGCTCCGCCCCTCTCTTCACCCGAGTGTCCAAGACATACGGCCGCAGGTCAGATGAGACGACAACAAAGTCGATCATCGACCTGCGGCCTAGGGTGTCCTGGTGCCACGTGCACTGATGGACACCCTTATTCTTGAACATGGTGTTCGTTATGGACAAACTGTGACTAGCACAGAAGTCCAATAACTGAACACCACTCGGGTTCAGATCAGGGGGGCCGTTCCTCCCAATCACGCCCCTCCAGGTGTCACTGTCGTTGCCCACGTGGGCGTTGAAGTCCCCCAGTAGAACAATAGAGTCCCCAGTCGGAGCACTTTCCAGCACCCCTCCCAGAGACTCCAAGAAGGTCGGGTACTCTGCACTGCCGTTCGGCCCGTAGGCACAAACAACAGTGAGAGACCTATCCCCGACCCGTAGGCGCAGGGAAACGACCCTCTCGTTCACCGGGGTAAACTCCAACACATGGCGGCAGAGCTGGGGAGCTATAAGCAAACCCACACCAGCCCGCCGCCTCTCACCATGGGCAACTCCAGAGTGGTGAAGAGTCCATCCTCTCTCAAGGAGTGTGGTTCCAGAGCCCAAGCCGTGCGTAGAGGTGATCCCGACTACCTCTAATCGGAACCTCTCAACCTCACGCACTAGCTCAGGCTCCTTCCCCGCCAGCGAGGTGACATTCCACGTCCCTAGAGCTAGTTTCTGTGTCCAGAGATCGGGTTGTCTAGGCCCCTGCCTTCGACTGCCGCCCGATCCTCTTCGCACCGGCCCCTTATGGTCCCTCCTGTGGGTGGTGAGCCCACGGGAGGGCGGCCCCACGTCACCCGTTCGGGCTGAGCCCGGCCGGGCCCCATGGGGGAAGGCCCGGCCACCAGGCGCTCGCATACGAGCCCCAACCCCGGGCCTGGCTCCAGGGTGGGGCCCCGGCTGCGCCATACCGGGCGACGTCACGGTACTCATAATGTTGTTCTTCATTAAGGGGGGTTTGAACCGCTCTTAGTCTGACCCGTCGCCTAAGACCTGTTTGCCTTGGGAGACCCTACCAGGGGCATATAGCCCCAGACAACATAGTTCCTAGGGTCACTCGGGTACTCAAACCCCTCCACCACGTTAAGGTGGCAGTTCTTGGAGGGGAAAATGTGTATAATGTTACTTCATATCTGACCCTGTTTTGACCCTTATGTGTCACTTGCCACTACTAATGCCATTCTGGTGGTTTGTCTTTGCTCTCACAACCAATGAAGGAGTGGTTTTAAGAGGAGCCTCCTTGTCTTGGAGAGGTTGAGATGTGTTGGAAGGAAGATGATCTTCCTCCTCCTGAGGCTGTTGAGGAGGATGATGACCGCAGTCTTTTTGATTTATATATGAAAGAACAACAAATTATTTTAGTCAAGATATTTTACTAGAGAAATTGTCTATTTGGATATATTTTACTCACTTGATACTTTCCAACATCAGGCTAAAGTAATACATTTAAAAAGTAATATTTTCTCACTTGATATGTTGTCTGCCTCTTTGGCATTCATGCTCTTAGTCAGTGGTGAGGTCTGATGTCACATGACTTCTCCCACTGCTCTGCAATCTTGTGAAACTATTCTGTACCAGATGACAAGGACCACGCACAGTTAATGACTGTAATAAAAATAATTATGTGTAGTATTACAATTAATTATGGACGAAAGGCCAAAACGCATAGAAAGCCCCAGTTAAAAAAAAAATACTTGTGTACTTAGCTAACTATGTACACTGCGCACATTGTTGTAGTTCACATTATTAGATAGAAACACAATTTCCTTACCTACGCATGTAACTAAGCTAGCTAACTTGATTTTGAGACAGAATTTGTGTATTCACCTTATGTTCTATGAAAATTGCTTTGTAGCAACATATCTTGTCGCTGAATGAAGTCTGTATCGGACTTAGATCAGGAAATAAATGGCCACAGAAAAGACTGCGCAGGATTGTACAAAGTAAACCCATAGAACCGCCCATCGCAGACCCATTTCCTGGCCACAGATTTCTTTAGATTGTTCACATGTACAGCCGACCTCCACTCGACACTCTAAACCAATAGTTACTGGTTATATGAGTGGAGCGGAGCCCCCTAGAGAGGCTTTAGCTCCTAGTGGTTTACCCTGTACTGAAAATGTACTGAAAACTCATTATGCAAGATGGGACAGCCAATCAGGACACGCCTGCCCCTGTATAGGACCCGTGAGCCCAGAAAACACCCTCCCGAGTTTATTCAGCATAACTCGTGGGACGGCAGGGCAACAGGTCTAGGGAAAAGAGTTCCGCCCCCTTGAGGGGCTTTAGCACCTAGTGGTTCACGGCGGAGCGAGCGAGCCAAAGATGTACACCCTGCCGGAACAGCAGTAAAGCTCGCAGGGTCCAGTAGAAACCTTCCCTTAAAACCTCAAGACGAAACATCCCCATAGCTGGCAAAGTCAGAAAGGGATGATCGATTGCGTTAATGATGGAATCCCCCTTCAGAGCAGGCCCATGAACACATAGGCCACCCCAGGGAGAAAGGATGTTGAGTTCAAGCAAAAGGGAAACGTATCCGTTCCACATAAGCACAACAAAAAACCCTCATGCAGCACACATCATGAGATGAGGGGCATGGGAATACAAAATATAATAAATATGAGTAATGCCCCAGGGAGGAGGTGAAAATACACCACACACATTGGCAGGCAGTGACAATACCCCTGAACCAAGCAGGATACAGGACCATGTACTGTAAAGGAAAGGATAGAATCAATGCAAAGCACAAGCTTCCCTAGCAAAATTCAGAGATCTCAGGCAGCATCATCGAGAACCGAATAAACAAGGGATGATGGAGACACGTCTAGTAAATAGAAACCCACAAAGGCCAAAGGCAACAACCACGACGCCGCAGCGCAAATGTCATCTACTCTGACCCCGTGGAAAAGGGCAGAGGAGGCAGCAACATCCCGCATGTGTAGTAGGCCCAGGGGGACTACTTTGTGCACTGCGGTCATCATACCCAACAGGGACATGATGGCCCTAAACGGGTGCGCTTGCAGGGTGGCCGGCACAGGTTGAGGGCAGAGAGCAGATCGCGTGTGTGAAATGTACGCTCTCATCCTGTGCGTGTCCATGACCAGACCCAGGTAAGAAACCTGCTGGATTGTCCTCGGCATGCTCTTCTTCCAATTGCATCCTGGCCAATTCCAGGGACGATGCTAGAATCAGGAGGTCATCTAGATAGACTAAACTCCTGATGCCTTCCCTGCACAGGGGCTCCAGCGCCACCTCCAGACATTTGGAGAAGGTCCGTGGAGCCAGAGCGTAGCCGAACGGACACTCTTAGACCCTGTCCTGAAAGGCAAATTGGAAAAACTTACTGTGTCTGCGAATGATCGGGACATGGAAGTAAGCATCCTTGAGGTCTATGCTCGAACAGAAATCCCCCCACAGGTGGTGACCATACGGAACGGTTGTTTGGCTATGTGCGCATTCAGATTGCGCAAATCCAAGATCGGCCTCACTCCCCCCGTTCTTTTGGGAACCAGGAAGTAACGGGAGTAAAATCCGTCCTGTCTGAGATCCTCTGGGACCTCTGAGATTGCTCCTTTGCTCAACAATTCCATCACCTCTGACAGTAGAGCGTCTGATCATTCGATCGAGCCTTACTGACATGGTACAGTGCTGACGCCACTCTCAATAACGCTCTGAGAGAGGAAGAGCATGAAGTTGCGGGGCGTTGGCCAGGATTCCCTCTCTGCACTTCCCACCGCCGAGCTCGACCCGAGAGGAAGAGACACGGCCCAAGGAGGGCAGGGAGAGAAAGGGATGAGAAAAAACAGGAGAACAATCATGTGCCGCATTGGGAGGCAAACCGGGGGTACTGAAAGAGAGCCTAGCGCGCAAACCACTGAGCCATCCTGCGGCCCAATCAGCAGCATGCTCTCACCCATAAGAACCTGAGTGAGAGAAGAGCCCGGCATTTGCATATGCGGACGTTGCATCCTGAGTGGAAATGCGTTGCTAAGGAGATGCCAAGTAGGGCAGACGGGACTGGGATGATCAGAAAGAACAGGTAGCAAGACGGAGGCGAAAGTTGGCCACGTTACCTGGCATTTGATCTCGTCATAGTGAGCGGGGTGAGAAGCCACCACGGTTACATCTGTAACAACGGGTGAACTCTCAGGATGCTCGGTAGCCTGCGAATGGCGGGAGAGAGAGGAGCCCGGCATTTGCATACACAAACGTTTCACTGATGGTGAGTGAATGCAAGCACAATCCTGCTGGGCGGAACTCTGAGAGCGAACATGCACCTGACTGGCTAGCCGGCGCTTATGTCTATTAGAGGTGGCAGGTAGAGAGGGGAGAGAAGTTATACCTATAACTCCCTGAGAACTCTCACTACCCTGAACGTAGCTAACATAACTCGTACCTTTACACTGCATAGGGAAAGGAATGGAGCGTGCACAAGCAAAAACATTAGATGACCTACCAGCTGCAGGGCGAGAATGAGGGAAAAGCCGCTCATTCACACCACTGCTCATATCCAACGGGGCCGGCATAGAGACAGATAGAGCGTTCACTGAGTCTCTATTAGCCTCTGAGGAGGCAAACTAGGGCATGTGAAATTCACAAGTGACTTAACAGGCTCAGGCACCGCCTGAGTCTGCACAAAAGTACAACTTACACTCGAGTAACATTTAGCTTGTTTATTGAAATGAAAAAATTGTCGGGCCGAATCTGCGACGCCGTCAGACTCGGCCCATACTCTGCTGATGGAGGAAGAGGTGGGGGCCGTGAGGGCAACGTTGCCACTCGCAGCCCGCTCCACGCCTAGTCAGGACAGTCTGGGCTTCTTAGTTTGGCCATGGAACATCCAGTCTGGGAGTGGGTTGTTGTCACGGTTGAGGAATTCATTGACTCTTCCTCACGCTGGGTTTATGTGTGTGAATGAGAGCGTGCATGGGCGTGGTCGCTGATCATCATTAGGAAGAATCAGCGCCAGCTGTTTCTCATTATTTTGCCTATTTATACTCACCTCTCGCGTCTTGTGTTTGTCAGATCGTTGTTTGTGGATGTCTCTCGTGCTGTGCAGTTCCTCGTGTTCCTGTTTTCTGTGGTTCCAGTTTTCGTTGTCTTGTTTTCACTTCTGGATTATTACTTTACTCATCATCCTGCACTGACCGAGTCGTCTGCTGTATGCCTGCGCTGCCAGCCCGCCTGCATCCCAACGTGCCTTCCAGAGACTTTGTTCAGCCCCGTGATTTCTCTGATGTCGATCCTGGTTATCTGATTACTTCATTGAATACCAGTTTTACTTGCAATTGCCTCTGCCTTATTTTCCCTGTAACAGAACGATCTAACCATTATGGAGGCACCAAGAGAACCCGAGCTCACGCAGTATCTCGCCCACAATGCGGCTCGCATGGAGAAACAGGAAGAAAATCTCACCGCGACGGGTCGCGCAGTTCAGGCACTGGTAGCGCAGGTGTCCGGGCTCACCCAGCAGATTCAACGCCTGGCCACGCCCACTGCACCTTCCCCGCCGCCGGCCCCACCCACTCCACCCACACCCAGCCGTTCGAACGAACCATGACTGCCCGCGCCGGAGAGTTATTCGGGTGAGCCTAATTATTGCAGAGCTTTCTTGACCAAATGCTCTATGTTTTTTGCTCTTCAACCACAGACCTTTGCCACGGAGGCTTCTAAGGTGGCTCTGGTGCTTACATTGCTGACGTGCAACTCTGTGGGGGACGGCGGTGTGGGAGAATCAAGATCTCTGTTGTTCCTCGTTCACGGCACTCTCAGAAGAAATGAAGCAAGTCTTTGATCGGGCGGTCGCAGGAAGAGAGGGGGCACGACAACTTGCCGATCTCAACCAAGGAGAAAGATCTGTGACCAATTACTCCATTGAGTTCCGTACCCTCGCTGCTGAATGCCGTTGGAACGAGGAGGCGCAGTGGGACATGTTCCTGCATGGGCTGGCTGACCGCATCCAACAGGAGGTTTACCCCCTGGATCTGCCCACAACCCTCAATGAACTCATCAAACTGGCGCTCAAAGGTGGATGCCCGTTTGCGTCACCGGGAACAACGAAGTCACACTGTGCCGGTTCCCAGAGTTTTTGTATTTCCTCAGGACACCGGTAATGGTGCGGTCAGCCTCGTCAACGATCACGAGGCCATGCAGGTGGGTCAAGCCCGGCTCTCCCGGGAGGAGAGAGAGAGAAGGAGATCCCGAGGACTTTGCCTCTATTGCGGTGAGGCTGGTCATTTCCTCAATAACTGCCCGGTAAAAGACCGAGCTCGACATTAAGGAAGAGGATTCTGTCGGGTGGGGTCTCCATTCAAGAACTCTCTTCCACCCTCCTCCCGGTGAGATTGCGGTGGGCGACTCGGTCTCATCACTGTCAAGCGCTGCTCGACTCCGGAGCTGAAGGTAATTTTATGGACTGGACTTTAGCACGCAAACTACGGATACCCACCACACCACTGGCCAACAAGATTTATGTCAACGCCCTTAATGGTCAGGAGCTTCCCACCATATCATTCACCACCATTTAACTGACACTGATCACTTCTGGCAACCACTCCAAAGAACTTTCCTTTTATTTACTGGACTCCCCGCACTCACCCATTGTCCTCGGTCAACCCTGGCTCGTGCAGCACAACCTCAGGGTTGACTGGGGATATAATTCTGTTTCGGCCTGGAGCAAGCAGTGCTACATTTCTTGTTTAATGTCTGCTGGTTCGTCTTTGTCTTGTTCTGTGTTGCTGGAGGAGCCGGTGAATTTGTAAAACGTACCCGCTGAGTACCTCGACCTGAAGGAAGTGTTCAGTAAGTCCAGAGCTGCTTCTCTTCCTCCGCATTGTCCCTATGACTGTGCTATAGACTTACTGCCAGGTACGTCTCCGCCTAAGGGCAAGTTATACTCTCTTTCTGTTCCCGAGAGGGAGGCCATGGAGAAATACATTTCTGACTCTCTGGCATCCAAGTTCATCCGCCCTTCCTCTTCTCCAGCATGGGCGGGGTTCTTTTTTGTGGGGAAGAAGGACGGGTCCCTGCGACCATGTATTGACTACCGAGGGCTGAACAAAATCATGGTAAAGAATACTTATCCTTTGCCGTTGATGTCTTCAGCCTTTGAGCGGTTGCAGGGAGCCTCTGTCTTCACAAAATTGGATTTACATAATGCTTATCATTTGGTTCGCATCAGGAAGGGGGATGAATGGAAAACCGCTTTTAATACCCCCAGGGGGCACTTTGAATATTTGGTTATGCCTTTCGGCCTTTCCAACAGCCCAGCGGTTTTCCAGACACTCGTCAATGACGTGCTGAGAGACATGGTAGACCAGTTCATTTATGTCTACCTGGATGATATATTGATTTTTTCTTTGTCTCTCTAGGCGCACGTTCAGCAAGTCAGACGAGTGCTTCAGAGGTTGCCGGAGAATGGGCTTTTTGTCAAGGCGGAGAAATGCGCTTTTCATGCACAGTCTGTTCCTTTCCTGGGTTACATAATTTCGTCTGAGGGAGTGCGTATGGATCCTGACAAGGTTAAGGCTGTGGTAGATTGGCCAAATCCAGATTCCCATAAGGCCCTACAGAGGTTTCTGGGGTTCGGCAATTTTTACTGACGTTTCATTCGTAATTTCAGCCAACTAGCCGCGCCTCTGACAGCCTTGACCTCCCCCAGAACGACGTTCAGGTGGTCCGAAGCAGCCGAGACTGCGTTCGCCAACCTGAAAAGCCGCTTTTTTTTGGCTCCCATTCTCATGACCCCTGACCTTTCACGTCAGTTCGTGGTGGAGGTTGTTGTGGAAATTTCTTTAATAATGTATTCTAACTGATTAAACGACTGAGCAACTGTTTAGATGAGAAAAGGAATGTTGGTTGTGCTGTGGGAAAGGAAGTATGAGGTGTTGAGGTAAACATGAAGCTCCAGCAGGATGGGGGTAGATGCAGATCAATGGGTTTAGGACAGGATAGGAGAAGATACACAACAGAGGGCAGTAAGGATAAGGTGGGGGAAGATAGCATTTGACTTGTGTGATAAGAATAAAGGGAATGTGTTTGATTGACATGAGACAGATGGCAGCATCTTACCACACCCCTTTTTTTATGTGATATATACGTTTGAATGAGCTATATTGAATTAGAGACTCCTCAGACGATTATGTGTGTGTAAGCGGTTGACGCGTCTCTCATATGTGCATAATAGTTAATAAAACTGTTAGAATGTACAAAGAGAACTTTGTCTCTGTTTTCCTTACTCTGAGTGTCGATACATGGAATTACCATCACAAGGTCGATGCGTCAGAGGTGGGGGTAGGTGCAGTACTCTCTCAACGCTCTTCCAAAGACGACAAGATGCACCCCTGCGTGTTTCTTTCTCATCGTTTATCGCCTACCGAATGTAACTATGATATTGGTAACAGAGTTGTTGGCAGTCAAGTTGGCGTTGGAAGCATGGCGACATTGGTTAGAAGGGTCGGGGGTGCCTTTTATCGTTTGGACTGACCATTAGAATCTTGAATACATTCAATCTGCCAAAAGACTCAACTCCAGGCAGGCTCGGTGGGATCTTTTTTTCTGTCGTTTTGATTTTACTCTTTTGTACCGCCCGGGTTCTAAAAACGTCAAACCCGATTCTTTATCTCATATTTTTTATCATTCCGACCCCCGTCTACTCCCGAGTGCATTTTACCGGAGACTCTATTCATCTCCACACTCCGATGGGAGGTTGAATTGTAGATGTATTGATTGTATAAGTTGTTAAACTGTTGTGAGTATTCAGGCAACATTTTAAATGTCTGTGGCATGCTGAAACTGAAGGTGCAAGTAGGAGAACAGGAAACCCTGTTCAAGCGGTTGCCGGGGAGAGAAAGATTTAGCATGTCTGTCTTTTGAGAAACAGGAAACAGGTTAGAGACACACACACATAGTCTGACAGACAAGACAGAAACCAGAAGGGGGCAAGAAGATGTTTGCATTATCC
This sequence comes from Esox lucius, assembly GCF_011004845.1. Classification (NCBI taxonomy): domain Eukaryota; kingdom Metazoa; phylum Chordata; class Actinopteri; order Esociformes; family Esocidae; genus Esox; species Esox lucius. The sequence goes on along the minus strand of NC_047574.1, from coordinate 28,377,027 downwards.
TTATAAGGTATAGAACTGGAATTGGGCCAATGGCACACTTGCTTTGCTAACTTGACGCCTCTATCTTTTGGGCGTAGTTGAATTATAAAATGCTGTTTTGACTGTTGATCCTTGGACATTGTGCGGCGACACTTGTCTCCAAAAGCTTTTGTAATAAACGGAATATGCGGTACGGTAATTGACTTGACTCCTGGTGTTTTATTCTCCTTTCCAACAAACCAACTCGGGGAAGTGTTGACTTCAACAGAATCGAGGGCCAAGACTGCCTTAGAAGGGGTAACACCTCCGTCCCGGTGCCCACAGAACAGATTATTTGTGCCGGAGGAATTACGGTCCGACGTTATTCGATGGGGGCATTGTTACGCACAAAACTCGTTACCTGTGTAATCTACGGCCCTATCTCCGTTTGAGAGTATTGTAGGATATCAGCCACCCATTTTTCCTAGTCTGGAGTCCGAAGTCGCGGTCCAATCCGATCACGCTTTTGTCCAGAGGTGTCACCGTACATGGACCAGAGCCCGTGAGTCTTTGCTCCAAGTGAGGGCGCGCACCAAGGTTAAGGCCGATCGCCACCGATCAACGCCTCCTGTATATGTCGTCGGCTCCCAAGTGTGGCTTTCTACCAGGAATATTCCACTCCGTTCCGTTTCGAATAAGTTAGCTCCCAAATTCATTGGCCCGTTCCCTGTCACCGAAATCGTTAGTCCGGTGACAGTCCGACTCAGACTTCATCCTGCGTACAGGAGGATTCATCCCGTGTTCCATGTCTCCAAAGTGAAACCTGTATTTTATTCTCCCATTAATCCACCTACCCCGGTTCCCCGACCGCCGCGACTCGTGGATGGGGTACCTACATATTCGGTAAATCGTATTCTGGACTCGAGACGGAGGGGACGCGGATTCCAGTATTTGATGGACTGGGAAGGTTACGATCCGGAAGAGAGGAGTTGGGTTCCTGCTGGGGACATTCTGGATCGTTCCCATATTGTTGATTACAATCAACGGGTAGGTTCTCCTGGGAGCGCCAGGGGGAGCTCGTAGGGGGTGGGGTACTGTCACGGCTGAGGAATTCATTGACTCTTCCTCACGCTGTGTTTATGTGTGTGAATGAGAGCGTGCGTGGGCATGGTTGCTGATCATCATTAGGAAGAATCAGCGCCAGCTGTTTCTCATTATTTTGCCTATTTATACTCACCTCTCGCGTCTTGTGTTTGTCAGATCGTTGTTTGTGGATGTCTCTCGTGCTGTGCAGTTCCTCGTGTTCCTGTTTTCTGTGGTTCCAGTTTTCGTTGTCTTGTTTTCACTTCTGGATTATTACTTTACTCATCATCCTGCACTGACCGAGTCGTCTGCTGTATGCCTGCGCTGCCAGCCCGCCTGCATCCCAACGTGCCTTCCAGAGACTTTGTTCACCCCCGTGATTTCTCTGATGTCGATCCTGGTTATCTGATTACTTCATTAAATACCAGTTTTACTTGCAATTGCCTCTGCCTTATTTTCCCCGTAACAGTTGTCTGTGTCGGTTTTAAAACCACAGACCTCAGGTACAGGGGTCGGCCTGGGAGGCAGGGTGCTAAAGCCCCTCTAGGGGGCGGAGCTCCACGATATATAACGCTTTATGCCGACATCGGCAAGACATATGTGTGCTATCTGGGAAGTTATAATGAAGCTAACTCAGCTAGCTAACATCCATTTGAAGAAAACAATATTGAATAAAACCATCTAGCTGGCTAACTGTAGAAACCATCAGTCCTGTGTTCCAATGGCATGAAGTGTTTGCTAATCCAAGGCAAATTGATCACTAGAAAACCCTTTTGTGATTATGTTAGCATGAAAACTATTGTGCTGATTAAAGAAGCAATAAAAGTAGCCTTTAGACTAGTTCAGTATCTTCAGCATCAGCGTTTGTGGGTTCTAATACAGGATCAAAATGTTCAGGAACAGAGAACTACCAGAGTGCACATTTCACTTGAGAAGCAAAATCAGGTACAGAACGTGAATGATACATTATTTTTCATGAATCACTATATACACCAAAAACAGATGCAAATCCCTTAGAAATGCATTGTTTTCTGGAAGGTTTTATACTTCACTCCCTCAATCAAGAAGACTGACTTCCTGATAACTTCTTTTGGGAAATTCAAAATACAGTTTAACTCCTAAAGAGGGACAAAACCTCTGGGCTGGACAGATTACCCTGGTACTCAAAATAAAACTCTGTTCACTCATCTTACCTGCACAAAATGGTTGGCGAGGCGTATATTGATGGAGCACTAACATCTACTCTTCCATTCACATACTGTAAACAGACGTCTCTCCTCAGCACAGATCCAAAAATATTAAGAAATGCTTAGCAGACTGGTAGGCAAACGACTCCATGATCAGACAGGTTTTAATTCCTAGCAGAAATTATTTTTTTATTCTTAGGCGTCTTTTTACATCACCAGGGGTCAAAAGGATATATGGATCTTGCTCTTATGTGTCATGATACTGAGTCAGTGTTCTACAGAAATTTCATATCAGAGATGGATTCATAACATTTATTATTTTTGATTATTTTTTAGAAACTTGAATACATCTTGAATACATCTGCTTGCTGTTGTTGTTTTTTTTGCTTTTAAACTCAAGACAAGACGTTCATTTTAGGTTGCAGGATACAGAGATTCGCTGTCAGATCTCACAATGAACCTTGATTGTTATGCAGACCCAAAGAACAGTGAGACTGTGATGTAATGAAAGATGTGTCTTGGAAAGTCTGTAAAGGTGCAATGTTGTCTGGTGTCTCAACTCAGTGGAACATTCTAATCTTACACCAATGTGCTTATTTACTTCCTCAGAGGAGCCGACATACAACCCTGTTTCCAAAAAAGTTGGGTCACTGTGTAAAATGCTAATAAAAACAGAACGCAGTAAAGTGCAAATCATTTATACCTGTATTAAATTGAAAATAGTACAAAGACAACGTATCAAAGGTTGAAACAGAGAAATGTTAATGTTTTTGGAAAAATACAATTTAAAGCCAGAAACACATTTAAAAAATGTTGGGACAAGGGCATGTTTACCACAATGTTGCATCACCTCTTATTTTAACAATACTCTAAACATTTGGGAACTGAGCAGTCCAATTGCTATAGTTTTGAATGTATTTGCATTCTTGCTTGGTATAGGATTTCAGCTGCTCAACAGTTCGCAGCCTCCTTTGTTGTATTTTTCGTTTGAACTGTGCTCTGATAACAAGCCAGATGGTCCCACTCCTCTTTAGTCCGGAGGATACGACGTCCATGATTCCCAAAAAATTTAAACATTTTGATTAGTCAGATCACAGGACAGTTTTCCACTTTGCCTCAGTCCATCTTAAATGAGTTCGGGCCCAGAAAAGGTGGCAGCGTTTCTGGATCTTGTTTATATATGTTTTCTTCTTTGCATGGTAGAGTTTTAACTTGCATTTGTGGATGCAGCCACATACTATGTTCACAGACAATGGTTTTCGGAATTGTTCCTGAGCCCATGCAGTGATTTCCACTACAGAATTTCTTAGTTTCAACATTTGATATGTTGTCTTTCTACTATTTTCTATTGAATATAGGGTTTAAATTATTTGCACATCATCTGTTTTTATTTACATTTTACGCAGCGTCCCAACTTTTTTGGAAACGGGGTTGTACAAGATGAGAGGTCATGCTGGCCTCCTTGAATTTACCTGCTGATTCATCTGAGAGACCCAATTTCCCGATAACGTGGCACTTACGACGGTTTAACAATGCACGTAGCCTTAAGATGGATCTGTTTCCCAATTGGAAGTGCTAAGTACAGTATCGGCTGTTTGGAATGGAATTAGGCTAGGTTTGGGGTTTGGAATGGAATTAGGTCATGAATAAGTTTTAAAATATAGCCTATTGCATTTCGATAGAGCTTTATTAGGGGAGACTGGGGTTGTCTGGCATACCTTTTATTATCTGCCGTATTCCTCTGGCATGATTTATATAAAAATATTCTAACCAGTAGCTTATGAAAGGTTAATGTCTCAGCTATAAATACATATGTTTTAATGTACACAAATATTTTCTAAAATTAGGTGATTCGTGATTTAAGTCACGTTGTGCATTTGTGCCAACCAGCCTCATCACGAGGTTGGTTGGCACAATGTTAAAATGCTATAGTTACAGGGTGGACTGAGCATTATATCCAACCAATGGGATGGACTTCAGCCAATCAAAATCAAATCTCTGGAAATCGATCATGTGACACTTTAAAAAGAAAATGTAATTGGAGGGTCCTTTAGGGTTTTTCTCATTGAACTGTGGGTGAATTCCTGTAAGTTATTCCAATAACCGTTTTAAAAGCTTCAAATAATCAGTTTTTAAGTGGTTCCTCAAATTACTATTTAAGAACCTTTGGGGTAGATTTTTTATTGAGCAAGTTGTTTGTTTGTGTAACAAGTATTAATAGTTCTTTACAATAACATAAAATTACATTTTTCCTTTAGGAACTTATAAGCATTCTCCCACAGTTTCAAGTAAGGACTTTTGGAAAAAATATTTTCTAATGCTACAATTTGTAAAATAGTAATGCAGTTTATTAGGCTAGACATGATGAAGGTAAAAGGTAATGATAAAGGTTATGAACCTACAGTGTGATAAAAGTGCACAGGGAAAAGCTTGCCCCCTTTCCAATAATTATAAAGGATCTTATTCTGATAACCTAAAATGCTTGGTGGCTTTTTAGGTCATTAGAATAAAATAATGAGCTTACTTTTATTCACTACCATCTCATCATTTAGGCTGGCCTGTCCATACACTATCTGCAAGCAATCTAAATCACTGCCTCCAATGCAAATGCACTGCTGCAGGATGGGTCACGTGCTGGGTTACACTGCCCTTTCAGCAAACTCTCTGTCTTCTATGTTTTCTCAGTGTCTATAAAGTATACAAATATCAAATAATATATATTTAAATAAAATATTGGTACAAATTGTATTTTAAACATTTCACGTTTTAAAATGTCTGTGCACTGCCTCATTATAAATAGCTTTTTATCACAAACGAACCAATTCAGTGGAATGCATGACCATACCATCTTCTTCCGCTTATCCGGGGCCGGGTCGCGGGGGCAGCAGTCTAAGCAGGGATGCCCAGACTTCCCTCTCCCCAGACACTTCCTCCAGCTCTTCCGGGGGGACACCGAGGCGTTCCCAGGCCAGCCGGGAGACATAGTCCCTCCAGCGTGTCCTAGGTCTTCCCCGGGGTCTCCTCCCGGTGGGACGGGACCGGAACACCTTCCCAGGAAGGCGTTCCGGAGGCATCCGAAACAGATGCCCAAGCCACCTCAGCTGACCCCTCTCGATGTGGAGGAGCAGCGGCTCTACTCTGAGCTCCTCCCGGGTGACCGAGCTTCTCACCCTATCTCTAAGGGATCGCCCAGCCACCCTGCGGAGAAAGCTCATGGAATGCATGACTGATGGAAAATGTTTTCATTTTCTTTATGCAGATTTGAGAATAAAAAAATCTATTTGATGTTTTGCAGAATAAGAAACAAATACTGTCAAACAAAACCTGAATTTCTTATGCTATGCAATTTTTCTCTGTTTTTAAAACCTTTGTTTTGTTTGACAGTAACAGATTTCCTCTTAATGCTCTACCTACATAGCTGTGAAAAGTTGAATATTCTTATCCATTAATGGGAGGAATTGATGGTTAAATTAGGTAACGTTTATCACACAAGACCTGTAGCTCTTTCACAAAAGTATGTGAACCACCCAAATGTTCATATTGCTCTTATGACCATAACAATGTCTAATCATATCCTATTTTAAATTAAGATGTGACCCACCCTGGTTGCCTAAGACCTTTGTTGCGTATCCCTACCTCCACCCAACAGGCACGTACTCACTACCCATGCACACACTAAAAATACAGTTTCCAAACAGTTGGCACATTAATGTTGCGTGTGAGTGAAACTGGATTTGAAATGATACTGGATACTTGAAAACAAATTCAGAACATCTTTTCCCTTTCCTTTTCACATTGCACGTTTTTTTCTTCACATAGCTAAAGCAAATACCAGGAAGTTTATTGTTTGATAAAAGAGACAGACCAAATGGCACCAGGATGGTGTTTCATGTTTGTTTTTCAACTTCGTCCCAAACACAAGGCAACAAAAACATGCACACCCAGCTCAGTCCATTTTACTTCATTCTTAAAAACTATATTTACCATGTAATATTAGCTAAAAAAATATGTAAAAACAAAATCTAATTACATTTTCTTACATAATATTATTGATGGCATTCATGGGGGGATGAGCCAATTAAAATCTGTGTATTACAGTATAAGGCGTTCAACTAAAGCCAGACTGGAAGCACTCCTTATTTTTCAATAAGTGCCTTTGGGATCTTTGACAAGAGAGAGTCAAAACTTTAACATCCCATCAAATCAACAGCACACTGTCCCCAATCCCTGCCCTGGGACATATGGATATCCTTAGGCTAGAAGAAAGATTGCCCCCTACTGGCACTCTATAAACCCTTCCTGCAGCATCATGTCTCCTATTCAGGGACCAGTCCTGCTTAGCTTCATAAGGAGTAGGATGCGGTGGGATTTGTATGTATATGCATGTAGTTCAAAAGAACATGCTGGTTTGCATTTGTGCAGTGGCTAAACAGTGTTGTGCAATGACTGGTTGGACTGGATGGCTATGGAAACCAAAAAGGGCAATTTCAAAATGTAACGTCTGTATTTATAGAATAACCATCATAACCAATAGTTATATTATGCAGGCTTAGAATACTTATATTTAAAACTATATTTTCATTAATGTATTCTAAATAGGATGAAGATATCATTTAGAAACTGCAAAATTATGTTTTTAATTGCACTTCCTCTTAGATTTTTCTGAATAATTTTTTTTCATCTGGGTTATTTCAAAGGTTTTCACCTATATTCCTACACTGGAACAGGTTGAACATGAGAGTTGTTTGTGATTAAAAGTAGCCCAGCATACCTCCTGACAGATTTAAGTCAATCTCTGTAGACTGTCAGTTGGTATTTTCCCAGGATGGGACACACAGTGCATCGACTACACCCAGTATGCCTAAATTACTATAAATAGAAACTATTATTGTTTCTACCCATAAAGAGGACATCGCCTCAGAGGTGCAGGCAAATAATGTGAAGATATGCAAAAACTACATTTTAGGTGAAAAGGGGGTAAAATGTTTTGTCATAAACATAAATGGTGATATGCTCAAACAAGGTATATTTAAGCAATAAGGCATGACAGGATATGGTATGTAGTTAATAGATACAAGCTTCAAAGAGTGCCTGTATAAAGCGCATAGCTCTAGTATTTTGGCGATATACCACAAACCCCTGAAATGCCTAATTGCTATTGCAAACCGGTTGCCAACACAATTACAGCAGGAAAAAGTGATAAAATGGCTTAGCTGTGGTATACAGTGTAATATGCACAGCTATCAGCCAATCATCATCCGGGATTCAAATCTCTGATTTATAACTGACCATATGTATACCATTTTATTTATGTTTGTATGTTTGTAATCAGTTTATTGTAGCAATAACAAACCTTTGTTGTTTTTGTTGTATATAGCCATTAGGGCTGTTTTCAGGATCTCTACCTGGTATTGTGCATCAGAGCAGCCCTTAGCCAAGGTGTATTAAAAAGTTCATCTTTTAAGCAGATGTATAGTCCAATGCCTTTCCTATGTATATCAGTTAACCCCCCCCCCCAGCCTTTTTTTTTTATTGGGCTCTCTGGTCCAGGGGAATCCAATTTTGTTTGACTCTCTCACAGTCATAAAAATAACTGTCCAAGGGGATGGATATTGACATAGATTAGCAACGAGTTAACAAATAAAAACAAAGATCTGTCACCATCCTGTTGAAAAGTGTTAAACTCAGCACACTCCTCGGAAAGGCGGGAAAGGAATGTTCAGGGCTTATGCTCCACAATAAGAAAGCTGTCAATCCCACAATCGGCCAGCTGGTAATTATCGAATGCTTAAGTAAGATTTTCAAGTGTGTTGGGAAAGAGGATCTCTTTTAATCTCACTGAAAAAGCTAAATCCAAAAAGATTATGGATGATAAAACAGCACAAACTAAGTTTTAGAACAAGGACTTTGACAGGATTGCAATCAGCTGTGATCTAAACACAATATGTGCCATGGGAGAAGTCAACAAAGACGTTGTAAAGGAAAGTCTTGGAAGCAAAAGCTGTACTCTGCATGGGCTTATTGCAGACAGACAGGTGTTTCTGTCTTGTGTTGTGGTAACCAGCCACTGTTTGTGCCGCTGCCCAGTTTTTTTTCTCCAAATATTTCCATTCACCCAAAATGCAGGAAAGTTGTAGATTCCCTGACTCCTTCTAAGCTCTAAACAATATCCCTGAGGGTTTGGTGAGACTATTTCTTTTGGCCCTTCTAACTCCATTGAACTGTGTATTTGTAAAGCAGGTCCCATGAAGAAGTTATCAAATTGCCGACAGGCATTGATGTTGGTCATATTAGTCAGCTCTAACCCAAGTTGTACACGGATTAAGCCACGTCCTGGACATAAATATAAAGCTCAGTAGAAATCTCCATTGAGCTTGATTTATTTTAGAAATCATTGATCTAGATTTTTAAACATCAAACCATAGATGTTAGGCTAATACAGAAAACAGATGATTAAGTTTGAAGCCAACATTTAAGGCCCTTTCACACTGCATTAAGCTTAACCCTGGGATATCCCAACCCAGGCTGAGACTGGCATTGGACTAGCTTAGGAGGGATTCACAGAAATGTTAGTTAAACCGGGGCTGAACAAATATATTAATTACTAGCCCACTTAGAATATGTTTTACACAGTCGACATAAAAAGTCTACACACCCCTGTTAAAATGACAGGTTTTTGTGATGTAAAAGAATGAGACAAAGAGGCCTACAGCAACATTAAAGGAACTGCAGGAATTTCTGGCAAGTACTGGCTGTGTGCTACATGTGACAACAATCTCCCGTATTCTTCATATGAATGGGCTATGGGGTAGGGTGGGAAGTCCCCCAAAAGCACATGGGAAAATGTGTTATTGTCTGATGAAACCAAGATTGAACTTTTTGGCCATAATTGCAAAAGGTATTTTTGGTGCAAAAACAACACTGCACATCACCCAAAGAACACCATACCCACAGTGAAGCATGGTGGTGGCAGCATCATGCTTTGAGGCTGTTTATCTTCAGCTGGAACCGGGGCCTTAGTCAGGGTGGAGGGAATTATGAACAGTTCCAAAAACCTTCAGGCATCCGTTAGAAAGCTGAAGATGAAGAGGAAGTTCACCTTTCAGCACGACAACGACCTAAAGCACACATCCAAATCCACAAAAGCATGGCTTCACCAGAAGAAGATTAACGTTTTGGAATGGCCCAGCCAGAGCCCAGACCTGAATCCAATTGAACATCTGTGGCGTGATCTGAAGAGGGCTGTGCACGGGAGATGTCTTCGCAATCTGACAGATTTGGAGCACTTTTGCAAAGAAGAGTGGGCAAATATTGCCACGTCAAGATATGCCATGCTAATAGACTCCTACTCAAAAAGACTGAACGCTGTAATAAAATCAAAAGGTGCTTCAACAAAGTATTAGTTAAAGGGTGTGCACACTTATGCAATCAGGTTATTGTGAGTTTTACATTTTTTTTTTTCCGACGCAAAGATTTCCATTTGTTTTCCAATTGAATTGTTCACATTATAGGTCGCATTAAAGGTGGAAACAGTTCTGACATTATTTATCTTTGTCTCATTCTTTTACATCACAAGAACCTGGCATTTTAACAGGGGTGTGTAGACTTTTTATATCCACTCTATGTTAACACTATCTTGGCCTGAGGCCAAAATTTCCCTTAGCATAGGGCCAAGAAGACTGTTAGCCCTGGGCTAAGGTGCAGTGAGAACATGCCTTTACTGTGATGTGTGCTGCTTTCTTTATTCTTTATTCATTTAAATAATTTAGTTTTGACAAGTGCAGTTGATTAGCTTCGACGAAGACCCTGGAAATGGTGAGGAAGTCAAGATTTAGGTACAACAGTTGCATTAAGATTTTTATCACAATCTAAACTGTGATTATCAAAATGACATGTTGACTAATTATCCTGTGTGTTACAAGAATGGAGAGTACTTAAAGACAACCACTGCCATGAGGGACAGCAGGAAATCCAGTGGAGTGCTTGCACTCATCTAGCATTAAATTACATACATTGATCATTAGAAGATTCTTCACACTGGTCATCTCACAACATATAAATTACCTTTTTGACAACACAATACTTATTTTTATACACTTTCTGGAGAGATGAATAGCTATGAACTATTTTCCCAGACGTAGTCAACTTTTTACTGGTACAGTATTTACAGTGTTGTACAAAATCATTACCTTCACCAATTTTCAAATTTTACAGAATTACAATTGAGATTTCCTTTGGTTAAATATTTTATTTTACTGCCCTTTGTCACCGGTTCTGTTCGTAATTTTTATGGACAGAATTTCTAGGCGCAGCCAGGGGCCGGAGGGTGTCAGGTTTGGGGACCACACGATTTCGTCTCTGCTCTTTGCGGATGATGTTGTCGTGTTGGCCCCTTCAAGCCAGGACCTTCAGCATGCACTTGGACGGTTTGCAGCCGAGTGTGAAGCGGTGGGGATGAAAATCAGTACCTCCAAATCCGAGGCCATGGTCCTCAGTCGGAAAAGGGTGGCTTGCCCACTTCAGGTTGGTGGAGAGTGCCTGCCTCAAGTGGAGGAGTTTAAGTATCTAGGGGTCCTGTTCACGAGTGAGGGAAGGATGGAACGGGAGATTGACAGACGGATCGGTGCAGCTTCTGCAGTAATGCGGTCGATGTATCGGTCTGTCGTGGTGAAGAAAGAGCTGAGCCGCAAGGCGAAGCTCTCGATTTACCGGTCAATCTACGTTCCTACTCTCACCTATGGTCATGAGCTTTGGGTCATGACCGAAAGGACAAGATCCCGGATACAGGCGGCCGAAATGAGCTTTCTCCGCAGGGTGGCTGGGCGATCCCTTAGAGATAGGGTGAGAAGCTCGGTCACCCGGGAGGAGCTCGGAGTAGAGCCGCTGCTCCTCCACATCGAGAGGGGTCAGCTGAGGTGGCTTGGGCATCTGTTTCGGATGCCTCCGGAACGCCTTCCTGGGAAGGTGTTCCGGTCCCGTCCCACCGGGAAGAGACCCCGGGGAAGACCTAGGACACGCTGGAGGGACTATGTCTCCCGGCTGGCCTGGGAACGCCTCGGTGTCCCCCCGGAAGAGCTGGAGGAAGTGTCTGGGGAGAGGGAAGTCTGGGCATCCCTGCTTAGACTGCTGCCCCCGCGACCCGGCCCCGGATAAGCGGAAGATGATGCTATGCTATGCTATTTTATTTTACAACACTGCCACTCAAAATCAATTACTGTAAGGTGACATTTTATGTTGAGAAATATGTGTAACAAAAATTAAATTACATGTTGCTTGCATAAGTATTCATCTTCTACACATTACTATTTGGTGGTAGACAATGTTCCTTTACCTTGTACTTGGATAATTTAAATGGAGAAAGTAGAATTTTCTCTCAAACTTCAGTTATTAGGGGACTGATGCTGGTTTTCATTAAGTATTTTCCCAAATTTTGCTACATCTGTTCTTCCTTAAATTTTAACAAAATGCCCAGTCAATCTTGATGAGAACAATCACCATATGACTTCACCAGCTTACTTCACTCTAGAAATTGTGTATCTTGGGGCGAGGGGAGTTTTAGGATTTCGACACACATGATGCTTTGACAATCTGTCTTTTGGTCTCTTAAGACTACAAAATAATTTCTCACATCGCAGCTGGGTCACTCTCATGTTTTCAGATTATATTTTTTTCAATGTTTTTCTAGCCACCTTCCAATACAGGACAGTTATATGTAGAGCTAATGATATGGTTGACCGTTAATGAAGTCCCACTGAAATCTATAAATTAGTGTCCATCAAAGTGATTGTTGGATACTCTCTGGCTCCTCTCACGTTTGCTTGCTTGAACATTGACATTTGAGGGATAGTCTTTCCTTTCTGATTATTGATCCACTGTGTTCAGTGGGAAATCTAAAACAATAAAATATTATTTTGTATTCTTTTCCAAATCTATGCATTTGTATTACTTAATTCTGTAGAATGCTCTTTGGTCTTTATTTTTCTGCATATTAACAGCCTAACCAATGGGAAAGACCAATGATCCTTTTACATTAACGTTTTTATCCAAACAGGTTCACATGTAGAAGCCAATGGTAAGGTAACAGTGTCCACATGAGGACATGTTCTCTGATCTGTGTCAACAGGGAGGTTCCATAGCACAGGGTATGCAAGCAACCCTTTTTTTTTTCTTACATACATTTTCTAACAAGAAACCAGTTCTACCTTACAATAATAGATTTTGAGCATCAGTGTTAAAATATAAATGTCTTTACAAAATCTAATTAGAATATACAGTATTATTTGAATGTTAAGTACCATTTCTGTCTGAGGATTTTATCTGACAAATATTTTAAAATCTTAAATTTACTTGCATATTCCCCACTGATTAATTTGGCCTTACACAGCCAGAAGAGACAACAACACCCCAAGCCTGGCTCCTTTAAGTTTCAGCTTAGATTACTAACATACTATGGTGAGTTTCTTCTTAGCCACTATATTTCAACATCTTATTGCTTGCTATTATGGGGTTTTGACTGCATATGCATATAAACACTTATGACAACTGTCATGAAATGGACTTTATAAAATAAATCTGATGACATATTCAGCAATTTTCTTTCCTGTTCTGCATTTCGAATATTTGGCTGACCTAAACTGTCTGTGATAGTGGAAAGATGATAAAATAGTGATGAACTCTAGATTAGGGTTTATACATTCCAAGTCATATTTCTGGACCTTTTCTGCTCAGTCTTCCTTGATTGTGTTCCTGCTGTTCGTGAGAACACTGTGCAACAGACGGTTGGCCTGGGCAGAGTCTCCGCACGTAATGTATCATTCAGTAACAACATATGATAGGTCGTCTTACCTTGGTAAACCATTGTCTATTTGACAGAGAAAAATATGTCAAACAAGAAAGCCAAAGACAAACACAAGAACACAATCTATTAATATAGTGAACAGAGAATATAGATTTGAACAGTTATGAAACTTTTTTTTTCTGTTGAAATATTGATACTGTATTAAGCAGTGGGAGTGAGAAGCCAATTTGAGGCATGAGTGTGAAAAGCAAACACCTTATGCACTGCACTAATAGTTTTAACTTACGTAAAGCAAGTGTTACAAAAATACATACAGATCAAACATATTGCTTCTTTAGGTGAAAAAGTATTTGCAATGTTACACATACACTTCACATGTAAGTACTTCATAAATGTTTTTCTGTCTTTACAACTAAACTGAAGAGTGCAGGTGTGGTTTGTCCAGGTTCTAGTATGTTTGCAAATGTGTACGTGTTAGCGTGCGAATGTTGGAAGATTGCAGGGCCCTCGCGTGTCTCTCGAGCTGCGATCTTGCCAATCCTGTTTGGGGTGTTCCATTCAACCTGACACGTATTCCATTATCTGGTTACATGAAGGAATGTAAACTACAAAGAATGTAATGGGCCCTGCAAGAAAGACAGATGCTGTATGGCAGAATACTTATCAATGGAGAAAAAGCATTTCTGTTGCACCATTCATAAATCTACTGACACAACTGTGTTCCTAAGCAAACATTGGCCCCTACAAAAGCTGGGTGTACTGCAATGGAATCATAGTGCAACCAACGGGTGATATTACTTCGCTGATAGAGTTTAATCAGTACTATATTCTATATTTAGAAGTGTGCACAGAGCAAAATGGAATTTTGAAAAATGACAAACACATTACAAACACACGTACATACATGCACTCACTCACACACACACTCTCTCTCCCTCACACACACACACACACACACACACACACATGCATACACACACAGATAGGAGCCAATCTAAACATACAGAGGAAGGCTTGGTTCCTGAGCATGTAAACACTGTCAAGTGCTGTCAACACACATCAAAGTCTGCTGAGACAGAAGTAATCCCAACTGACAGGCCAGCTCTCACCTCCATGCTGGAGTACCAAAGTTATGACTCTTTATTTTCCCTTATTAACTAGGAGAAAAAAGCAATCCCATGCAGCACAATCATTCCTGCCAAAACAAAATGCATCAATCCCCATAGAGATGGACTGAGCACTCTACTTTAACAAAGTATGTTTTAGGATGGACATCTGTGGAGATAGATTTCTATCAAATTGTTGTAAACTTGTATACAGTATACAATATATACAGTGAGTCACAATACACAATACAAGAACATACAAATACAGTAACATTACGTTAGCTAACTCATCTCAGCCTCGGCTTGATTACAGTGTCTATCAGGTGACTTGATAGAGTAGAAAGACTGGAAATATTAAATGAATTAACTGGGCGATGAAGACGTGAAACTCATCTGCAGCCAACTTCCATCCGCCAATGTTCAAAGTCAGTGTTTGTCTTGATTGTTTTGAAATTAAAATCCATACATTGATGTAAATCAACAACATACTGCCTAAAATTAAGCTAATTGTAAAATGTGTATCTTAAATACTTACTACCCAACCCTTTATTTATACAAGTAATTATGTGCTGTGTTATTTTGTATGTATGTTTTTCAACATATAAGGGTTCTAGAGACTATGAATAACCAGAACTAAGGAGGTCCGAATCTGGATTCCGTATGCAGCTGATCCATGAAATTAGACTAACAAATACGCAATGCCACTCACATATATGTATTGGTCCTGACAAATATGTGGAGCCACTCACAAATATGTAAGGTCTCTCATAAATCTGTAAAAGACAGGTGAGAAATGCTGTAACATTCACAAAAACATGTTTGAACACGGTCTTACAATTATTTGCTAATCGTCACTATTTGTTTTTGTTAACGATTCATATTTGTTTTGGATTTTAGTAATCTGTGTGGGACCTCTATTGGTTGACTGTTACTCTCCATGGTAACTATCTATAAATAATAAAATGACTGAACTAATTTTCCTTACAAAATACCATAGGTATGCTTAAAAACAGCTTTTCTGTTTGAAATTGGTGTGGCTGCACCCCAACACCAGATTGATCATGACCACCGGTCATAGAAATATTCAAGCTGGCCTCATAAAGAAAACGTATGAAATCATCATGCAATATTCTCGGTTATTTCTTTTTTTCATCAACCTTTCCATCATATCTAAACTTCTTACAAATAGTATAGAATGGTGTTCATTCGGCAGCATGTTCGGTTGAGTTTGATGCTCTGAACGTAACTTGCACTTCTGAAGCGATCAGCATGTCTTCTTTAAACAGTAGCTAAGGTGGGGGACTCGAGTCACATGACTTGACTCGAGTCTGACTCAGTCATTTTATTATTTATAGGACATTCTCCTGATTAAAATGATGCCCCACTTGTACCTTGAAACTTAAATGAGTCACGTACATTATATTTCTTTTTTTTTCTCCGTACAACAGCATCACTCATCTTGTTGTGAGCTTGTTGTAAGTAAACCGGAAACTGCAATACCGACTTACTCGACAAAAGCGGAAGTTCCTCACTACGCTGGTGCACAGAGTCTATTGGGGATGGTGACTGATATTAGGGGGCTATATTTTTTATAGACTAACCACTGAAAGTATTAATTTCCCATTAAAGACATGCTAGCTAACATATGTCACTATAATCACCAGGTTCTGTTTTGTTTTTGATGTTGTTCCTTAATGTAGCCTGTCCTTTTTGTTCTGATTGTTTACACCTGTTTGTTGTTTAGTCTTTGTTAACACCGTATTTACAGCTTCTGAAAAAATTAAGAGACCACGGCACCTTTTTCTTTCCTTTCCAAAAAAGTCAAGAGGAAGGTTTTGAGTGAGGAACAGAAGGATTAAAAAGAGACCAATGCAAATTGGACGCGATCTGTTCCTAACTCAAAACATTCATTTTCAATTTGTTTGGAAAGGAAAGGAAAGAAAAAAGTGCAGTGATCATTAAATTTTTTCGGGAGCTGTAGTTTGCCCTAGTCTGTTGCCCTTTAATTGTTGAGTCATTGCATCGTTTATGTTTGTCCCTGCCACCAGTCCGTGTTTTTGCAGTTTTCTTGTAGTTCTCTCGTCCTGCCTCAGTTCTCCATTAAAATATTTTGTTGTACTTCTAGTCCTGGGTCCTGCTTCACCTCAGCTCATGACAAATATAGTGTATGTAGATGTTCATTTACTATAACCTATAGTTGACAATATTATTTTGGCTACATAGTACAGCCATTTTTGTGACTTTTGTTGGTGTTGGCTGGATGAAAACATTGGACTTTAATTTCTTTATTTGGATAGAATTTAATTCATATTAGATCAGTATTTAACACAAGCTATGAGACAGGTATACTTTTAGCTAACCTTGACCAAAAATAACCTTATTTTGATAGATTTTACACCCATTGTTACTCTAAAAATACATGATGAAAATATGTTTTGGGAAGTATGCCCAGACCCCCCAAAACGAGGCTTAGCCCCCCATCCGTGATTTTCTAGTGACGTCCCTGCTTTCCGCTAAAGTTTCATTTCAACCTTATCCACCCAGAAACCCTGTTATCTGGAACATTCAACCTTAATAATTCTTTAGACTACTCTTTTCTAAATCCAACCACCAAACCTTGACCATTTTCTTCTCTGACCTGCACAGACCTTCCCTTAGCATACATCTAAATTTGAGCGACAACTTTCCCAACACCAACGCCACGACCATGTACATCTAGCCAGGTTGCCAGTACATAAACATTTATGTGAAACAGCCGGTCCATACGTAAGTGTTTACGTCTGAATGCGTATGTTTGAATATGTAAGTATGTGTACAGTACATATGCAAGGATATAACATTACGTACAGTTACTTGAGGTCGGTAATTATCACGTTGAAATATAACTGCGAGTAGACAACAATTCGTCCAGCTCATCCTCCTCAGGCGTATGACATTACACTGAATGAGGAAGTAGAATGCCTATTTTTAAATAGTCTCAAGTAATACAAGTTTGATTTAGGGGTTTACAATTGGCCACATAGAAAAATAAGGTATGAATTAACAGTATCTGAAAGTACAGATATTTTCCATTCCTACCCATAGCTAGGCTTGTTGAGCCATGAGACTGTTTGTTAAACAATGAGAGTGCGGTAATCTTACTGATTTATCACTGCTTGAGAGTATTGATCACTGCTTGTAAATTTACAGGTTTAACAATGACGTTGAACGGGATTTTTGACACATCACGTATGTGCATAGCACAAACAGTGGTTATTGTTTGACTTTGATATTTTAAGTGGTTTTACTCGTTACTCAACAATTTATTTATATACAGCCTTCTATAAACTGTATTTTTTATCAAGTTATTACTAGAAGGACCTATTTTCAAATTACTTTTATCAAAATAAAATAAATAGTTTTCTTGTGCATTTCACTTGTCCTGAAAATCATTTGGTGAGGCTCTTCACTGTGAGATGAAAATGAGGGCAAGGAATGCAGGTGAAGGAAAATACTGATGTTTTGTCATATTGGTACCTGTGTGCCCAGGCATAAAGAAATATTAAAATATTGCTTCTAACTTCAATAAGTGCAAATTCAAATTAAATGCAGCTGCCCTGTATTGCCTCTAATTGGGGATCATATATAAGTTCTGTTTTCCCCCCACTGCTGTGTTGATTATTATTTATGCTTTGTGCGTTTGGAGTCAGTTATTGCTTCGTTTTGTTGCTTCAAAAGAACAAATAAAGGAATGTTTCTGTACTTCAGTTCTGTACCTCGTGTCCTGCCGCATGACAGATATAAATGTAGTTAAGTATTAGACTACAACAGAGAATAAATGACAATAGAACGCAAGACTCGAGCAACGAAAAAAAAAATGTATAGTAAAATTCCAGGAGTAGATTGGATGTGGAAATCTGAATCCGCCTCAGAAATAATCAACCATTTTAAAGCAATCGGCTGATACTTAATATTACATTTTTGCCTACAGTATTATCAACCAAGACTGAAAGCTAGTAGAAATATATCATCCCTAGTCATAATGGGACCAATATTGGGATGATATCTCTATCCAGCTGTGAGGGGTTTGAGGTGGTGCAAAAATTTGGAAAAGATTGTGAACCTAACTTCTAGAAATGAAAATAAATTATATATAAGATTATGTTTTCATCCTTATATCTTCATCTTTAACTCAAATGTTCATCCTTTTTCAAGTTCGGGCTGGTAAAAAGCATAGAGAAATGAATGGTTTCTAGTCTGTCCCCAGACCCAGAGCGTTGTCTGGGGGAGAAGGTGGGGTTGATTGTGTGCTGCAAAGTTGTATTTGGAAGTAATTGGGAAGTGTTTGGGGAGGGTTTTAGGGGGGCTGTGTGATGACAGCTGTGTTTATCTTCCTTGCACTCTATTCTATCAACCCTTCTGTGGTTTCAGGGGAGATGAAGGGAGACTTAACAAAGCAGTAGTCTCATTAGAGATCTATCCAAATTAATAGAGCATTTCTCTTTTGTTGCTTTGACGGGAAAACCAAACAATGGCTGATTTTCAACTTAAATTACAGTTTCATTAGGAGATATCAACATTTAATGTATGTTGTGGACTGGTCCTGAATAAAAACATAGGTCTGTTTCTATAAATAGTCCTACACTGTCTATTAAAAGAATGTCCACGCATATAGTTATTTAAAGGGAAAACGAAAACATTTGTAGGTTGATTATACAAATCCTTTTGGATTGTGTAAAATTGTGTAAGTATATACTCAAAGGGGTACCATGTGACACTCAACTTGGTGAATGCCTGTTTTGTTGTCGTGAGAGTATTTCAAATTTCCTTTGACTTAAGGTATTACATCATAGTATCCAGTCATAACAACTGGGCTTCTGCACGCAACAAATTACATCATGGCTATGGATACAAACTTGCTGTGCCAGTAAAATGTGTTAATGGTCTGTGGTCTTCCTAAAATTGTAAGTGTATATGAACTTATGACCTCAACATAAGTTGATCATCAGGAATCAACTTGGACAATGCTGTTAAAGGAAATTGTTTTAATTGTGATTTTTTTTTGTGTCATGCAAATCAAATACACTATCACACAAAAAAAAATATTATGAGAGTTTGACATTCTTTTTCACCAGCTTATATACACCTCTAGTTCTATTAAAGGTGCACTGTGGATGTTCTAGCCACTAACATTTCCAAGACTGAATTTAAACAATAACACTCCTCCTTGTCTTCCCTAACTGACTGGGACTAGTATTAGCTAGTCATGGGTGGTTTAGTGTGGGAAGGGTGGTATTGTGAGAGTTTAAGTAAGTATGAGGAGATTACGGGTCAATGCTAATTTATAGACGGACTAGTGAGAAAATGTAAATGGGGAATATCTAAATTTTCAATAAAAAGTAACAAATAACTTATATCAATAACTGTACATGTATACTGGCTAGTAGTACAGTAAACATTTTACCTATAGAATACAAAATGTTACAAAAATATTTTACATTTATTTAAACACTAAGTGACACTGAGACCTAGGTCTATATACAATATACATCAATAACACACAATCAAAGACATCAATATTACAACAGGATCACCCATGGATCACCACAATTGAATTACTTGTGGTTTATATTATACAATTTGTTTTAAAACATGTAACATACTAAACATATGCGTATGATTCAAACAACCAGAAAAAAGTATAATAAATATACATAAAATGAACACAGCTTTAACAATTACAAGAACATGTATATTATTTAAAATCAATGTTATTGTTGTTTAATTCGCATTTTAATGTATGAAATAATATAATAAAATTGTATTATTTAAGAGACACTTATAACAAACTTTGTACACACTTTTTATATGCCTGTGCACCATTTTATTTTATGTAGGTAATTTTAAGCTGCTGGGACATTCTACTGATGTTGTGGCAACATTGTTTTGCTTGGGGAGTCACTCCCGGTGTCTCATTGTCTGTTTTGGCCTTTCTGTGTGTAGGACTGACTAGCACAGCTTCCTGTCTAAACTACAGCAGAGGACAGGGTTTATTTGGTTTTGAATCTGAGGACTCAGAGAACAAGTCATGTACTTTTCCCCAATCACACAAACATGCTACCATGGTACACATGCCCCTTTTTTGTAATATTTTTTATGATAGGTCTTTATATAAATCCTTAACTTGGACTTCACATAGGTTTCAATATTTCTAACAATTAGCATTCTAGTTTGGGAAATTTCATTTTGTGTGTTACATTTTGGTCTACCAACCATTTCATAAGTAAGTTCTGCCTGTACAGCCTGAAAAGTATTGATCACCACTCTGAAACTTACAGAAATACACTTCTGAAGATTTAAAATATGGTCATGTGCCTTTTTAGTGAACCGTAGCAATCATTTGCAGATGCTCTCCATTAAGAAAGATCCCCAACAATAAGCTATTTTAATGAATGTACTTTTATATATTTCAGTCCTAATGTGTTACGTGGCTATTTTCCTACTCCCTTATCGTTCCTCCTCTCATTAGACTAGACCCATGGGGGCTCTCTTTTGTTTCTGCTGGGGGTTTCCAATGTTGGGACGTGCGCACACGTGTGTGTGCCACATGTGTGTCCTGTATATTCACGTCTTGATTTTGGAAGTTGTGGCAGTCATCGTGGCATTGTTCTCAATGCAACTCCTGAAGTCACACTGCTTCCTGTCAGGACAGGGGTTGGCTAGCTGAACTATATTGCTGACATTGACTAAATCAACATTATTCTGAGCCATGAAGAACTGACCTCCTATTCCAAGACAGCAACCAGACCAGTACAATGACAACAACAACAAACAAAACTGTCTGACTGAAAACCACTTTGGTAGTCTTCCAGGTCTACTACTGACCCATTGTCTGACAGACCTCAACAATAGCTTTAAGAACACAGACTCTCAGTAAATCGTTAAGTCTGACCTAATCCCCCGCCATGAGGTGCTATCAGATTAACTCAGAATGCCATATCTGTAGCAACTAAAACAGCTCAGAGGAAATACCAATAAGTTAGAGGAACAATAAGCTGAGAATATGCAGAGCATGAGCGGAGATTGGCTGTAAGAAGGGAGCTGTTTCTCCAAAGGGGAATTTCTCTCCCTTTCTGCGTGGGTCCAATGGCACGCAAGGTGATTTCACATACAACCACCAAATGAATACATTGGAAACTAAATAGGGAACTAAGTAGAATGAAGCACTAAACACACTTTTTTTCCAAAGGAAGTAATTCAGCAATGATCTTGTCGAGGCTATATTCAAATTAGGACCGTTAAATCTGACTTGACTGATGTCAAATGAATCCAAAGGATCTGCTAAACCCATGCAACCAGATGTACACACTTGGATTTCTCTTGAAAAATGCATTTATAATATCTGTTCAGCACATTTTATAAGAACAAATGTTTGGCCTTAAACGATAAATGCTGTATGCAAAGGACAATTGAACAAATGTCTATAAATACATAGGATTTAATTGACAAAGACCAGTGTAGGAGAACGTTCATTTTTAAGAGTAACTACTGAGAGTAGTTACAGTTCCCATAAAGTAACTAAATACGTTACTTAGCTAATTGCTGTGGATAGTTAGGCATTAAGTAACGTAGTTACTTTAAGATAAGTCCTTTGATTCTATATTCACATCTTGGTCCAGAAGGCAGACATTTAAGGGGTTTTCATACAATTACATAGCCAGCTATTGCATAGTCAGTGTCAGTCACCTGCATATAACATTATCAATTATTACTCATTATACAGCAATAGCATAATGAGAAATAATATTTGTGTTCTTTAATCAAGAATATCTTAAATCAATACATTTCAAATCAATAAATACATTTGTATTGCAATTGCTTCCACATTTTCAGGCCTATTTTATTCAACCCCCTATGTACCAACTTCAATACTAGACAGCGCCATTGCAGTGAACAATGAAGAACAAAAAAAACAGCTGTTGCCTTGTACACTGATACCTTAACAAAAAAGAAAATGTTAGGCACATTGCAAATTTAAATCTCTTTGTAATAATGTGCAAAATCCATTAATGTTTCATTACTTCTCAATTATTCTGAGGTAAATAATTAATATATCTGTTTTGAAATGATTCAGAATAATCTCATTTAGAAACCGAACATGTATTTTAATGTTCATTTTGCGATCAACTTTGGTTCTCCAACAAGCAAGAGATTCCAGAAAAACATAACAGCAATCTTGGTGTTTGGTTATAAACAAGGATAATAGTGACTTAATCGAAATAGTTAACTTCTTCCCAAGCCTTCACACATAAGCTTCATTGCTAGTCATTCAAAAAAGTCTTCCCGCCGCAGCGCTGGCTATGGTGAAAAGGTAGACGAGTAGTGTTCTATTTTTTTACTTCTCAGTCTCAGAAAGAAAATTAGAGCACAGTGGAAAACCAGTAGGAAAGCATGTAGAAGGTAGGCCTACTACAGTCCTGAATAGTCCATACACTACACCAACACATTGGATGAACAGTTTATTTTACTAGTGCAAAGACAGTAGGAAATCTATAACATCACCCTATAAGGTCCATCGAGACAATATAAGAAAAAATATAGCGTAGTCAAGGATTGCTCAGAGTCTCAAAACTACAGTTGCCCTCGATCTGTTTATATTTATTCTGTATTTAGTAGTGCTACCACTCTGTTTTGTTTGTGTTGGGCCCGCCTTTTTTGTCGTTTAACGCAATTGGGTACATTTCTCAGCTTAAACTGATTGGTCAAAAAACTATTTCACCGCTTCTGTGAATGGGGGGTAACGTTACACGTTACCATTAAAAAGTCTGACTGCGCGTTACCTCCAACAGTGACAAATTAATACAATATGCATAAAGATGACCGCGATGACAGGCAACCAAATAAAACAGGTCTGAACAATCTGTTTTTCTGTGAGTAGGCAAACGTCCCACTTAGATCTCAGTGTGATTTTTCCGGTCCTCCTGAAGATTTGTGGCCTCAAATGGAACAGAAATTATCTCAAACAGTGGCATTTCCTTACCATCAGTTTATACAGATACGGTGACACCTGAGCTTACAGGTAGTGACAAAGAATGACCTGTGACTACAAATATTGAGTTCTTAACATTACATGCGCAAAACAAAGAATTCCAAAAATCAACTCAATAGAGAACGCTGGGAAATGTGATTAGCATGGATGTGGGTTTGGTGTTTTCACAATGTTTTAAAATGACACAATCACACTAGAAATGAACACCAACACTTGGGTTATTTTACTCAGCTACAAATAGTAGAAAATATGATCTGAATAGTCATCATGGCAAAGACATAAACATGCATTGCAATAGGCTCTGTGCACCAGCGTAGTAACGAACTTCCGCTTTTGTCTAGAAGTCTGCATTGCAGTTTCCGGTTTACTTACTAATACTCATCTGCATTAGTAAACACCTAAACTCCCAACAAGATGAGTAATACTGTTGTACGGAAAAAAAAGAAATATAATGTACGTGACTCATTTAAGTTTCAAGGTACAAGTGGGGAATCATTTTAATCAGGAGAATGTCCTCTTTTTTAATAAAATATGGCTTGCCCCATTCAATGACTTCAAACGCTAGACTAGAAATAGTCAAAAAAGGCATATCTTTTTTTATATACTTCCACATAACGCAGGTTTAAGCGCAATTAATATCATATAGGACCAGATGTTTACTTCCTATGCCAGTTGTTATTTTTCAGTTTCGTTGTGAAATGAGGTTACAGTAGTAAAATAAAAGAGGAGACCTGTTTTGGTGATTTTTTTAGGCTATGGAATTTTAAGCTTAATTCAGGTTAGAAGAGGCTAAACGAAGGTTCGTTTCAATTCACTTGCTATGGGGACGCGCTAGCGTTCCAGCTCAGCCAGCGTTCTTTTGCTGTTTTTGAGGCTAGTGTGAATTTTTATGTGCGGCCTAATACTACACTAAAAAAGAACCCATCATTAACTAGCTTACACCACAGTAAACTACTTACCCTCGTAGCTGTGCAGATAACTCGATATGTAGAGTTTGAATCCCTTGTTCCGCTTGCTTGTTGGAGCAGGGGACCAGGCATCAACAATTCGATGGACATCACTAATGCTTATTTTAGGCAGGTCTTGGAGACATCTACTAAAAACTGAAATTTTGGGCGACGCGGGTGATCGCCATAAGTAAACCGGAAACTGACATGCCGACATCTGGCTAAAGCGGAACTTCGTCCATACGCTTGTGCACAGAGCCTATACAGCCTCCATTTGTCAATCGGCACAACAGGCATCATTTCAGGCCGGTCGGCATATGTTGTCTGTCTGTCCTTAATGTTGACACGCACCATCATGCAGGCATATGTTTGATATTCTTTAAATACCATCACGACTACTAGACACATAAAAAGTAATTTACTCACTTAACTCATCCCTATTGTTATATGAATTTATTAGACTGAGTGAGCCAAGGCCATAATTAGAATATTCAGCTCTGGAAAGAATTAAGGGATCACTGCATAATTATCAATTTCTCTGGTTTTACTATTCAAAGGTATGTGTTTAAGTAAAATGAACAGTTTTGTTTTATTCTATAAACTATAATATTACTCACAAATTCCATATAAAAATATTGTCATTTAGATAAACATGGATTATTACCACTTCTTCGACTCTGCGCCTGTGTCCTACCCACAACCTCATACGTGACACAGACCTCAAATAATGCAAATCTAATTCATATTAATTTTTCATCAACAAAATACTAATGTTTTAACTTAGGAAGAGTTTAGAAATCAATATTTGGTGGAATAACCCTGATTTTTTAATCACAGCTTTCATGCGTCTTGGCATGCTCTCCACCGGTCTGTCACATTGCTGTTGGGTGACTTTATGACACTCCTGGCACAAAAATTCAAGTAACTCAGCTTTGTTTGATGGCTTGTGACCATCAATCTTCTTCTTGATCAAATTCCAGAGGTTTTAAATGGGGTTCAGGTCTGGAGATTGGGCTGACCATGACAGGGTCTTGATCTGCTGGTCCTCCATCCACACCTTGATTGATCTGGTTGTGTGGCATGGAGCATTGTCCTGCTGGAAAAAACAATTCTCAGAGTTGGGAAACAATGTCAGAGCATAAGGAAGCAGGTGTTCTTCCAGGATAACCTTGTACTTGGCTTGATTCATGCGTCCTTCACAAAGACAAATCTGCCTGATTCCAGCCTTGCTGAAGCATCCCCAGATCATCACTGATCCTCCACCAAATTTCACAGTGGGTGTGAGAAACTGTGGCTTATAGGCCTTTCCAGGTCTCTTTCTAACCATTAGACGACCAGGTGTTGGGAAAAGCTGAAAATCTGACTCGTCAGAGAAGATGACCTTACTCCATTCCTCTAAGATCCAATCCTTATGGTCTTTTGCAAACTTCAGCCTGGCCCTTCTTTGCTTCTCATTGATGAAGAGCTTTTTTCTAGTTTTGCACGAGTTCAGCCCTGCCCCTAGGAGCCTGTTTCAAACTCCTCACCGTGCACTTCAATCCAGCTGCTGTTTGCCATTCTTTTTGTAGGTGACTTGATGTCATCCTACAGTTGTTGAGTGACATTCGAATGAGTTGATGGTCATCTCGGTCAGTGGACAGTCGTTTTCGCCGTCTGCCAGTTTGTAGCTTTGTTGTCCCCAATGTCTATTGCTTGACTTTGTTCTTATGAACCGCCATCTTTGAAATTTTCAGGATGGAAGCAACCTGACGCTCACTATATCACTCTGCCAATAAAGCCAGAATTGAACCATTCTTTTCCTCACTCAATGCTTTTCTTTTCAACTCTTTTGTCATGCAGAATAGTTTTTTAAAAATGTTTTATTCAAATTACCTTTGAAGTATTACTTCCACTGTTTTCGTCCATCCAGCTGATCCAATTGCAAGAGGATAGTGATGACCACAGCAGTGTTTTTTATACTTTTCCTTGTTAAATTAGATTTGGTTCAGGTAATCACATAATCAGTACCTCCATCCATCCATCATCTTCCGCTTATCCGGGGCCAGGTCACGGGGGCAGCAGTCTAAGCAGAGATGCCCAGACTTCCCTCACCCCAGACACTTCCTCTAGCTCTTCCGGGGGGACACCAAGGCATTCCCAGGCCAGCCGGGAGACATAGTCCCTCCAGCGTGTCCTAGGTCTTCCCCGGGGTCTCCTCCCGGTGGGACGGGACCGGAACACCTTCCCAGGTAGGCGTTCCGGAGGCATCCGAAACAGATGCCCAAGCCACCTCAGCTGACCCCTCTCGATGTGGAGGAGCAGCGGCTCTACTCCGAGCTCCTCCCGGGTGACCGAGCTTCTCACCCTATCTCTAAGGGATCGCCCAGCCACCCTGCCACCCTCATTTCGGCCGCCTGTATCTGGGATCTTGTCCTTTCGGTCATGACCCAAAGCTCATGACCATAGGTAAGAGTAGGAACGTAGATTGACCGGTAAATCGAGAGCTTCGCCTTGCGGCTCAGCTCTTTCTTCACCACGACAGACTGATACATCGACTACATTACTGGAGAAGCTGCACCTATCCGTCTGTCAATCTCCCGTTCCATCCTTCCCTCACTCGTGAACAAGACCCCTAGATACTTAAACTCCTCCACTTGAGGCAGGCACTCTCCACCAACCTGAAGTGGGCAAGCCACCCTTTTCCGACTGAGGACCATGGCCTTGGATTTGGAGGTGCAGATTTTCATCCCCACCGCTTCACACTCGGCTGCAAACCGTCCCAGTGCATGCTGAAGGACCTGGTTAGAAGGGGCCAACACGACAACATCATCTGCAAAGAGCACCCTCCGGCCCCTGATTGCACCTAGAAATTCTGTCCATAAAAATTACGAACAGAACCGGCGACAAAGGGCAGCCCTGCCGGAGTCCAACATGCACTGGGAACAAGTCTGACTTACTGCCGGCAATGCGGACCAAGCTCCTGCTTCGGTTGTACAGGGACCTGACAGCCCTTAGCAAAGGACCCAGGACCCCATATTCCCGAAGCACCCTCCACAAGATGCCGCGAGGGACACAGTCGAATGCCTTCTCCAAATCCACAAAACACATGTGGATTGGTTGGGCAAACTCCCATGAACCCTCCAACACCCCGTAGAGGGTATAGAGCTGGTCCAGTGTTCCACGGCCCGGACGAAAACCACACTGTTCCTCCTGAATCCGAGGTTCTACTATCGGCCGTATTCTCCTCTCCAGAACCCTGGCATAGACTTTCCCAGGGAGGCTGAGAAGTGTGATCCCTCTATAGTTGGAACACACCCTCCGGTCCCCCTTCTTAAAAAGAGGGACCACCACCCTGGTCTGCCATCCCAGAGGCACTGTCTGTTGTACTTTCATTAAGATGTAGAAATATTCAAGGAGGCTCTGGGATCACGCAGACTAACTTATACCATGAGGTTTTATTAACA
Organism: Esox lucius; assembly: GCF_011004845.1. NCBI lineage: Eukaryota > Metazoa > Chordata > Actinopteri > Esociformes > Esocidae > Esox > Esox lucius. The sequence continues at coordinate 28,349,477 of NC_047574.1, read as the reverse complement.
ACTTGAAGATACGTTACATCAGTGCTCACTCTTCAGCGGCAGCATACACACTGAACTTTCTAGAGCATAAAACATTGCTGACAAATGCTATAGCCAATAAGAACAAACAATGCAATATTTCTGGAATGCGATTGGTTCTTAGCAGAACATAAGAATACTACACTGTCCCGTGATGTTGCACAGGCGTGTCAACCAAGACAGCCCCACAACATCCAGAGACTTGAGGTACTCAGGGCGGATCTCATCCATCCCCGGTGCCTTGCCACCGAGAAGTTTCTTGACCACCTCTGTGACTTCAGCCCGGGTGATGGACGAGTCCACCTCTGAGCCCTCATCCTCTGCTTCCTCAATGGAAGACGTGACGGCGGGATTGAGGAGATCCTCGAAGTACTCCTTCCACCGCCCAACGACATCCCCGGTTGAGGTCAACAGCTGCCCACCTCTACTGTACACAGCGTTGGTAGGGCACTGTTTCCCTCTCCTGAGGCGCCGGACGGTTTGCCAGAATCTCTTTGAGGCCAGCCGATAGTCCTTCTCCATGGCCTCACCAAACTCCTCCCAGGCCCGAGTTTTTGCCTCCACAACCACCCGGGCTGCAGTCTGCTTGGCCTGTCGGTACCTGTCAGCTGCCTCAGGAGTCCCACAAGCCAACCAGGCCTGATAGGACTCCTTCTTCAGCCTGACGGCATCCCTTACTTCCAGGAGACTCTGCCAGACGTTCCCAGCAGACCCTTACAGTACGCTTGGGCCTGCCGAGTCTGTCCAGCTTCCTCCCCCGCCATCGGATCCAACTCACCACCAGGTGGTGATCAGTTGACAGCTCCGCCCCTCTCTTCACCCGAGTGTCCAAGACATACGGCCGCAGGTCAGATGAGACGACAACAAAGTCGATCATCGACCTGCGGCCTAGGGTGTCCTGGTGCCACGTGCACTGATGGACACCCTTATGCTTGAACATGGTGTTCGTTATGGACAAACTGTGACTACCACAGAAGTCCAATAACTGAACACCACTCGGGTTCAGATCAGGGGGGCCGTTCCTCCCAATCACGCCCCTCCAGGTATCACGTGGGCGTTGAAGTCCCCCAGTAGAACGATAGAGTCCCCAGTCGGAGCACTTTCCAGCACCCCTCCCAGAGACTCCAAGAAGGTCGGGTACTCTGCACTGCCGTTCAGCCCGTAGGCACAAACAACAGTGAGAGACCTATCCCCGACCCGTAGGCGCAGGGAAACGACCCTCTCGTTCACCGGGGTAAACTCCAACACATGGCGGCAGAGCTGGGGAGCTATAAGCAAACCCACACCAGCCCGCCGCCTCTCACCATGGGCAACTCCAGAGTGGTGAAGAGTCCATCCTCTCTCAAGGAGTGTGGTTCCAGAGCCGTGCGTAGAGGTGATCCCGACTACCTCTAATCGGAACCTCCCAACCTCACGCACGATCTCAGGCTCCTTCCCCACCAGCGAGGTGACATTCCACGTCCCTAGAGCCAGTTTCCGTGGCCCCATGTTCGGACTTAGCCCGGCCGGGCCCCATGGGGAAAGGCCCGGCCACCAGGCGCTCGCATACGAGCCCCAACCCTGGGCCTGGCTCCAGGGTGGGGCCACGGCTGCGCCATACCGGGCGACGTCACGGAACTCAAAATCTTAAGCATCATTAAGGGGGTTTTCAACCGCTCTTAGTCTGACCCGTCACCTAAGACCTGTTTGCCTTGGGAGACCCTACCAGGGGCATATAGCCCCAGACAACATAGCTCCTAGGGTCACTCGGGTACTCAAACCCCTCCACCACGTTAAGGTGGTTGTTCATTAAGTAAAATGAGGTGTGCATGTGTTGGAATTTAACAGACACTGCAATGAAATGGCTGCCATACATACATTAGGAGTGGTCTCTTAATTTTATCCAGATCTGTATAATGAGGGGGACACATCCCCCCCCGCATATTCAAATATGCTCAAAATGTCCGCCACGGATATGGTTTTAACAATGAAAAACCATATATATGGTTTTAACAATGTCACGGGTGAAAATTAATGCAAGCCATAATTCGTTTTCCCTGTCAAAGTCGACCAGGTAACTTATTTTTTCCACCTAGGTAAAAATATGCGCTTCCATTTGAGCTTATAATTATCCTTTGCTGCCATGTTCACTTTCTGTGTCTCCTGCCAGTTGTTTAAAGTAATGTATTGAGATTAGTGATGTGCAGTTTGCGAACGATTCGCTCGTTTATAACTGATAATACAACTTAGACTATAATAATTAATATAGTTTGTTGATTACTGATGCCATGAATTTTTTTTTAAAACAAGCAAGGAGCCGCTGCCTTTGACTAAGTAAAAATATTTGTGAACGACTGATTCGGTCATTTTTATCGTTCAATTGAACGGTTGTTTCGTTTCCCAACCACGGAATACACTGTTAATTTTACGTACGCTAAGAAAAATAGATCTAGACAATAGCATAATAAAGACATGTTTGTAACAGATAATTTGACACATGGTAGGTCTAAAATAATTAATGTAGTAGTTGATTTTTGATTGTAATGATAAACACAGATAATATTATACACTGGGACAAAAGAGTCGTGAACGACTGACTCTGTCAGTTTTATTGTTCAACTGAACTGTTGTTTCCTTAATTGGAACGACTGGCATCGGAGTTCTACCCAACCACGGGATACGCTGTTGGTTTAACATTCGCATAGAAATATTTATCAAGACAGTAGCATTATAAAGACATGTTTTTAACAGATAATTAGGCACATGGTAGGCATTACTGTCTCAAATGAACAAAATTACTAGAAAGAATCAAACTTTTTACTGAACGTCTCGACCAGATCCGAGTTCATTTAAAGAATCGAACTTCCCATCACTAACTGAGATTATAGAAATAACATTTGACAACCACTCGTCACATCACTGTTTAACTCTTGATTGGCCAACGGTGCGCGCCAAGAGATGCAAAACAGCTGCAGGATGTTGAGTTTATAACGCAATCTTTTTTGCACTGGCCCGATCGGGACTGTGAGAAGCTAGTTCAGCTGTCCCGATGTTCCTTTTTACTGACACCGGGCCACCGTTATTGTCGAGCCCTGTTAGTGTTTGTTTGATTAAAGTGTAAGCAGTTCTATTAGTCAGCTTTCATTCACAGTGAGTGTCATTATGAGCATGAGGAAGGGTGGCAGTGATATTCATCAGTTTTTAGGGTTAAAAACCCTAACCCTCAGAAAAGAAAAGTAAGCTGAGAGACCTGTCAGTTGATAGATGTATACAGTAGTACAAGAGTTGAGTCAATGTTTATTAATAGAACAATCATTGCCATTCAAATCAGAAATGGTTAGTAATCCATTCCTGAACATCATGGCAAGAAACGCCACTTGTTTACTGATAATATTTATTTCATGTTCACTCTGGTGCGTTCAGAGTAAAGAAAGAGAGGTAGAGAGAGAGCATTAGGATGCCACCAGAGCAGGGAGAGCAGGTAACATTGAGGTGAGTGAGAAAAGGAGCAAATATTGATGACCGATCTGATATTGCCGTGTTGGTGTTGTTCCCGACAACATCATACTTAATGTTGACACAACTGAGGTTAAGTTTAGGCACAGGTGTATCTGAGGTTAGGGTTAGGTCAAAAGGTGGGGAGCAGGGAAATATTCTGTCTTTGGACTGGGGTAACTAACTAACTAATTATTATTATTTTAAACACAGAGTTCGTTGCTGCACGTGGTTGCCATGCAGGCTCTGCTTGCGTGTGACGAAATGATGAGGGAGGAACAGGCAAAAAGGGCAGAAATTGAGAATTTGGTTGCAAAAAGAAAGGCCTCGTCAATAATTTGGAAATATTTTGGCTACAGACAGGATGATGTTGACCAAAAACAGGTACCAATTGTCGAGAGTGCCTTGCAATCATTGCCACCACATGAGGCAACATGACCAATTTGTTTGATAATTTAAGGCGGCACCACAAATCTTCGTATGACGAGTGCAAAGCATCTGAATGCCGTCCAAAGCAAAACCACCGTACAAGAAAGGTTCCAAACGGCAGAGAGAAATCACAGAAGCAATAGCATTTCACGTCGCCAAAGACATGGTACCAAGGTTACCAAAGAGGGTTTTAAAAACCTGATCCGTTTGCTTGACAAGCGGTATGTAATGCCACCACGCAACTATTTTTCTCAAGTTGCCATCCCAGAGCTGTACGAGAAATGCAAGAGACAAGTTGAAAGAGAGCTGTCACAAGTGGAATATTAAACAGCAACAACAGAGTTGTGGTCCAGCCAGACAACAGAGCCCTACATAAGTCTGAACGTACACTTTATTAATGAGGACTTCCACTTGAAAAGTCGCTGTTTGCAAACTGCATTTTTTCCAGGGGATCATACAAGTGAGGACATTGCAACAGGGATGAGAGAAGCTTTAGCTGATTGGAGCCTAGTTGAGAGTTGTCTAGTCATGCCGCGAACATGGTGAAGGCTGCCGCCCTGAACAAGCAGACCAGATTGCAGTGCTTTGGCCACGGACTGCATCTTGCAGTTGGTAAGTTATGCCCAATTGCACATTCTGTTTTACTACTGTTGCTATTGCTATATTATTACTGTTACATATTACCTAGCGACCTGTTCTGAAATATAAAAATGTCCATGAGTTTCAAACATTTCTATTGTAGAGGATGGGGCTGGGGAAGAATGAAGGATACAGACTGTCAGGTTGATAGCCAATGCTTTTTCTGAAGATATCCTCTGTTTTTTCATAACGCAATATATATTGCAGGAAAATAAAATATCGCAATGTCAGTTATTTCCAATATCGTGCAACCCTAATTCACACGTTTATACAAAAATAGGACAACAACGGTAATATACTACTTTTATAGACATGCTTTTAAAGCCACAGAAGTGTTCTGTGGTAAAAAACCTCCTTCTGTGTGTAGTATATTAGATAATGGTCATCAAATTGAAAGCATCAGGCCTCCCACTGTATCTTCTGTTTCGCATGGCACAGCGGCTCCCCTTCCTCTTCGGCGCGCCACCTCACCAGTGTATTAACCACCAATAGGAGAGTGATGGCAGCACATCCCGAGGACGCACCTGTCTTCACTCACTTTTTAGTTGTGTTTATATTCTGTTGTTCACTCACCGCACCTCATGGATTATTATTTGTCTGTTTTGACCGTGTTGGTGCGCTTGTAAAATCCTTAAATGGAAATATAAAAGAAAGACTTGTTCGCCACTTTTTATTTATTTTCCCTTTTTGTGTCACTTTAACGTACTCGTTACACTCGCACAATCACACCCACAGGTCGGCATAACTATAAACCTTTAGAATAGATACAAACAAGATACATGCACCAACATTCCCATATACTTGAGGTAAAGTTTAAAACATTACATACTTTTAAAAATAATATATAATTACTTAAACACCTGATATTAAAGTTAAAGTCAACCACTAATATCTGCAGTAAAATAGACACATTACAATTAAAAGGCTTATTCAGATTTAGAAGTTTTACAACCCATCTTGCATTCCAAACTAACCTTCTGAAGATTATCAAATACAGTAACTTTCTTCTGAAAATAAATGGCTTTTAGGATTTTCAATGTTTTTCGTAGAATTATATCTCTATGCAAATAACCCTTTTGGAATCACATTCATTCAACTAGACATTCTAATCCTTCAATTCCCCTAAAAATAATTTAAGCAAGAAGAACGTGAGCATCAGTAATGTGACTAAGTGTGGTCCAGAGTCAGATTATGTCCAGAGTTGGCCAATGCAATTTCTTTAAGTATGACCCGGGCAGGGGATGACTGATGCTAAATGTTTATCTTTTATGTGCAATTTTCCTCTCATGTAATGTGAACTCAGTAAACAGATTTCAGATCCTGCATGGTCCCAGGGTCCATGCCTATATTATTACCGAGGAGATTACTCAGAGATTTTGAAGTGAATGTGCCATAACACACAAAATGTGTCCATATCATCCAGAAGGATTTTTTTAAATGACCACCCTAAATGAGTTCATGTTATGTATCTAAAGGAAAGCATTCATTATCTTTCTCCCCGTAACATATACGTAGGTCACCATACTAAAACAATGTCAGCCTTTTTGGCTTCATGACACAGTTAACTCTATAGATTGGGATTGTTTCTTTTCCGATGGTTTTTGTTTATTACTACAGTCATAAAATAACTTACACCATGCAATATTTTTATATTTCAAAAAAGAATGACCAACAATTACAATCCCATTTCCAAAAAAGTTGGGACGCTGTGTAAAATGCAAAGAAAAACAGAATGCAATGATGTGGAAATCATTTAAACCAAATATTTAATAGAAAATAGTACAAAGACAACATTTCAAATGTTGAAACTGAGAAGTGTAATTGTTTCTTGAAAAATATATGCCCACTTTGAATTTGATGCCAGCAACATGTTTTCATTTTGAGATTCACTGTTTCATTACTGAGATTCAGATATTCAGCCTTAGAAGATCACAGCAAGCTAACTTGGCATTTTAGATTTTACAATATGAGCCAAAATGGCATGGTAATTTATCAGCTTAATCTTACTCTCCAAATATATGTATAAAAAATTTATCCTAAAATTGTGATAATTATAAATATTTTAATGTGTAGCAAGCAAATTGTCACTCTTGTATTTAATAATTTGTGCTGACTGCCCTTGCCAAGATTAACAGAACAGTCTTTCCTTATAATAATCTGATGAGGAAGGAGAAAACATAGGAAAGGATCTGAGATCATTCATCACTGCAGAATCTCTTAAGATCCATCCGGGTGCTTGGTCCTCACTTGTGGACTCTCCTCATCAGCTCACTCCACAGGTTATATACAATGGGGAGAACAAGTATTTGATACACTGCTGATTTTGCAGGTATTCCCATTTACAAAGCTTGTAGAAGTCTGACATTTTTATCATAGGTACACTTCAATTGTGAGTGACGGAAAATCAATCCAGAAAATCACATTGTATGATTTTTAAGTAATTCATTAGCATTTTATTGCATAACATGCAGCAGGGATTTTGGCCCCCTCCACCATGCAGACCTTCTCCAGATCCTTCAGGTTTCGGGGCTGTCGCTGGGCAATACAGACTTTCAGCTCGCCCCAAAGATTTTTTATTGGGTTCAGGTCTGGAAACTGGCTAAGCCACTTACGGAGCCACTCCTTAGTTGCCCTGGCTGTGTGTTTCAGGTCGTTGTCATGCTGGAATACCCAGCCACGACCCATCTTCAATTCTCTAACTGAGGGAAGGAGGTTGTTGGCCAAGATCTCGCGATACATGGCCCCATCCATCCTCCCCTCAATATGGTGCAGTCGTCCTGTCCCCTTTGCAGAAAATCACCAAAGAATGATGTTTCCACCTCCATGTGTCACGGTTGGGATGGTTTTCTGGGGGTTGTACTCATCCTTTTTCTTTCTCCAAACACGGCGAGTGGAGTTTAGACCAAAAGGCTCTATTTTTGTCTTATCAGACCACATGACGTTCTCATCATCCAGATGGTCATTGGCAAACTTCAGACGGGTCTGGACATGGACTGAGCAGGGGGACCTTGTGTGCGCTGCAGGATTTTAATCCATGACGGCGTAGTGTGTTACTAATGGTTTTCTTTGAGACTGTGGTCACAGCTCTCTTCAGGTCATTGACCAGGTCCTGCCTTGTAGTTCTGGGCTGATCCCTCACTTTCCTCATGATCATGGATGCCCCACGAGGTGAGATCTTGCATGGAGCCCCAGACTGAGGGAGATTGACCGTCATCTTGAACTTCTTCCATTTTCTAATAATTGCACCAACAGTTGTTGCCTTCTCACCAAGCTGCTTGCCTATTGTCCTCTAGCCCATCCCAGCCTTGTGCAGGTCTACAATTATATCCCTGATGTCCTTACACAGCTCTCTGGTCTTGGCCATTGTGGAGAGGTTGGAGTCTGTTTGATTGAGTGTGTGGACAGGTGTCTTTTATAAAGGTAATGAGTTCAAACAGGTACAGTTAATACAGGTAATGAGTGGAGAACAGGAGGGCTTCTTAAAGAAAAACAGGTCTGTGAGAGCCAGAATTCTTACTGGTTGGTAGGTGATCAAATACTTATGTCATGCAATAAAATGCAAATAAATTATTTAAAAATCATACAATGTGATTTTCTGGATTTTTTTGATGATAAAAATTACAGACCTCCACATGCTTTGTAAGTAGGAAAACCTGCAAAATTGGATCAAAGTGTATCAAATACTTGTTCTCCTCTACAGTGCTTGATGTTAGTTATACTTTACAATGGCAAATAGAAGCAAAACGCCCCCACAACATAAAATACCCACCACGATACTTCACAGTGGAGAGTCGTTTCTTTGCACGACCATCCCATTTACAACAAACCCACCGCTGATGTTTGTGGCCAGAATGCTATATTTCTGTCACATCGGACAATAGAACCTGGTTCCAATTATGTTATGGAAACTCCTGGCACTGATGTTTATATTGTGATGACAGTGAGGGCTTTTTCTTTACCAAGGGTGACAGTTATTGTGGAGTACACTGTTCAAGAACCTTGAGAATTATCTCCAAGTAAATGTTTCCATCATTGGTGTTACTTATTCTTCTGGTGGCACAAAGTTATCACAATAATACAAATATTTAAAATATTAGTTTAATTTACAATGGGATGATTTACCCAAATACACTTACAAATTCATTGTAATGTCATGACTAAATATCATAATTACTTTAGAGCGAACCCCCACAGGCAAGATGGAGCAGCCCCCTTGCGTGACTTCCATTTCTGCTGGTCTTGGCTGATCGTGCATGACTGTCCGTCATCATTACCCGCTTGTAAAAACACCAAAGATGGTCCCAGGAGGGAGAGGGGTTGGGGGGGGCTTAGAAGAGGGAAGCTTCCCTTTGAGCACTGCTTCACCTCTGAACTCTCACAGCGGGAGATAGATAAACATACGGGGGAGACAGCTAAGCTGCAATGACTTTTAATGACAGATCTGGTTAGGGTTAGAATAGCAACACTGTCATCATGCAGAGGATGGATCAGATTAGGGCTCATCAGGCACAGTAACAAGCCTCTCAGTTGTGAAACTCCCTGAAACTATTCTCGATGCGAACAGAAAAAAGAGCAATTTGCTTTTACACCAAGTGTAGTTTTCACTTGAAATGGAATATGTGGATATAGGTTTTCAGAGAAATGTAGTCTGGGTATATATACGTATATGTACTGAAATTCTACCAAGGGCCAAATTAAGATTTGATTAAGATTTGATTAGGATTTAATCAGATTTTATTAGATTTATTTATATATTCCAATATTTTAATAAAAATCCTTGATAACAAATATACATGTACAATGCCAATGCTATGTTCTCAATTAGAGTATTAAAAAAATCTGACAAAGCAAAATGTATACATGTCAATCTTCAGCCTACACAATAATTTTAAATGTGTATATATATGTGTGTGTGTGTGTGTGTATATATATATAAATATACATATACACAAATACATAAAGCTCCGAAAAGAATTAAGAGTCCACTGCACCTTTTTCTTTCCTTTCCAAAAAAAGTTGAAAAAGGAAGGTTTTGGGTGAGGAACATTAGGGTTAAAATTAAGAGACCACTGCATATTGAACACTTCTGTTCCTCACTCAAAACTTTCCTTTTCAACTTTTTTGGAAAGGAAACAAAAAGGTGCAGTGGTCTCTTAATTCTTTCCGGAGGTGTGTATATATATATATATATGTTTGCACACAATCTACATTAATTAATAATTAACTTTGGCTTGTTTCTCACATTCTGGTAAAGACTAATATTCTAGGAAATGTTAGCCTAGCATTCTCGGAAACATGAAATTAATTTAAATGTTCTAGGATACTGCCATTCAAGGACAGTTATGAAAACTGTGGTATATTGGTACAGACTGGTTATACTAGCTAAACAAATTACATTTCTTTTCATAATCAGTTCACACGGTAAATATCCTCAACAAACCAATTCTGGCCTCATTAAGAGCTCTTCTCCATTAACCCTCATTAATCTCTTTGCAAAGGTCTTGTCAGTGTCTTCTATTAGGACAATAAAAACAATGACCAGTGGCGACGACCAAAAAAGGATCAGCTAGGACACAGCTTTCTTAGTTGGCGTGGTTTGGAAAGCGCAGTCATGCGGTAGAACACGTTCTATGTGGATGCAGGCTTCCATTCTTTCTGAAAGTACCAGGAGTTCAGCCGGCTTCCACGAACTTCTGACAAGTGCAACAAAACAAAAAAATCGGACACGCTTGCTGATTCAGGATTCAGAGGGAAAATGCCCCTTTAGTGTGAGGATGGAGGGAGACGCCTTCACGGACTACTGACTACGCCTTGGCAAGGGCCTCAGGAACAGTTGGCCGGATAAAAAAAAAACATGCTGTTAGAGGTACCTCATTGAGTGCTCAGTTAATCTTCAGAGTCATTAGGATACTTTAAACACCTATTAGCATTTTTGTCTTTTCAAACAACACTTTCCGGGGTTGTCCTTGGGTGAAAACATTGGATTTATAGTGTTCTGGGAAGCTTTACCAGCCTGTTGTTGCAGAGCGGTTTAACATCTGAAGTCACAGAGATCATTTGGTCGTAATGAGGGGCTGCAGAGTGGGCGGTTCGGCCAGAGAAACAGGCCATGCCCCTGTGTTCAACTCAATGACTCATCCCTAGAATAACCTCAAAGCGGCAGGTTTCTTCATCTCTGATCGTAAGCAATTAACAAGATTGGGCTCCACAGACAAACCCTGAATTAATTATAGGACGGCAGAGAAAGTTGTGTGTGAATAAATATTAGGACTGCATCTTGAACTACTAAATTACCACCCAATATATATGTGATATTTTAAACAACCATGCAGAATAAATAATATCAATAATAATAATAGTGAAATAAATTAAATTCAATGATGACAGGAGTATAGTTGCTTGAGTAGATGCAGAAACACAAACATTTACGTAAAGGGAAATTTCACTGCTGCTCCATTTAAATACTTATGAACATTAATATAGTATTGATATATTACACTGGGCATCAAAATTGTGAGACTCCTCACATGACACAAATACATCTGTTTCTGCACTTCAGTTCTTAAAAAAGGTCTGTCTACAATTCATTGTTGTGAACAAAAGACAACATCCAGAAATCGTTGTGATGTACAATTCTTCATCTAATGACAAATTGTCAGAATCAGCAATTGTTTCACAATCGCAAGAAGACTAGCTAGCTAGCTGCAGAGAATCTGCAAAAATTATCAGTTTTGAAAAGTGCACCTTTGAGTGTGGGAAAATCTCGGACAAGGAAGTACGTCTACCATCTGGTTGTAGTCGTTAAGAAGCCAAGGATGTCATGGTAGGTAATGAGGACTACTAAATGTGCAATATTATTAAATAAAAAAATATATATATATATATGTACCATTTGTAGAGAAAACATGAGTGAGCAGGCAAAACACGTCTTTTATTTCTTATGGGATTCACATTCACCTGTAGGTCATAACAGTAAGGCACAATCATAAAACAAAACATGGCAACAAAGAAAAACATGAACTGACCCCTGTACAAAAGTCGGAATACCCTTAGTTAATACTGTGTATTGCCCCCTTTAGCATCAATGACAGCGTGTCTTTTGTAATAGTTGTCTATGAGGCCCCAAATTTTTGCAGGTGTTATAGCTGGCCATTCATCTTGGCAAAATGCCTCCAGGTCATGCAAATGCCTGGCAAATGCCAGTCAGTACTGTTCAATCACTTATTAAGAAGTGGAAATTTGAGGATCTCTTGATAACAAGCCAGGGTCAGGTAGACCAAGAAAGATTTCAGCTAAGATGCCAGACGAATTGTTTGGGATACAAAGAAAAACCCACAGGTAACTTCAGGTGAAATACTGGCTGCTCTGGAAAAAGACGGTGTGGTTGTTTCAAGGAGCACAGTACGACGATACTTGAACAACAATGAGCTGCATGGTCGAGTTGCCAGAAAGAAGCCTTTACTACGCCAATGCCACAAAAAAGCCCAGTTACAATATGCCTGACAACACCTTGACATGCATCACAGCTTCTGGCACACTGTAATTTGGAGTGACGAGACCAAAATAGAGCTTTATGGTCACAACCATAAGCGCTATGTTTGAAGAGGGGTCAACAAGGCCTATAGTGGACAGAATACCATCCCCACTGTGAAGCATGGTGGTGGCTCACTGATGATTTGGGGGGTGTAAGCTCTAAAGACATGGGGAATCTTGTGAAAATTGATGGCAAGATGAATGCAGCATGCCATCAGAAAATACTGGAAGACAATTTGCATTGTTCTGCACAAAAGCTGTGCATGGGACGCTTTTAGACATCCCAGCACGACAATGACCATAAGCACAAGGCCAAGATGACCCTCCAGTGGTTACAGCAGAAAAAGGTGAAGTTTCTGGAGTGGCCCTCACAGTCTCCTGACCTTAATATCATTGAGCCACTCTGGGGAGATCTCAAACGTGCGGTTCATGCAAGATGACCAAAGACTTTGCATGACCTGGAGGCATTTTGCCGAGACAATGAGCAGCTATGCCACCTGCAAGAATTTGGGGCCTTATAGACAACTATTACAAAAGACTGCACGCTGTCATTGATGTGAAAGAGGGCAATACACAGTATTAAGAACTAAGGGTATGCAGACTTTTGAACAGGGGTCAGTTAATTTTTTTCTTTGTTGCCATGTTTTGTTTTATGATTGTGCCATTCTGTTATGATCTACAGTTGAATGTGAATCCCATAAGAAATGTGTTTTGCCTGCTCACTCATGTTTTCTTTACAGAGAAAGGCAGCGGCAGTTCTGGATCTTGTTTATATATGGTTTCTTCTTTGCATGGTAGAGTTTTAACTTGCATTTGTGGATTCAGCGCCGTACTGTTTCACAGACTAAGGTTTTTGAAAGTGTTCTTGAGCCCATACTGTAATTTGCACTACAGAATCGTGTCTGTTTTTTATACAGTGGGCCCAAAATCACAGCCATTCAACATTGGTTTTTGGCCTTGTCCCTTGCATACAGAGATTTCTCTGGTTACTCTTAATCATTCAATTATATTGTGTACCATAGATGATGAGATCCCCAAACAAGCGTCATTGAATTTGACCTTTTAGTAAAAGTGAATTATTTAAAAAAAATTAAAAAAGAGCATTTCAAGCTTTGAAATATGCTATCTTTAATTCCAATAAAACCCTTTATCAACATTGCATACATAATGGAAAAATGCATGCTTCAAGTTTCATATCATCAAAATAATATTCCTTACAGATAATGTGAAGAGGTGATCAAGCCACACATTAGGGAAACAATTGGATTACTGCCAGCAATTGGCCGTAACCCCCAATTCCATACTAATTACCATGCCACATCCACACTCAATGCAAACTTTTGGTGTGTTTCAAGTAAAACTAGTAAACAATCCCAACCCCCAAATACCACTGTCCAGTGTCATTGAGAGGACATCTTTAGTCATTCAATTGATCAATACAATTTCTCTCTGTGGTTACGATAGGCCATTACAGCCTATTGAATAGTAAATTATTGTTGCCATCTAGTCTATGCCCCATCGCCTTACACAATGTTAATTTGTTTTTAGAAGAAAATCACAATTTACTAGCCTTACATAATAATGCTATATAATTAACTATTTTCCTTGCCTGCCGGTAGCCTATCGTCCAAGCTGATGCAAAATGTGGGGTATAGATCCAAATTGATTGATAAAACCATTGAAAAATCCAGGCAGCACAGTCTTTCATATTGGAGACTTAGTGTTACGGTTCCTTTTTTAGTAACAAGCCTTAGTCAATCAATCAATTTTATTTATAAAGCCCTTTTTACAACAGCAGTTGTCACAAAGTGCTTTTACAGAGACACCCGGCCTTAAACCCCAAGGAGCAAACAACAGTAGTGTTGAATTTTGTCTAAGGCGTAGGGCAGGCTATATTGATGAACAAAGTCTAATGTAGAGTTTACAATATACTTTTTTGACGGCCAATATGGCCATTCAAATTCCAGAAATCCGGCCACCCAACTAACACGTTACGTAACCACGACCAACCATGACGTTATGAATTGGTAATGGTTTGGTGATGTCATGACATTACTTTCTCACAATGTTGTGGCAACGTTATCCGAAGGTAATTGCATGACCACATAATTGGTAATCTTCCTTACCTCCTCAGCACGTCGCAGGAACATAATTACACGACGTACTGACAAGGTATACTTATGTACCTGTTTGGTAACGATCCTAAGTAACTGCAACATTATGTGAAGGAAATTGCATGACCACATAATTGGTTATCTTCCTTACCTGCTCAGGAAGTAACAGAAGCGTAATTACACGACGTACTGACAATGTAACAACTTTCTTAACACTTTGGGTAACGATCTTACATGACTACAACCAGGAAATGTTAACTCCTATTTTCGTTGCTACAACGTACTTTGCTTACAATGTCATTACTGCCACCACGTCAGAAAGAAATATATTCCAAATATTTCTAAATTCAGAAGACCTTTAGAGAAACAAGAATTCCCCAATTACCGCAATCCAAATGAATGCTATATAATCTCCCACAAAACCAGATGCAAAGTGTGTAAACTATGCACAAGCAGATGTGCCACAGCTCCAGCATCCCGTCATTTCTTGTTCGTTATAGTTGTCAGAAGTTTACCTCATCAGACATGACCAGTAGCTATAGTACAGTTCCAGTTTAAGATAATTTTTATTTATGTTCTGATTTAGATTTGTGGGTTTTCACCAGTACTCTTCTGCTACTGTGGTTAGCCTGCATTAGTAGTTATTCCTATTTAGAAATGTTGTAATCATTGATGTTAATCATACTTTAGTTTTTTCTAATCTAGCAATTTTCCAATGTAGTTATTTTCTAACTTAGTCATGTAGCCTACATTATACACTCACCTAAAGTATTATTAGGAACACTTGTTCAATTTCTCATTAATGCAATTATCTAATCAACCAATCACATGGCAGTTGCTTCAATGCATTTAGGGGTGTGGTTCTGGTCAAGACAATCTCCTGAACTCCAAACTGAATGTCAGAATGGGAAAGAAAGGTGATTTAAGCAATTTTGAGCGTGTCATGGTTGTTGGTGCCAGACGGGCCGGTCTGAGTATTTCACAATCTGCTCAGTTACTGGGATTTTCACGCACAACCATTTCTAGGGTTTACAAAGAATGGTGTGAAAAGGGAAAAACATCCAGTATGCGGCAGTCCTGTGGGCGAAAATTGATTGATGATAGAGGTCAACACGCACAACCTTGAGGCGGATGGGCTACAACAGCAGAAGACCCAACCGGGTACCACTCATCTCCACTACAAACAGGAAAAAGAGGCTACAATTTGCACGAGCTCACCAAAATTGGACAGTTGAAGACTGGAAGAATGTTGCCTGGTCTGATGAGTCTCGATTTCTGTTGAGACATTCAGATGGTAGAGTCAGAATTTTGCGTAAACAGAATGAGAACATGGATCCATCATGCCTTGTTACCACTGTGCAGGCTGTTGGTGGTGGTGTAATGGTGTGGGGGATGTTTTCTTGGCACACTTTAGGACCCTTAGTGCCAATTGGGCATCGTTTAAATGCCACGGCCTACCTGAGCATTGTTTCTGACCATGTCCATCCCTTTATGACCACCATGTACCCATCCTCTGATGGCTACTTCCAGCAGGATAATGCACCATGTCACAAAGCTCGAATCATTTCAAATTGGTTTCTTGAACATGACATTGAGTTCACTGTACTGAAATGGCCCCCACAGTCACCAGATCTCAACCCAATAGAGCATTTTTGGGATGTGGTGGAACAGGAGCTTCGTGCCCTGGATGTGCATCCCACAAATCTCCATCAACTGCAAGATGCTTTCCTATCAATATGGGCCAACATTTCTAAAGAATGCTTTCAGCACCTTGTTGAATCAATGCCACGTAGAATTAAGGCACTTCTGAAAGCGAAAGGGGGTCAAACACAGTATTAGTATGGTGTTCCTAATAATCCTTTAGGTGAGTGTAAATATATGTTGTCACATTGCATATTAAACGTTGATACACATTTTCTTGGGTAAATATATAGGCACACAATAGTAGGCTATTTGATATACTTTTAATCCATTTATTTATTTGGCATTTTCCCCACCAGACATTTTGGCCGCTATTTTCATCTGCCGGACAACTAGGCCTACACGTAATACCGGCTAAAAGCCGGAATTTGCTGGCTAACTTTAACTCCGGCCTGGATAGCTTACGGCTTACCCCAATATTCGAAATATAAAAATTTTAGCCATACAATTTATTTAACTTTAAAATCGTTTTTAGGTCAAACTCTATTGTTGATAAGTACACAATGGTGTGAACATATTATTTAATTGTTTAGGCCATTGGTATGCATTTGCAAGGCTATTATTCGTTTCACGATTTCCATCCCAAGGACGTACCTGTTTTCACTCACTTGTTAGTTGTGTATATATTGTGTTCATTTGCCACTGCACCTCACGGATTATTGTTTCAGTCTTACCAAGGTACATTTTCTGTACTGGACAATAAGAGATCAGATAAAGAATTTTACTGCCTTCACTTGAATTTAGTTTTTCTTTCCATGTTAAAAACACTTCTCTTTTCACATGCCTATGACTGAGTGCTTAAACTTAACCACACTGTTTAGCTTTTATAGCTTTCTCATGGAATCTTTTACGGAATCTACCAGTTATGTTTTTAGTTAGTTTTTTATATATTATTTTATTATTTGATATTTTATTATTATGATGTTTTATTGTTGTATATTGTATTAATTCAAGTATTTGTTTCTATTCTGTTGTATTTTTATATATTTCTCTTTTTCTTTGTAAAGCACATTGAATTGCTTCCATGTATGAATTATGCGATATAAATACACTTGCTTGCTTAACAATATTTTTGTCAACACAACTGCTATGTCGCTACAGTTAATTTAATTTCATAGTAGTGAATTTCTGAACTGAGTCCACATATGTGACAGACTTCGAGATTGGTGGCGTATGTCGCATATCACTACCTTTCAGGAAAGACGTTTTTAAGAACGTCTTCAAACATGTTCTGGGACAGAAATTCCTTCTTGGAGATGTGCACTTTCATGTGACTTAATAACAAATTAGTATGCAAAGTATAAATACGAAGAATATTTTCAACTCAAACCCTTGGTTAACCACTGGAAAATACAGGACTTTTTGCTAGACATGATTGGCTGAGATAATGAAGGGGCTGGACATGCAGACATACTGAGTTCTGATTGGTCTGCCAAGTCAACGACATCTGTCATAACATCCATACTTGTGAATTGGACAATGATGATGAAATCCCAGACTTTGATACTGTTCAAAACATTCAGGCAAAATCAAATAATTTAATTGCAGTGCCAATGGTGGAAAGAAAACGCTGGCTCGTCTTGTATAAAACAACTTTCCATGGATTACGTATAAGCAAAGGACAACCATGGTAGTTATGATTGCGATAATGAAAGATGCATATATTCTTGGAGTATTGAACACCTTGAGTGTGAACAGTAGCGAAAAGACATGTTGTAAACAAGGTCATCAGACTAGGTCAGCAAACAACAAAGGACTTTGTATGTAATCAGCAGAGGTGGGGGACTCGAGTCACATGACTTGACTCGAGTCTGACTCGAGTCACAATTTTCAGGACTTGTGACTTGCTTGATTAAAGTATGAAAATGACTTGACTTGACTTTGACTTGAGAACAAGTTACTTGAGACTTGACTTGACTTGAAGTGGAAGACTCGACAATGACTTGAACTTATAATAAACAAACAGCAATAAAATTATTTTATATGTTGTGACATCAGCACCACTAATCAGCGTATGTGCCTTTAACGCTGCACAATTCAAACCGCACCAAACATGGCAGACAGTAACGTTAGTCGAGCTCCACAAATAGTATCGTTTGGATACAAGGACTTTGAACTGAACCGTGTGAATAAAAAAAGATTTGCCAGATGCAAAATATGCAACAACGTCAAATTTCATTAGTCATTTTAAGAACCACAAGGAAATGTAAGAAAGTAATCTCTTTATATTCAGTTTCACTAAGATCTATAACGATTAAGTAATGAATTAATCTTTTGTTTGTCATAATTTGGCCTTGGTTGCATATTTTATTTTATTTTTTCTTGTTAGAAATGTGACCATTATAATTACAGAATACGTCTGGTAAATAGATGTAAGGGAATTTGACTATAACAGTGGCATAGCCTGAATTTTAATGTTGATGGGCATCTTAAAATGAGCGGGCATGTATATTATTACACGTAGGCCATAATGTCTGTATTAAATGTGCGCATTTTCAAGTGTTTGTGGACTGCGTGTGGAAACTAAAAAGCATTGTGCTTACACCATAACAGTTAACTTTACTGCATGAAAGGCTAACATGGAGGTGCCGATGTGATTACTAGCACCTAAACATTTCGAAGAGTTTTTTTTTTTACTCATACAGACAAGAATCATTACAGCGTAATTACATATTAGGCAGTTTTTCAGTCACAATAATTAGTTTATAAGGTTGTTATTATTACATGTATGCCCTTATTACATGTATTGGCTGAATTCCAGAGCAGAATGCGTGTTATTTCTTCAGACCGTTGCCATGAAAAACAGCGCGTTGCTATGGACGCAGCAGGATTCTAACCAGAGACAGAACAGACTATTTTCTTTAGAGGAAGCAATACAATCGTTTTTAAATCAATAAATTCCTTTTGAAATCAATATTTTGTGTCAAATTATTGATTTATTTGGTAGGTAGCCATGTAATAAGCGGGATAAGGTATAGCGAGGCGGTTGTTATAGCGCATACAACCCCTTCAGGCTGATTCAAGATCCCTCCGCTTCGTCTCCCCAAAAAACTGTACAGCGGAGGAGAAAAATATTAGATTTTGAAATCGAGCTTCGCACCAAGCGCAGGTCAGAAACAGAGGACAGTGTGTGTGTGTGTTCATCTCTTTAGTACTGTGACTTGACTTGAAACTTATAAGGACTCGACTTGACTTGCTTAGGGTGAACCCTTGACTTGACTTGACTTGCTTGATTTATCTGAACTGTGACTTGAGACTTGACTCGAGACTTGATGGTTAAGACTTGAGACTTGCTTGGACTTGACCATGTGTGACTTGTCCCCATCTCTGGTAATCAGGGGATATTCAGGCTGCTGCAAAACTTTCCTACATGTATACAGGTAAGTCAAGTGTTAGCTAACTAGCTACAGATAATTACTTTTCTAAAAGTTTTTATTGCTAGTTATCTAGCTATAGCCTAAACGTCCTGGTTTCTAGCTTGTTCATTGGGTAGCTAGCTTTTCATCACAAAAGTGTGCAAGTCACTTAGTTTGATAATAAGATACCTGATTGACCAATCATTCATCCATCCAGGTGTGAGTGATTATGCCTAATCTATAACCCTATAACAGCTCAGTGGCAGTCCACCTGCATTCAAACTATCTGCACTTACATTGCTGCTATTATTTATTAGGAATCCTGCTGCTAAGCTACTTTACCTTTCACTGTACTTTTATTTCATTTGGTTTGATAGGGTATGTGTTTATTAGGGACCAACCAGACCAGTTTAGCACAAGGCCAGTGTTCCCATTTGAATACTTAAATAGCTGGGTGGGATTAAGGCCAAAGTGGGTGTAAACTACACTGAATGGCCCTCATTTATCATTCTTGCGTAGAAACGGGCGTATATGTTGGCGTACGATTTTGCTTACACTCCTCTCACCGCCTGATTTATGAAACTGTGCGTACCTTTAAAATCCAGGTGTACGCAATACCTTCCCTTGATAAATGCCGCGACTGAA
The DNA here is from genome assembly GCF_011004845.1 of Esox lucius. Lineage (NCBI taxonomy): Eukaryota > Metazoa > Chordata > Actinopteri > Esociformes > Esocidae > Esox > Esox lucius. The sequence goes on along the minus strand of NC_047574.1, from coordinate 28,329,568 downwards.
AACGATCGTCATTAGAATAACACGCCCCTATATATTCAAGTCTCCGCATCCCCCACGCCCTCATTTAACGCCATGGACACACGGAAGACGGCAAAAAAGAGAAACTTCTCTGACGTGGAGATTGAGACGATCACCAGGTAGGTAGAAAGCAGTTTAAAAAAGCGGAATAAAAGATGATGATGTGATGTGGAGTGCCATTCATTCACAATAATAATTGCATTACAATTTGTAATATTCGTCTTATTATTTTATTATATTTATTATAAATGTATTGTTATTTAGAAGAAGAATGTCGTTCCATCCATCCATCATCATCTTCCGCTTATCCGGGGCCGGGTCGCGGGGGCAGCAGTCTAAGCAGGGATGCCCAGACTTCCCTCTCCCCAGACACTTCCTCTAACTCTTCCGGGGGGACACCGAGGCGTTCCCAGGCCAGCCGGGAGACATAGTCCCTCCAGCGTGTCCAAGGTCTTCCCCGGGGTCTCCTCCCGGTGGGACGGGACCGGAACACCTTCCCAGGAAGGCGTTCCGGAGGCATCCGAAACAGATGCCCAAGCCACCTCAGCTGACCCCTCTCGATGTGGAGGAGCAGCGGCTCTACTCTGAGCTCCTCCCGGGTGACCGAGCTTCTCACCCTATCTCTAAGGGACCTGCGGAGAAAGCTCATTTCGGCCGCCTGTATCCGGGATCTTGTCCTTTGGGTCATGACCCAAAGCACATGACCATAGGTGAGAGTAGGAACGTAGATTGACTGGTAAATCGAGAGCTTCGCCTTGTGGCTCAGCTCTTTCTTCACCACGACAGACCGATACATCGACTGCATTACTGCAGAAGCTGCACCGATCCGTCTGTCAATGTCGTTATTATTATTATTTCTATTATTATTTAAAAGAAGAAGAATGTCATTTTTATTATTTTGTCAGTCTGAATTATATTTTGGTCATTAAAAGCCTTTTATTACTGAACCCAGTCCGTGCGCAACTGCCGGGCCTAACACTGAAACGTCATGTAAAGCGCACAGGCTCGCATCTGAAGGAATACATATAAATCAAATGCTTTGGTAAAGTCACACAAATTAAACATTGAAGTCCATGTTGCACAAAAATAAACACTGAAGTTTGTAATTATTATGTTGTTGTTTTTTTTAGTGGGTCATAATATATCATATCTTTTAGTTTGTCAGTGCGTTAGGATTTTTTTTTCTGCGCATTTCCGCACTAACTCAAAACGTGCGTACACCACCTCCTTAGCTGGCGTAGGATTTGAGAGTGCCGTACGCCAACGTCCATATTGATAAATCTCAAAGTCACCGTGGTTTTGGGTGTACACCAGGTGTACGCTGGAAATTTGGTGTACGCACTTTTGATAAATGAGGGCCAGTGAGCATAAACAAAGCTCTGGCAAGTGTGAATCTTTCAAACCTCATTTCTCAGAACTAAGCAGAGAGATTATCAACTTTTAAAGCAGCATATCTTTCCCATAATATTATCAAACAGTATTGTATGATATACCATTGCAAAGCTCTGAATCTAGACCTTTATAAAATAAAACATGGCGGGATAAAAGGGCCCCAGGAAATTGTCTCTGGGGCGGAAGGAGTGGAAGAAAAGAAGAGCTGGATACTGTACCCTGCCTGTGGTGGGTTTTTCATTGCAGTTTTTATTACATTTCTGTCACTTTTTTGTAAAAAAAATAATAAGCCACCAGGGGCCCAGAGCATTGGTATGTGTCCATTCCCTGTGTCTCTGTCCATGACAGTATTTTAAATATTTTACTAAATATCTAAATTGTTTCTACTATTTTTGATTAAAGTAAGCTAGAACTTGTATGTTAGAACTTGTATGGCACATGTAGAGCGATCAAGAGGATGAACAGTGATGAAGAGGAAGATGTGACATGTGGGGCCATTATCCATACAGATGACTGTACATTTGAATGGCCTTCTCCAGATCTTTCAGGTTTCGGGGCTGTCGCTGGGCAATACAGACTTTCAGCTCCCTCCAAAGATTTTCTATTGGGTTCAGGTCTGGGACCTGGTGTGCATGATTAAGACATGTGACAAAACAAGTCTAGGATGCGTTCATGTGTAATGGGAAGTGAGAATGCACATAACGGTGGCTCAGCTGCTCACCATACCACAACTGTAGCTATAAGTTTTGTTTTCACAGTATGTACAACGTGTATAAACGTCAGTAGATTTTCATAGCAATAGAACCAACAAACATGATAAAATATAAGCTTTCTTCTGGCAAAAAATATATTTTAAACTTAGTTAGCTAGCTATCTTTACTTTCAAGTTTAATCCAACAAATGTTACAGTAGCTTCCTTGCTTGCTAACACTGTAGTTCCTATGGCTGTATGAAAAAGTGAAAGTGAATGATTTGAAAGGAAGAACACCTGCTAAAATGATTTGCACAATCTCTGTCTTGGTCTGCACCATAGGGTCTGCAAGTAGCTAGCTACCACTAGAATGGTGGTATGGAATGGGGAATGGAGTGTAAGTAGCTACAGTTCTTGGTAACAATCTACACACAAAAGGCTGGCCGATTTTCTTCTTCAGTTTATGTTTTGAATCATTTAGATATAGCTAAAGTGTGTGTGTTAGGACTATTACAGTTAGGACTAGTTAGGACTATTACAGAAATCACTACTTTAAGTCAAACTGGAATTTTCACACTGAATGCTTGAGTCCTATCAACACCTGCAAGAAAGCGTACAGAAAGCGTATTGAGTAGACAACATTGTTCGGGGTAACTAACTATATGCTACAACTTTTCCAGACATAATGAGTATTGCAAGTTAGTGTTGTGGAAACAATTATCGCCCCCAGTATTTTCAACCAGACTACCTCTGAGCAAAACTGTGTTGGTTGCACTGATCCTATTCGCACTTCATTGGTAAATAATACCAATGCCAAACTTTATCCAGAGCGTGTCTATATCTAATGTAGTCATGGACAAAGAGAATCGAACTAGAAGTGGATTCTAGAAGTGGAAAAACATAGAACTACATATTAAATTAACATTCACACTTAGTCAAATGTGCCCCCCCATATCAGAGTCACTCCTACGCCCTTGCTTACACGTCACCTTCATGATGAAGTCATATCACGCATATGCGTGACAGCTCTGCGTGTTAAGAATAACCTGCAGCTATCCCATGTGTTCTTCTATTTCCCCAGAACTTTAGTGAATTTATTGAGAGATGAAGTAAGCCTACTCTAAGCACAGTAAAATTCCTCTCGGTAGTGCGTGTACCCTACTACCAATTAGAATACTAACATAAATCAGTTGGCTAAATGGACATTTTCTGTGCATAGCCTACGTCTGACGCACAATATTAGATTAACAAGACAGCATTCTGAAGATAATAATGACATACAATAATCCTTTACATTTATTTTTTTACTAAACCCAAGACCTAAATATATCTTATTCGGTGTGCGAGATATCGCCTCTGACTTTTTACTTGAAGTCTTCTAACTTAAAACAGGACTTGTCATCACTTGCATCTTTAGCTTTCAGTTCCTGAGACTTTCAGTTTTAGTCTGTCACACGCGATCTCAGCAACCGAATCGCCTGTCTCCAAGCGCACCAGCAAGACAGAAACAATGTTCTGCAGGTAATTAACCTTGCCAGGACTAGAGTTTTTCATTAATTAAATGCTGACCAAGTCAAAACATTACCTAATTCCTACGAACATTTCCGATTATCACTTTCTCGTGCAAATGTACCTTAACTATCTTCGATTGAATTGTCTTTATATTATAGGGTCAGTTTGAACAGAAAAAAACACAAAGCCGCGTTACTTCACATTTGTTTAAAATATTTGCATTTCAAATATAGATGTTTTGTTGGGCTGACAAAAGCTAAAAATACGTGTAGGCTATAGAGCTATATAGCTTAAAATATTTTGCTAACTTGTAAGAGACAATGCCTTATAACTGGGATTAGCCTAACATGATTTAGCCTATCACTTAAATTAAGTGTGCATAGGCTACACTGGATGAAAATTCATGAATCCTGTGTGTTGTTGACTCTTTACACATAATTAATCATTGTGATTTTCACACCTTCTCATTCTTTCCCAAATGACTAGATATTAATTGTGCTTATATTCAATTGAATAAAGAATAGGCTAGATTCATTATAATATAATAAAAATGAATAGGCTAAATCAACATGTAAGACAGATCAATTTATTCTTGTCATGTGAACAGGAGGCAATGATATGGTAATTTTAAACATTGAAGTCTGACTTTGCTTCACACTGAGCATTTCACTGTAGATCAGACCAGCATCTGTGTCAAACAGTTTGTCAATTTATGCCAATTGGTATGACTACAGACTTCCTGGAGGTACTGGGTACATATCCATGGGTAGTTGGGGTATTGGTGGTAAATAGCCATGGGTAGTAAAGATACTGGGGTACATAGACAAGGGAAGCCTGAGAACACATTCACACTCGCTTTGTCCCCCATCTTCCCACAGGTTTTCACATCTCTTCTTCAAACCTTGAAGGCTTGACTCGAAGTTTGCCAGTCAAATGGATTATTGTAATTATTTCTACTAGCCTACTGAGTACATACTGGAGCAGTTAGTTTAACAAAACAATTACATCATAACGATAACATGAGTTTCTTGAGTTCACTAAATTTTATTTGAGTTCATTCATACACTGGAAAGTTAATAAGGTCAGAGGGATTCTGAATTGTTGAATTGAACCTTGTGAAAAGATTCCACCTAATCTCATACAACCTTGTCTGAAGCTCCAGTTTTGTACCCCTCTCACTAATTATACAGAATAGCCCAATATCCTGAGCCTGAAACAGACATTCAAGCTGTTTCTCATGACCAGGGACGTTCAGGATCACCAGTTTGACCATTGACAGTGCTTTGCTGGCCCAGTGGGCCCAGCTGTTGCACCTCTCTGACTCACACACATGACTCATTGGTACAGCTCACTCCCTGAATCTTGTATATATTAAATGTCAGATATAAATAATAACTGAAATGAAGATACTGTGAACAACTGACATTATTAAATTCTTACTACACCTGTCATGCACAAATATTGGTGATTATCCTATAGATTTCCGATAACATAATGAACATTTTAACAAAGAGATGAATGAGTTGGAGGTGATCCTAAAGTCACTGGAACTTTCAATATCTGAGGAGAATTTGGATTGATAAATAGTGTAGGCATTGACACTGACAAAGGGAGGGGTCAGACTATGTTCACATCCCCTCCCCCCTTCACCACGCCTTCAGACTAGGCTCGCACGCAAGTGGCTTGTGGTGGGGAATTCCACAGGACAAGGAGACAGAACTGTTATTGTTCTAATTCAGTAATTATTGTCCAATCAGGGGTTTTCCTAGGTGTAGTCTATTTAATAATCTCTACTTTCATTACTTACTTGTATACGGTAAACATTAAATTATACATTGATTGGAAGCTGACAGAGCTTTGAAACCCAATTAAATAAACTTTTTTCACCATATAATACATGTCGTTTTGGTAGGGCGAGAATATGTTTTTGAACACATTTATATTTCTGTTATCTAGAAAGATATTTAAATGATAAATATTAAATCCAGTCCATTTTTACTTAAGTTCAGTTTTAGTCATACATTTTGTATTTGGAGAAATGCTTTTTTAAAATACTGACTCATAGTTAAAAAGGACGTACTTTTCGATTTAAAATATGCTACTTCAAACACTAGCATATGATAAATGATGTATTTCAGTAAATCAGATAATAATAATTAAAAGAAAACATTTTCGCTGCTAAAGAATTCACCAGGTCGAATCCAATGCCTTCTGAAAGATATGGCAATATAGGTATAGCACAAAAGCAGTTTAAGGATGCAAATGGCCCATGATAAAGGGGTTATTAAAGCGCTGTCCATGGTACTGAAGTCTTAAAACAAGCCTTATAGTGGTTCAGACAGCATGAAACAACATTCAAGACTGGCAATCTGTCAACTTATTTTTCACCAGTACAAACATACACTTAACACCAGCAAACATATGTATGCATAAACCCATAGGTAGCGAGTACGAGACAAAAATCTGGCGCAGTTTAACTCTCCGCATTCCGTGTGAATGGGGCTGTGAGATGTACAACAGTGGGTACATCGGATACCCACACAAATACAATGATCAGTGTCATGCGCTTTAAGGAACAACCTACAGTAAAATAAAATAAAAACGCTTACCTCGCTGTCTTCCGTAATATCTGAGGAATGGGCTGGAGAAATGTAATGTAATCACTCTTAGAGCTGTAGATTCAACATATTTAATTGATGACACTGAATATGCTGCATCAATAACTAGCCTAAACATATAATTATTTTTAAAATGCCAAAATGTGGGTAACAACGTTAGATTTCCCCTTAAAATATATTATTATTTGTATGTATTTATTTTTAGACTTTTACCTCACTCAACCGTGTTTAAATGATTGTGTCAACAAACTTTTATACTATAGTTCTCATGTCTTATATTGCAAGTTATTTGATGAATATATTCTTATTTAAATAGATTGATTAAAAGTGTTATATGATTTTGTAATTATTTTTAATTATAACCTAACGTTGTGGAGAGCATCTCCTCCTAGCGTTATTAATTGGAAACGCAGCCTCATCCAAGTGCACTGACAAAGGCATACCAATCAATGAGAAATATGTCACAAGTAAAATATTTTTATATAATATAGAGGTTATAAATGTGGAAAAACAAAAAAAATATAAAGTGTACTATACTCCAATGTACGTGTCTTTTACACGTTAAAGATACAGATTCTCTGGAACAAAGTGAGGCTTATTCCAGTGAATAAGTGAGGCTTATTCTCTCTCAAAAATTAGCTTACAGCTAATTTTTATTCATAAAAAAAATTAGCAACATTTCATTTACCACAATTTATAATGACCCATATACTATCCTACTTGTTGGAAACTATATACACTTGAAAATGTAATTAGACTAGGTAACCAGAAACATTATTTTTTATTTAAAGCACAAAAAATATGTAGTTGTATAATATTGTAACTTACAATAAGTTTGACCAGTTGTAATTTTCAATAATAATTCAAGCAACAATTAAACATAAATATTAATAAACACCCTCATAATGGTAGTTCTGTCATTAGTAGAAGGTAGCCAAAATCACATTGCCTTTTCTTTTAGGTCTTAGCTTTTTTAGCTAACCATCTAAGTCTATGGCCTATGTGGATTTTTTTCGTGGAGTAAACTGTAAGAAATGAAATTAAATAAATCGATTTGGACATCCTTGATAATCGACCTTTAAAAAAACGACACAAATTTGAGTTTAGTTCACAGTGGTGATTGCGGCTACAGTTTCAACGAGGAAAGAGAGTAGGTGCCCTTAGATGTGTGGATGAGAGAAGCAGAGGGAGGAAAAGTGTGTGAATGTGTTGCGTGCAGGGGGAGGGAGGGGAGCACACAGCCTTTACCCCACACCAGACGCTGACGAGCTATGATGCTATTTGACACTTCTGTTTATTATAAATAAATTAACACGGGGCAGCAGAAGGCTGTTCACATGTGGAGGGTGGAAGTCCTGGAACTGCTCGATGAAACCAATTAAGTTATTGAACATATTCTGGATTACTTGTATGCCTATTTTCGTAAGTTCGGAGGAATTCGTTATTCAGTTATACTTTTAATACATGTAACCGCTATTAAGAGGCGACCTACTGAACAATTTGCACACATCTTGCATTACAATTAACCCTAAACCACCGTGTTAGCAGATCAATAACCACGGGCTGATTCAACATAACATTTATTAGTAACTAATAGACTAATTAAAATAAAGGTGTTCTTTTCTCGAGGAAGAAGCGAATTGACGGCAAGGTTGTACATATCCATTCCCATTTTACCTATTAAATATGGCGCAATCGTTTGTGCTGTTATAATAGGTACATTATATTTTTCTCATAATAATCAGGATATAATGTTATTATTCTTTCAGAACTAACTTATGTCTTTCTGTCTATAGGATTCATAATGGCTATGCAGGTTATATTCGAGGAGATGACCCAGCCATCGCCACGGGGTATTTTATTGGCATCTTTGACTTTTCTCTTTGCCATGCACCTGTGGCGCAGGATCAGACGCACCTTGGACGTACATGGCCCGCCTGGACCGTTCGCTTGGCCAGTCATTGGGAACGCAGTTGAGCTTGGCAAAAGTCCTCACCTCTATTTCACTCGCATGTCACGGAAATATGGGGATGTCTTTCAAATAAAACTCGGCTGCCGGGATGTTGTGGTGCTGAATGGCGACGCAATCAAGCAAGCACTAATCAAAAAGGGATTTGATTTTGCAGGTAGACCGGACTTTGCCTCTTTTAAATACATTTCCAATGGCGATAGCATGGCTTTTGGTACATTCAGCGAATGTTGGAAAATGCACCGAAAGGTGGCTCAGTCTACTGTTCGGATGTTTTCCACCAGCAACAACAATACCAAAAAGTCTTTCGAAAACCACGTTGTCTGTGAAGTTAGGGAGCTGCTGCACATTTTCCTAAAAAAAACGAAAGAGCACCAATATTTCCAGCCAAATACATACTTGGTTGTATCAACCGCTAACATAATGACCGCAGTGTGCTTTGGAAAGAGATATTCTTACGACGACGCAGAGTTCGCACAGGTGGTGGGAAGAAATGACCAATTCACCCAAACAGTGGGTGCTGGGAGCATGGTGGATGTGATGCCTTGGCTTCAGTATTTTCCCAACCCTATAAAAACAATTTTTGAAAACTTTAAAGACCTCAACAGGGAGTTCAGTAAATTCATCATTAATAAAGTTGTCGAGCATCGAAAGACCATTCATTCAAGCACAATCCGGGATATGACAGATGCTTTCATCATGGCATTGGACAAACAGGACAGCTCGTCGAGGATTTCGCCAGGCAAAGATTACGTGCCACCCACTATTGGAGATATATTTGGAGCAAGCCAAGACACATTGTCTACTGCACTCCAATGGATCATTCTAATTCTTGTGAGGTGATGCATATTCCTTTTATATAAACACAAATGAAATACAAGTAAATTCCCTCCGTACATTTTGTAAACAATAGCCTATGCTAGTTAAGAACGCATATGCGTGAAGTGGAGGAATTCTGTGGGTAACGTAAAGAAAAGTTAGGCATAAGGTGGAGAAAGCAGTTTTCCCTAATGTAATACCATCTAACAAAGAGAAACAAAACGAAAGAGCAATTCTTCTCTGCTCTTTCATTGCTATACAGAGAGCTCTTGTGTTCGGCACTTCAGTAACAGAAGTAGGATGTTATATAATAGTATTAAACAGCAGAAGCGCCCAGGCAGGTATTGGCAGACTAACAAGAGTGGCTCGACAGTTTGTTGAAATCTCGCGTCCGGACAAAAAATAAAATCTGAGCGGTAGAACACCAGGTTGTGTGTTGCCAGTAAGAACATAGTAGGAATAGTGCAGCTACAGTGGTGTGATCCTGGGCTTCGGGGGCTATAGCCCCAGGTCTCTTTGGTTTAGCCCCCGGGGCTTTTTGATGGTCCATTTATAAAAAAATAAAGTGGGTTTGCGTAATGACGCGCTTTACTTGCGACCTTGTGTACAGACATCTGTTGTCCCTGCGAGGACAGAGATCCGTACGTTATTTAGCCCTCGCGTCACAGTTAGATTGCCTCATGTGATAGATCTGAAACGAAATAACCCTGATCGGAGTCTGTCTCTGTCTCTATAGAAGTAGGCAACTGAGACTGCTAACAGTGTTTTCTGAGATGCCAGACAAACTGTAATATTAAAACGGTACAGCGATACCGGCATCTCCCAAACTAAACGTTCTTAATAGATAAACTAGAAAGAGCTAAAGGTCAGGGGAAGCAGAGAACAGTTCCAAAACATGTCAGCTCCATTGTGAAAAGCTTCCATCATTTGTATCAAACAAATCCAGATTAAATGCAAGTTATTTACATTTAATCTTGTTTTGTAGATCTGGGCCAGGCCATTAGTCTCTAAATCCTAGAAATACTCCTAATGCTGTAGTTCGTTTGTAAAGGATTTATAGGCCTATTTATTTTTTAATTTAACTCAGGTAATTATTTGGTGCAGTACTGATCAAAAAAATAGTGGATTGTAGTAAAAAATGTAATCCAGTGGAAACAACTGCATTATGACAACTACTATCCTATTAAATACACAAAAATAACTATGTTAATTAACACCTGTAACCATTCTGCCAAAAACATTGCTTCAAGAACCTGCAGGGTATGTCAGATACCTGCTGCATAATTAGGCTACCATAATCATAAGGCTACCAGGAAAACAGATGTACTTAACTTGATCATTCCCTCAGAGTTGAGACAGATCTACAGGTGATATCTATGTTCATCTCACTGTTCGCCTTTGACATTTTCCAATAGATTTCCTCATATCCAACTTCGTCTCCAAGAGGAAGTGGACAAAGTGGTCGACCGGAGACGTCTGCCCACCATTGAGGACCAGCCACAGTTACCTTATGTGATGGCGTTCATCTACGAGGTGATGCGCTTTACCAGCTTCCTGCCGCTTACCATCCCGCACAGCACCATTGTCGACACCGACATCATGGGCTACACCATCCCCAAAGACACAGTTATCTTCATCAACCAATGGTCCAGCAACCACGACTCCACTAAGTGGACGCAACCGGAGACCTTTGATCCCTTACGTTTCCTTGACCACAGTGGCTCGCTGAACAAGGACCGTGCCAGTAGCGTGCTCATCTTCTCATTGGGTAAGCGACGGTGCATTGGAGAGGAGCTGTCCAAGATGCAGATGTTCCTATTTACATCATTGCTGGTGCACCAGGTCCACTTTAGTCCTGATCCAGACAATCCTCTCTCCATTGACTACACCTACGGACTGACCCTGAAGCCCAATAACTTCTACATTGCGGTGAATCTACGGGACAGCATTGAAGTCCTGGAGGAGTCTCAGGGGAATTTGGGCATCTCCCAATCAGACAGAGAATAGTGTCACTCTAATCCTTACAAAGACGGTAAATGAAGATAAAAAAATATAATGCTTATGTAGATTAATGATCACTCTAATGTGCATCCAGGTTTCAGCTACTGTATAGCTACTCTACATTTATTTATCAACTGAAAACCCTGACAAAAAACCTTCTCATACATCTATTGTGTAATTTCTTCATCAGTGACTTTGACTATGGAACCCCAAAAATGCTACTTTTATAGACTTTTTAAAATGAATTGCTGTGTTGATGTTGGGTAATCTTCAACCCCGACAGGACATACAGTCGCTTGCAGTGGGCATATGAGGTTAATGTTCCTCTTTCAAAGCGCATTTGCCACTGCATTTAAAGGGTTACTGACTGAATCAAGTTGATTCAGCCTTTTCACCTGCATCTACTATCTCATCTCAGCTAATATCTTGTGTTCCTTTTATGTTCAAAATACTTATATTTCCAAACAAAATCAATATGATCCAGACAAATAATTCCAATTGTATCACTATTATACAAAAATACAGGTTATTTGACAGTGTTAACATTAGCAAAAAATATAAGAAATTCACAAGGGCAGCCCTACACTATATTACCCTAAACACATGCGTTGAAGTTTTAAAGCAAACTTAGGTTGTTATAAATGCTAATTTAAGAGTTAATTTATGAATTCAAGGCAATCAACTGCAACACCGTTCCTAATTTACTCAACTCTACAAATACAAAGTTGAATAGACTAGCAATTATTAGGTTTTATTGCATATAATGTATGTATGTCAATAGCAGTATCATCCCCACTATTTGTTAATAAAAAATGTGAGATGATAATACCTTTAATAAAAGTTCAAGTGCCAAAATTGAATAATAATTTAACTGACGGGTTGGACCAAATAATACATAGTCTTTTATACATGAGTAACTAGTAGTGTAATAATCAATGTAGTGATTATCTTGATACAAGCTAGTAATACGTACATGTAGTTATGCAAGACTACTTCAATCTAGGTCCTCTTGAGAAACCCAATTACATACATGTAAATGTATTACACCACCTGAGAAAATTGTTTAAAGACATTTACTTGGGCAGGGTATATTTATATAAAAAAAAAAAAACACCACTTACATTTCAAGTCAGTATTTTCTGTGGCCTCTCATAGAATGCTAAACTAAAGACTGTTGTCCTGTTGGGTATTCTTCCAGGGATATTGCAGGATTTACCATAACTTTTTTGTTTTGATTTTGGCAGCTTTTTTTCTTCTCCATGTCCTCACACAGCTTCAGTAATGTTTAGGTCAGTGTTCTGAGGTGGTGAGTCTAGTACTGTGAGTGTTCCACTGGCAGTATTTGGCCCCAAGTAGGTGTTAATTATCTTGTAGAATGTTTGGGGTCATAATCATGCTGAGTGATCAGGATTTTTCCAATGAATCAAAGTTGGACATTTATTGGAAGACTATAATTGAATGTACTTTGGTGCCACATGGGTTCCACCATGTTTTCTGTCTTCAATTTACAGATTTTCTTTTAAATGTCTTTATGACATTTCTCCTAGCCATCTCACAAGATATAATTTTCCTTTTTGACAACACAAGAAGCTACCTTTCTTTTTAGTAATGTTTATTTGTATTTATTTTAACTTTATATATAATTTTTGATTGTTTTATGATTAAAGAAATAGTCCAGTGCTTACATACTGTATTTCTCTGAAATATGACCTTCACCAACTTATAATTTAAGTAAATGTAAAAGTAGGTTACATAAACTTTTGTGTGTTGATATATTCTGGGAGTTCCCCAAATAAAGAATTGTGTGGCCATACTGTATACTGGTAATGAAGAGTTGGCTGCTGATTGACCAGGTCCTTAACCTGGTCTCTGATTGACTTGATTTATGTACTGTTGATGCCAAATTGTTTCTTCCCATTCAAATTTGACATTGAAGTGGTATTTTCAATTTATTTACCCTCTAGCAACTGTAGTTCCTGCATATTCAAATACAATTTCCCGTAAAGAAAATACAACTGGGAGAAATTAATGCAAAACATATTCATATAGCATAAGATTGATATGACTACACTAACAACTAGGCAAAAATGGGATACTAGAAATCAGAACACTGGGCAGTAACTTTAAATTTATGTTGGTCCTTCCAGGGCTAGACAGGGAAACAATATAGGCAAGATTACACTGTGTACAATGTTTGATATTGTAGCCTTTTCTCTCTGAAATGTTGTAGTGAACTGAATTAGTGGTTTAGTGTTGCAAAGTGTTTTATTTTCTGTTTTTATTATGTTCTACTGTTCAGAAACTCGAGTCTCCAAAAGACTGCTTCGCAAAAGTTATTTACCAACACCATGTCATTTAATTTATACAGTGATATATTCTCCTTTGTTTTATCAAATTAAGAACATAATCATAAATGTACTATATTTCATGATATTGTATAGATTCAAAAGATAACATTAAGTTCATAAGAGTTATATGTGATATTGGAAAGTAATAATAAATTAAATAACTTTTTTCTTGTTTGATTTGTAGCTATTATATATGAGAGGCAGTAAAAATAGGTTGAATTTTGTTTTCATGTTAACACATGCCTCACAAAAATAGATATATTGTGAATATATTGTATCTAACTAGTTAACCAGAGTTTATTGTGGGCAGTCAAAATAAATATTTTGTCTCACTGTACTTGATAAGCAAGAAGCTTGCATCTGGACAGGCATGCTGGAGTCACAAATTCATGTTACACAGAATAGAAGAGTCAAAGAAAAATGTTTGCCTCAGATGTCATTGTGAAGGATAGTGAGAACAAAAAGGGTAAATACACTGATCAGCCATAACATTATGACCACTGACTGGTGAAGTGAATAACACTGATAATCCTGTTATCATGGCACTTGTCAGTGGGTGGGATATATTAGGCAGCAAGTGAACATTCTGTCCTCAAAGTTGATGTGTTAGAAGCAAGAAAAATGGGGTAGCATACGGATCTGAGTGACTTTGACAAGGGCCAAATTGTGATGGCTAGATGACTGGGTCAGAGCATCTCCAAAACTGCAGCCCTTGTGAGGTGGTCCCGGTCTGCAGTGGTCAGTACCTATCAACAGTGGTCCAAGGAAGAAAAAGCGGGGAACTGGCGATAGGGGCGGCCAAGGCTCACTGATGCACGTGGGGAGCGAAGGCTTGCCCATGTGTTCTGATCAAACAGATGAGCTAATGTAGCTCAAATTGCTGAAAAAGTTAATACTGGTACTAATAGAAAGGTGTCAGAACACACAGTGCATTGCAATTTGTTGCGTATGGGGCTGCATAGCCGCAGACAAGTCAGGGTGCCCATGCTGACCCCTGTCTGCTGAAAGTGCCTAAAATGGGCATGTGAGCATCAGACCTGGACCACGGAGCAATCGAAGAAGGTAGCCTGGTCTGATGAATAACGTGGATGGCTGGGTGCGTGTGCGTTGCTTAACTGGAGAACATATGGCACCAGGATGCACTATGGGAGGAGGCATACCGGCGGGGGCAGCGTGATGCTTTAGGCTGTGCTAGTAAACCTTGGGTCCTGCCATTCATGTGGATGTTACTTTGACACGTAACACCTACCTAAGCATTGTTTCATGGCAACGGTGTTCCCTGCTGGCATTGGCCTCTTTCAGCCAGGATAATGCACCTTGCCACAAAGCAAAAATGGTTCAGAAATGGTTTGAGGAACACAACAACTATTTCAAGGTGTTGACTTGGCCTCCAAGTTCCCCAGATCTCAATCCAATTGAGCATCTGTGGGATGTGCTGGACAAACAAATCAGATCCATGGAGGCCCCACCTCGTAACTTACAGGACTTAAATGATCTGCTACTAACGTCTAGGTGCCAGATACCACAGCACACCTTTAGAGGTCTAGTGGAGTCCATGCCAAAACGGGTCAGGGCTGTTTGGGCGGCAAAAGGGGGACCCACACAATATTAGGCAGGTGGTCATAATGTTATGGCTGATCGGTGTATACTATTCTACTTTTATCAGCCTGTGCTATTATTCATCCTGGTCACTAGCATTCCATTCAGGAACGCAAATACACCACCACCTGAGGAATGTCCTGCAGGATCTCAGAAAAATATTATTATTGTACGGTTTCTCACTCCAATGAAAAGTGCTTCTATGTAAACCCCTCATGAGACAAGATTCATGAACTTTGGCACATATTTAGAGTCCAATAATATAGGTATGAGTTTTTGATATTTGGAACGCAAAAGCAACAAACCACATTTCAACCGCAAAAAATATCTATGGGATTTTACTGTATATGTAGTAATACATATAATTAGGCAATATGGAGTGTGTTTTTTTAACACCATTTAACACCAAAAACAGAATAAATACTGCTGTAAGCCAACAAATAGGCATGTTGGTCAGATCTGAATGATCTGACCAACATGCCCATTTGATTTGGCTAACAGCAGCATTTCTTTTGTGTTTTGGAGGAGATAATGTTAAAAAAAACACACTCCATATCGCTTAATTATATGTATTATTACAACTACAATAAAATCCCATAGATGATTTTAATTGGGTAACATCAAGGGAGGATAATACTATTTTCAGTATTATTGACACACCAAAACGTCTCTTTTCTTCAGTAAAGTGTTTCAGCACAGAGGTTGTAAAAGCTTCATTGAATATATATATTTTAAATACAGCACACTTCCAAAGCAGAACAGCATTTTCCTCTGCTTCTATTTTCTTGTCTGCAATGTTGTAAATCAGCATAGGGACTAGCAGCTCTCTGGAAAACATTTCCAGTTCAAAGACAGTGGTGCACCTCGCTAACTATTGCCTTCAACAAGATTATGGGAGGAGTCTGGAGGTGTAACATCCAATAGAAAGTGTAATGCTTGGAAGCCAGTGCTCCATTCTCCAACTCTTTTTGAAACACCTTTTGAGACCATTGGAAATCCAAAACATTCCTGTTTTTAGGTAGAATACTAGTGTTTGGTACCAATGGAACCAGAAGTAAGTAGTGGGCACCCAAAGTACTGAGTTTATACTGGCCGGTAGATATGAGATCAAGTGGGTTTCTGTATTTTTGTTGTGTGTTTGTAGACCCAGAGCAGAGCTACTGCATGCCAGTCTATGTAATGTTGAGATGTTCTGAGACATATGGCTGAGATTGTATAATTTATTTCCTTTTTGATGGGGAGTGACATACCACCTTTTATTTATTAGGTTAAATATTGTTTTGGGATTGTCATTGTCTATACATACTTTAAAAGCAAGCCAAATTTTATGTTTCATTAACTCAATATTTTTGGGATATGAAGATGTAAAGGGTAGCAGATAAAACATAATTTAGGTAGGTTTGTTGAATTGTAGTAAAAGCCAGGAACATCCCCAAACCAGTTATTTGCAGATCCACCTGTTGCTGTTGTCTGAAGAGGGGGTGTTCCACATACGCAGTAACTTCAGAGAGTAGGTGTTTCCAGACTAAAACATGCAAACAGGCTAGAACGTGCAAATATTACCCAAGTGGATTTTGATAGCTCATGCTTGGCTTTGCTTCTTTTTTAGGTTGGGCCCACTATCCTTCCCTCGGAAACCACACCTTGGGGGCTATCTTGGTTATAACCTTAACTGTAAGTCACTCTGGATAAGTGTCAAATGACAATCGTTGGTTATTTGTTAATCATGTCTAAAATTCTCCATTAACCACAGTCTTAAACCGAAAAGAGAGTAATAGTGGTATTGACATATTGTGTGATTAAAAACCCTACATTCCACAACAAAGAATGTGCACCTCAAGGCAAGACAATTGCCTCCATGCTATGTGGTGAGCAAGATGACCCAATCCTTGATAGCGTGATTAATGACAGTGTGGTTTCGTGAGTCATTGTATTACAATTTCCCAGTAGCCACAAAGACTGACACGCATGTCTGTGATGGCCCAATCATAAAACATACCAGCAGTGTGCACATTACCATCTTCCAGATTGTAAAAAATATTTTCCCAAAGGGCAAAAACATATACTTGTACTTTTCCAAACAATGTGAATGCTAAGATAATTTAGCCACCTAATAATGTCCATGAGCTACTCATGTCACCTAAATCAGTCTGGCATTTGAGGATCATGTGAGAAGGATGTTATGAAAGGTTATAGTAGATGCAGCAGAGTTCAGGGTCTATTTCTTTTACATTTTAAAAGTTTGGAGACACAAACTCAAACAAGATTATTTCTTTATTGTAACATGATTCCACATCGTAGTGAAGACATAAAAACTAAATAACATGGAATCATGCTGTAACAAAAAAAGTGTTAAACAAACCAAAATACATTTCATATTGTAGATTTGTCAAAGTAGCCACACTTTGCCTTGATGATAGCTTTGCACACTCAGCATTCTCCCAACCAGCTTCGTGAGGTAGTCATCTGGAATTAGTATTGTAGCTGGAAATGTTGCTTTTCAATTGAATATCTACATTGGCGTACAGAGGCCCATTTTCAACAACCATCACTCCTGTGTTCCAATGGCACGCTATGTTTGCTAATTCAAGTTTATCATTTTAAAAGGCTACTTGATTGTTAAAAAACACTTTTGTGATTATGTTAGCACCACTGAAAACTGTTTTAATTTAAGAAATAGTGAAACTGACCTTTAGACTAGTTCAGTATCTTCAGCATCAGTGTTTGTAGGTTAGATTAAAGCCTTAAAATGGCCAGAAACAAAGAACTTTGTTCTGGTTGCTGATAATGGGCTTATGTATGCCTATGTAGATATCTATGTAGATATTCCAGCAGTATGCCTATCTTCAAAGATCATTAACTATATTTGAAAGACCATTTTCTGGAAGTACAAAACATTCTTCCAAATGAAGGAAAGTGCAAGTTTCTCTGCTGAACCTTTTATAACATTTGCAGATCCAACTAATGGTAAATTCTCTCAGTATCTTGAGCTCAGGGAGAACTAGTCATAAAAAGCCCTCTCCTCATGCTAAGATACTGGTTTCAGGGAATTTAAAGAGATGGCCAGAGCCACTTCACTGACCCACATCTGATTATGGCTGCTGAATTTAACATTGATGAACACATGAAAAAAAATGTCAGTCCACTTTAGTCAAATTATGTGGAATTGGTAAAAATTTGCCACAGGATTAATTCTACAAACACGGAATATTGTACTATCTTGTTGAGGCAAGTTCTATAAATGTTGTTGAAATAACTCAAAACAACATACTTGTCTCAATTTCTCAACACACACCTGTTGCTTCAGGATGTAGTTCTTTAGAGGAAATACATGATTTCTGAGATTTTGTTTGGGCACCTGGTTACCCACTCTGAAACATGACCAGACTGGAGGAAAGTTGGACTGAATTTGATCCAGTGACAAATTGCAAATGGCTCTGGAACAACTCTACTGTCTATACAAAAAGGGCAAGGGGGGGTAATTACAAATACAACACAACAATACCTTTAATAGTTAAACAAGAACTTGGTTTCATACATTGCTATTCCATTATATTTGAACTGAGACCAAAGTGAATGCATGGATAACAATACAATGAAGATTAGCGTAATCCCAACTACTTTTTAAACATGTTCTGAGTTTTACAGTGTATACTGCTACATAATCTCCTCCTTCTCACAGGTGCACGCACGCACGCACGCACACACACACAATATTTGGGGCACATACAGTATCCTGATTGCACATATTTATTGATTTACGACAGAGGCTCAAGTTCCATTGATCAGTACAGAATAGCGTCTAGAGCATATCATTTTAATTTTAATATTAAAAGTGTCTAGAGCATATATTTTATGTACTACATTTCATTTACATGTCAAGTAAAATTTACTTCACTGACATTTGTACAACCCTAGATGAAACATGAACATACATTCATATTGTAGTAATATAGAAAAATCTGTAAACACAATTTTTTTGTTACCATTGTGGTATGCAGTATGCATTAGCTAATTGGTCAGAAGGCTAAATTATACAATAAGTAAACATTAAAATTAACATATTACATTTGGGAGAACAAGTATTTGATACACAGCCGATCTTGGAGGTTTTCCTACATAAAAAGCATGTAAAGGTCTCTAATTTCTATCATAGGTACACTTCAACTGTGAGAGACAGAATCTAAAACAAAAATCCAGAAGATCACATGATTTTTAAATAATTAATTTGCATTTTATTGCATGACATAAGTATTTGATACATCAGAAAAGCAGAACTCAATATTTGGTACCTGAACCTTGGTTTGCTATTACAGAGATCCTATGTTTCCTGTAGTTCTTGACCAGGTTTGCACACACTGCAGCAGGGATTTTGGCCCACTCCTCCATACAGACCTTCTCCAGATCCTTAAGGTTTCGGGGCTGTCGCTGGGCAATATGGACTTTCAGCTCCCTCCAAAGATTTTCTATTGGGTTCAGATCTGGAGACTGGCTAGGCCACTCCAGGATCTTGAGATGCTTCTTATGGAGCCACTCCTTAGTTGCCCTGGCTGTGTGTTTCGAGTCACGACCCATCTTCAATGCTCTTACTGAGGGAAGGAGGTTGTTGGGCCCCATCCGTCCTCCCCTCAATACGGTGCAGTTGTCCTGTCCCCTTTGCAGAAAAGCATCCCCAAAGAATAATGTTCTTCACGGTTGGGATGGTGTTCTTGGGGTTGTACTCATCCTTCTTCTTCCTCCAAACACGGCGAGTGGAGTTTAAACCAAAAAGCTCTATTTTAGACCAAAAAGCTCTATTTTTGTCTCATCAGTACCTATGATAAAAATTACAGACTTCTACATGCTTTGTAAGTGGGAAAACCTGCAAATTCGGCAGTGTATCAAATACTTGTTCTCACCACTACATAAAGCCCATGTGTCCTCCTTAATTTTTTTAACTAAAAACAAATATGTTTTCTAAAAATCTTTACAAAAACACTATAATTTCTGAAGATATTATTGGGACATAAAATCTATCAACTTTGATTTACAATTGTTGATGATGCCTATTGCATGGCTATTAGGATATGGGGTCTAATTACAAATTAATTGGCTCAAGAATGTCCTCTAGCTAGCTGGAATGTAATGTGATAAGCACCATGACTGTGTGAAGAAACCATAAGAACTGCATAATCCCACTCCTTTACCTTGTGATCATGAACCTTATACAGTAATAGAACCATAACATCTGGCTGCCTACAGCAGCAGAGCTACACCATTGGCCCTGAAATAGCACCCCTATTCCTTATCCATTTCTCTACATTGGACAAGACCATCTATTCCCATTAAGTTAATTTGTGCTCAGGTCAAATGTAGTGTACTCTACATGGAATAGGGTGGCATAATACAGTGGCTCTGAAAAGTATTCAGACTTTTTCAAATTTTATTGTGTTATACATTGAAATCAACATTAATTTAATCAAGAGTGCTACTGTACTGATTAACACAAAAAAAAGGCTATAATGTCAAAGTTAAAAAATTTAATCTGCAAATTGTTCTACATTTATTACAAGGTCTATGGCAACTCCAAAAGAGTTAGTCTTCTATGGCTATGTCGGGAGCAGGGTGTAGCAAATTCAAGGACTTTTTTAAGCACTACATCGCAATTGTCAATTTATAATTGTTGCATCCTAGAACAGTTCCTACAAAAGGTATGCAGTCTCCAAAAATAATGGATTACCATTTCAAGATTTATGGACTTAAATGCCACCAATGGCACCTAAATTAGCATGACAATTATTGTAAAATTCTAAAGTATGTCAGAATATATGTCTTTCTGTTGAACTGGCCAACATGGCTCAGATCATCTAAAGAAAAGTTAATTTGGTTCCCAAAGGCCTCTCATTTCGAAATGCATATATAACCACAGAACATTTAAAATCTTAAAATGGTTATACAAATTTAAATTCTATTTAAATTACCACTATAGTTGCAATCAGCTTGCGGGCTGCTCCGTTAACAGATTCCACCCTCTAGTGGAATCTGTTACAAGTCATAAATTAGCCTAGCAAGTTCAGCCAGGAAACCTGAGTGATAATTGCATTGTGACACATCAGCTGATATCTGATCGCTGCTATTACAATACCACATTCATTGTCAGGTTACTCAGTCTGATATGCTGATGGTCGCAGTAGCATGTGGGTGCAAATCCACCCACCACCCCTGCCTCCACCTGTTTGGTTCTGTGTTTCCTTTGTGGCGGGATCGGTACTGCGTACCTTGCTCATTGCCTACAGGGATTGCTATTAATAATATTACAGTGATGTTGGTAGTCTTGTATACGAGATCACGTGATGTTAGTGAGTTACCTCAGAGAAGCAGAACCCCTATGCCAAGTTGCTGAATGTCAATTGCTGTGCATAAGTTCTCCAATAAATGGTTCAACTAATATGTGGCGTTTTCTGTCTGAACCCTTGGTTACCCATTAGCGTTCATTGCAAAACAGAGGGAAAATTCTTACTACTTCAGGATGCATATTTAAACCTCCACGTACGCCCCCTTTCAGTTATTGTTAAGGGGTCCCAAAAGGTGACCTCTTTTTCACTGGAAAGTTAAAAATATTTTTTAGAGTGACACATTGTTCTTACTTAGTGTACTTTTGTCACAATACCAACATACTTTATACTTGGTGCCAATATAGCTGTTAGTCCCCTAGGATACACATTTACATTTTCGGTAAGTTCTGTGCCTGTGTTCCCAAAAACGTCACACAGTTTACTTTATAACAGTATCGGCTACGGCAAACAAATTAAGATGATCTCATATCTTTGTGATTAGGCAGCATTAGAATCCCAACAACCTATATTTTGTTGTGGCAAATGGAAAACGCTATAAAACGCTATTCTCAAAAATGTATGGCAGACAAACAGAATTTCACAAACAACAGGAAAATAAGCATCTAAGTTAAACTGACCAAAGTAGAATGACTGAATCTCATTACATAAAATGTGCACACATTTGGTAAGGGGTTGCATGCCAGCAAAGCCTTTACCTCTGGGTTCAGGTGAAATGCTAATAAATGAGATGACATGGTGCACATCTGGCTGGCAGTTAACGTGTTATATAATTACCTGTAGTTAATCATGCACTGTTAGGCATCTGCCATCAGACTAGTACCTTGTACAAGTCCTGTGGGAAACACTGTGCATACTTCAACAACAGCCTGGGCACTTGACTAAAGTGGCCTTAGTGGGAGAGTGGCAAAAAAAAAGCCACTGTTGGAAAAACTGACATGATATCTCAGCTAAGGTTTCCCAGAAGGCATGTGGGAGTCTCTGAGACCAAATGGAGCATTCTAGGTCTGATGACCAACATAGGCACAAGGATGACACCGCACATCCTCCTGAGAACACCATCACTACCATGAAGCATGGGGGTAGCAGCAACATGTTATGGGGTTGCTTCTCTGTGTGATGATCAGAAAAGCTTATGAAGGCTTTTTCTGATTTCAAGCAGGAAATGACCCAAACATACAGCTAAAACCAAACAAAGATCAATGTCCTGTAGTGGCCTAGTCATAACTCAGACCTCAGTCCAATTGAGAATAGGTGGAAAGAGTTGATACGTGTTGTTCACCAAAGGTCCCCATCTGACTTGACGGAGCTGGAGCAATTTAGCAAAGAATGGGCAAAAATTGTTGTGTTCCGTTGGGCAAATCTGATAGAGACTTATACAAATAGGTTCATGGCTGTAATTGCTGACAAAAATTTACTGAAGGGGGTGAATACTTATGGAATTAATTTCATGTTGTAACATAAAATTGGGAAAGTCCAAGGGGGGTGAATACTTTTGAGAGCTACTGTAGTTATGAATAGAATTGTGGAGGGTGAAAAGGGCAAAAGGTCACTCGGAGGTCACAGTACAAGAGATAGTTGTATTTGGGTTGCTCTCATGTTTGAAGTGGTTGTTATTTTCACCTGAATGCACTGAGCCAGACAAAACAAAAAGAGGACATGAATGGTAGAAGGGAAGAATCTCACCTATGGAACACCTTCATAAAACACCTTCAGGTATTTATAAGCTGGGAAACTAAAAAGTTTCTTATGACAAAGTTTCACTGGTGCAGCTTTTAGGCTAGCTAAACTACACCAGGGGGTAAGGAATTAACCAAGATTAATCATTGATATAGTATGGGTTGATACAGGAGATCATTCTAATTTTTGGAAAGGACATCATGGTTAGTACAATTATTAAAATATTTACACAATTTATTTTATAGGTCCCCAAAAACTGTGTCAATGTGAGGTGGTGAAAAAGATATATCCCATCGGGACCAAGACCACTGATTGACTTACATCAAACATAAGAAATGAAGAATACAATTTGTGCCTCCTTGTAAACAGATGTCAAAACACCAAGATATCTGTTATCATAAGACATTATGATATGTGAAAACGCTGTTCTCAAGAAAACTCTTGCCTAGAAGGCACAGCCAATTCATTCATCTCCAATTTCAGTAAGTACCTATGTGGATCAGGTATTTCAGACTGTCAGTGTTTCCATTGAAGGTACAGTCCCAACAGTAATGAAGAAAGACATGGATTGGCTTCCATTCCACAATGTCCTCAATAAACACTTAGTGTGGGGACAAGGGAGTCCAGCTCATTCTGGGCCTCCTCATCCTTGGACAGCGAGAAGAAAGAGAAAAAGACCTATATTAGGACCACAACGATAATAAATGCGAGAAAACTATGACAAGAACAAGCAAGTTATAATACAGTCAGCACCCACTTCTTTGGAAACAGTTTCCATGGAAGAAGCAGCGTCACACATCTTCCTGGCCTGACCTTTCTGTCCCAAGTCTCTGTAGCACTGACCAATCAAATAAAATTATCATCATCATCACATTCATCATGGAGCACATGAACAGTATGTTGATTACTGGATTCATATGAATCAATAAATGTAAAATGTAAAACAATATTAACCATTCAGGCTTACCTTAGCTAAAAATACATAATTTAATTTTGAGTACTTGGGGCGGATCTCCTCCACCTGTAAAATAATGAAAGTAGAATGAAAACAATGCATTTGTAAATTTTTCTGGAGTAAAATCTAGATTGGACATGACTAACACATTCACAACAAATCGTTTTTGCCATAACCACAAAATAAAAACAAACGTGGGAGTGGTCTGAGGTAATGGAAAACATGATGTTTGTTTTATACAATAACGCATCAAATTTTCGAGGTGGCATAGAGGAGTTGACTCAAAGTGATGCACCATGCCAACTGCACGACTGAGACTACCCATTTACAGCTCTTTTTGTTTTGTTTGAACAATCAATGCAACAGGAAACACAGTTAGAAACACGTGGAAGCCATATCTCCCAATGCTCACATAAAATGTGAAAAAGGTTCAGGTAGCCACGGTGCCTTCATGGCAGCCTAGGCTGATTGCTCTGCTATTTAATTAGCTTTTTATTGATTTATATGTTTTATGTGAATTTTTCTTGAATAACTTTTTTTTTTTGAGTTGCTAATCAAATGGTGTTCAGTTGTATAACTTTTTCTTTCAAAATAAAAAACTTTATAGACATTTTACTTTTCTGCAGTCAACTCATTGGAGCTAGTTGATTGTTTTCTTTTGAATATTTGTATTGAAAATCTGCACTGAGGTTTCACATACTATCTGGAGATCTACAAAAGACTGAAATGAAGCACATTCAGATCTACTCAGGAGTAATTATTTATAGTTTCGGGAGAATTGAACAATTCTGTTAGTGATGAGTTTGGGGAACAACTTGGAATCCTTCAGAAAATGGCCAAACATCGAGGAGGACGGGGTCTGAGTGCAAAGCAGAAAGGCATCTTTGGAGGATGTCAGAGATGGCATGGTGCTGGTAAAACCAAGAGCTGGGTGGGCTGTGATGCCTGCCTGCCTCGGAAGACCTGCTTGTCTCGTTGAACACAACTGTCCTCACACTGCTCAAACCATGTTCTTCTTGATGGTCATTATAACTATTGAAAACCTTCACCTCTGTCAGTAAGTTCTAGTCAAGACCTAATCTATCATAGCGGTTTTATTTTATTTTGCTTTTTCAATGGCATTGTGATTATTTTCTATATATGAAAAGCTATAGAATTTGAATAAATTACTACTATTATAAAATGGTGGAATAGAACTCTGACAGTGCAGTTATTGTCAGTTGATAAAACATAATGTGTTTAAATGGACAGAAATAAGAGATGACAGCCTGCCTCATATTCATCTTTTAATCGTATATTAATATACCTTATAGGTAGAGTAAGAATAGCAATATTGGCTTTACTGTCCCAATATTTACTGAGGGAACTTGTTATGGAAATTTTGGGCTAAGGTACATTTGAGAAATGTCTGTCATTCTATTGCCTGGTATTTAAATCTTGACTTTGATTATGACACACTTCTGTATAATTTCAGACCATCACTAGGTACTTTGACCATCTGTTCTCCTGCCTAGACCAAGAAGGGTGTCAGTCCTTTTGTTCCTTAGGAATGTGGCCCTTGGGGGGAAGTAAGGTCAGTTGGACCCTTTAGGTAAACACAACAGTAAAAATTATGGCAGGAAGGATACCCTTTGGGTAAAACCTATGAGACAACAAGATGGGCAGCATCTTACCACACCCCTATTCCACTATAAGTACTGATGACTGTTCATGTATTAAGTTAAGAGACTCCTCGGTTGATTATGTTTGTAAGCGTTGGACGTGTCTCTCTATTTGCAAATAAACTATTAATTGTACAAGAGAATTTTGTCTCTGTCCTTACTCCTTTAAAAGTTCTGATCAATGGAATTACCATCACAATTTGGGAGCTCGTCCTTGTTTATTTAACCTGGTGTCTCGAAATCATTTCCTAGCGGGTTAACCGTGCACGGCCGGAGACTGGGTCCCGGAGCCTAAATCCTCCCCCTCTTGTGGGCTAGCCACGTAAAGGGTGAGAGTCAGGGCGCCCGGCTTAAATAATTTTAGGGATTCATGGATTATCGGATCACTGTCTTATTACATTTACCGTTAAAACAAGACATCCACTTGCTCCGCAAACAATGAGTTTCAAAAGCCGTACTATAAATTCTCGGACTACCAATATATTCCTTGATATTCTTACAAGTTCGCTCATTAACAACAGAGTAAATAAATCTCTAAACGATCAAATCGAGGATCTAAACTCAATACTGCGAAATACACTCACCTAAAGGATTTTTAGGAAAGCCATACTAATACTGTGTTTGACCCCCTTTCGCCTTCAGAACTGCCTTAATTCTACGTGGCATTGATTCAACAAGGTGCTGAAAGCATTCTTTAGAAATGTTGGCCCATATTGTTAGGATAGCATCTTGCAGTTGATGGAGATTTGTGGGATGCACATCCAGGGCACAAAGCTCCCGTTCCACCACATCCCAAAGATGCTCTATTGGGTTGAGATCTGGTGACTGTGGAGGCCATTTCAGTACAGTGAACTCATTGTCATGTTCAAGAAACCAATTTGAAATGATTCGAGCTTTGTGACATGGTGCATTATCCTGCTGGAAGTAGCCATCAGAGGATGGGTACATGGTGGTCATAAAGGGATGGACATGGTCAGAAACAATGCTCAGGTAGGCTGTGGCATTTAAACGATGCCCAATTGGCACTAAGGGGCCTAAAGTGTGCCAAGAAAACATCCCACACACCATTACACCACCACCACCAGCCTGCACAGTGGTAACAAGGCATGATGGATCCATGTTCTCATTCTGTTTACGCCAAATTCTGACTCTACCATCTGAATGTCTCAACAGAAATCGAGACTCATCAGACCAGGCAACATTCTTCCAGTCTTCAACTGTCCAATTTTGGTGAGCTCGTGCAAATTGTAGCCTCTTTTTCCTATTTGTAGTGGAGATGAGTGGTACCCGGTGGGGTCTTCTGCTGTTGTAGCCCATCCGCCTCAAGGTTGTGCGTGTTATGGCTTCACAAATGCTTTGCTGCATACCTCGGTTGTAACGAGTGGTTATTTCAGTCAAAGTTGCTCTTCTATCAGCTTGAATCAGTCGGCCCATTCTCCTCTGACCTCTAGCATCAACAAGGCATTTTCGCCCACAGGACTGCCGCATACTGGATGTTTTTCCCTTTTCACACCATTCTTTGTAAACCCTAGAAATGGTTGTGCGTGAAAATCCCAGTAACTGAGCAGATTGTGAAATACTCAGACCGGTCCATCTGGCACCAACAACCATGCCACGCTCAAAATTGCTTAAATCACCTTTCTTTCCCATTCTGACATTTAGTTTGGAGTTCAGGAGATTGTCTTGACCAGGACTAATGAGAAATTGAAGGTGTTCCTAATAATCCTTTAGGTGAGTGTAGACATTAACTAGCTAAAAAAGCTTAAAATAATCTGACTTTTCACTGATCGTATTTGTCCATTACTAAATATGCGAGAATCGGAATTCATAATTAGTCAAACGTTTGAGAGTGTCTGAATAATCACAAAAATGTATTATTTACACACCACCTACGCCTCATGGTTAGCAAATGTTTTATTGATACAACAAGGGAAGCATGTTAGCATCTTTTGCGCCGCAATCTTTAGAATTTTTTACGGTCAACAATTATTAAGTATACATTTTAATAGTATTACTGCCGGTAGTAGTTTGCTAATATAATTGTACCCATTCGAAATCAGAAATTACATGCATGACTAGTAAGCAGTGTATTGTTTTTGTGCAGCTGTGGATGAAATGTATAGGGATGTCATAATAAAATTCTGGAACTCGAATTGTAGCCAATACTGAAATCATGTGCAGAAAAACTAATGCTGGGGGCAGTTAAGTGATATTTTTGTGTAACAATGTACACAAAAAGATTAAAGTAAAAGTTACTTCAATAACTCTGGTTTAGCATGCAAGCGCCAGTAGGGCTAGCAGGCTACAGTGAGTGGAGTTAGCTGACAGGGCAAGCAGGCCACAGTAAGTGGAGCTAGCAGATGTTACTAGCATAGCAATTTAATTGGGTAAATACCGATCTACTGTGAGGAGGGCATCTACTCTAAATAATTTTTGCTCCATTCATACATAGCAAAGGCCAAACAAATTAGGTAAAGTAGAATAGGATCAATGCAGGAAAGAAATGTTTTGGCTTGGTGGTCAACATTCCCTTTTCATACCTTTCATACATAAATAAATAAAACTCAAGGCAAGGTCAAAATACTGGTGCTCGTGGAAGTGTGTTTAAGATATTAGCTGCTAACATTCCTAAGCTGAATCTGCTCCACTCTCTGCGTGAGCAATTGTAGCAACAGCTTTGTTGCTACAAATGATTATCTCTCGAGAATGCTTAAAAAAAAGAAATCTACCTTTTAATTCTGTCCCTTTATACAAGGAGAAGACTACTAGGTTGTGGGTAGCCACTGATTTTGTACTCTTGGCTGTTGCGGCACAAGTTGTATATCTCGGCAGGAAGGCTTTACTGAAGCTAGACAGTCTTTACAAGAGGACTTGCAGCCAGGAACAACGAGTTACAACAGAGACCACTGAAACAAAACTGATGGATGAGATAGCAGACGTGAGGAAGAGGCATGCAGCAAGAGAATCGTGGCCAGAAGCAATTTTATTTCACTCTAAATAAACATGTGAAATGTAGAAACACAGTTAAAGCATCTATAAATACTCAATCAATCAAATCAATCAAAATTTATTTATAAAGCGCTTTTTACAACAGCAGTTGTCACAAAGTGCTTTACAGAGACACCCGGCCTTAAACCCCAAGGAGCAAACAACAGCAGTGTTGAATTTCAGTGGCTAGGAAAAACTCCCTAAGAAGGTCGAATTTTAGGAAGAAACCTAGAGAGGACCCAGGTTTGTTCTTGATGTCTAGGTGCAGAAATAACTTTGATGCAAATCCTGACTCAACAGAAAATAAACAGGCTGCTGTTCACCACTCATTTTCATGAGTTACAGCGAGCAGGGAAGAGAGTGCATCTAATGGTACGTGAGCCAAATACAGGGAGTAGTTCTCTGAGTTTGAATGTACAGCAATCTGGAAATAACCCCATGGATTGGCAAGATAAAATAATGAGTATGTATAGAAAACTAAGAAAAAAACAGCAGCTCACACAAAGAGCTTGTAGAGCATGAACGAAAAGGCTTGAATGGATTATCAGGCTTGTAGGGTTCGTGCCGAAAGGCTTCTACGGGTCATCAGGCTTGTAGAGTTCAGGCCGAAAGGCTTGTATGGGTCATCAGGCTTGTAGGGTTCGTGCCAAAACGCTTCTACGGGTCATCGGGCTTGTAGGGTTCGTGCTGAAAGGCTTGTACGGGTCATCGGGCTTGTAGGGTTTGTGCCGAAAGGCTTCTTCGGGTCATCAGGCTTGTAGGGTTCGTGCTGAAAGGCTTCTACGTGTCATCAGGCTTGTAGGGTTTGTGCTGAAAGGCTTGTACGGGTCATCCCGAAAGGCTTGTACGGGTCATCACCAACCAGACTTGTAGGGGTTATCAGGGCTAACAGTCATCTTGCTGCTGATTCTCGCAAATACCAAGCCCTGCTTCTTGTCACTTAATTAAGCACTGCAGTTCCTAATCCTTGCTGTTAGATTTGCAAGCTGTTATGTTTGGTCAGACCCATTCAACCAATTGTTCCAAACAAGAACAACGCTGCTTGATTCTTTTATTAAGTAATTTTTTTCTGTAATTCAAACAACCCAAGTTTTTAGATGAGAACCCCATGACTCCCATACACTACTTAAAACAACACATACTATCAAACACTTCAATTCTGCACTGTAAATCTATAGAAACTTGGAGAACAACAATACCTTGAGGAAGTTCTTCAGAGCATCTTGGATTGTGGCACTTGGAGGCTCTCCAAACAATGTTGCAGCGATTTTCCTCTCAATCCATGACAACTGAGCCACCTGAACAGAACCGATGGAAAGAGCCTCTTCTGATTAACATTTAAACAATACGGCATGAAACCATTCAAGCTACAGTGTAAAACAAAGGTATGTAGCATTTTAAATATAGTGAGTCAGGAGAGGGAACGATTTGAAAATAAATACATCTCTATTGTTGCCAAAGCTCTGTCTCTCAAAATGGGGGATGTAGAGGAACACACTCAAGCACTCACTCTTATTCCAGGCAAAGCAATAGCAATGGGCCCATCAATCTTAATAACAAGTAAATGCAGGTGTAACATTGCCGTGGCATCATTACGGCTTCTTTCAAATTGCAGCCGCCACCTAGTGTAAACAGTGGATAATTGTTTAACAAGAGCACAATTCAGGGCCAGCCACAGGAATGGAATTTATGAAACATCTCAAGGGTGTCTTTTTCAATTCTTCTGGAAGAAAAAACATCCTTCACCCAGTTAGCAACACATAGAAGGCTATGTGGGTGTCGTCACTGAGCACCGGTTGTTCTATAACCTATTGATTACTTTTCAAGGAGTATATTCTTCACAATGTGGTTCACTGCTGTTGTTTGCTCCTTGGGGTTTAAGGCCGGGTGTCTCTGTAAAGCACTTTGTGACAACTGCTGTTGTAAAAAGCGCTTTATAAATACATTTTGATTGATTGATTGATTGAGTTAGGGTCACTGTGTGTGTCACATACAGCATAGCACCAGCGGCCCAGCAGGTAGTACGACAGAGGATCCTGTGGTTTCAGCTCGATGGCCTTGTCCAGATGATCCTGAAAGCACAGTGGAAGAAACCAGCAAGGACACAGCGTCAATGTTCATTTATTACACGATACATTTTTACTTTGACCTGATTTGGCCTGCTGTATGTACTCACCTACCCACAACTATTTTACAAATCTCTCTCTCTCACACAGATGTCCCCATCTCCTGTTTGTCATGCAATCACCCCCACCCGCTCAAACTCCAAATCAGTAAACCCCTCCCCCCACACCTGTCAGGGCATTGAAGGTAAACAGAGTTTGGGAAGCAGCTGACAGGTGAGATAAATGCTACGTGCGGTTGCCCCAGTCTCCGCCGTTATGCAACCCATGCAGCTGGGTGTTCGTGAGCAGCGTGATCTGAATAGCCCACATGCAAAGAGCCTAGCACCTGTATTGCAGTCAGCGTATATATGCTGTGTTCATGGCTGAGTGCACTGGACAACAGGGTTTCATTTACAGTATACCGCAGAACCACCCGCGTGGTCCACAAAAAACAGCCCAAAATGCTATATTTACTATACAACCCTATCTGTAAATCAACCCGCCCAAGCCCATTTTTGGCTTAATTAAAATAGCCCAATTGGGCAGGAAACCTGCCCCTCTGGCAACACTACCGGACAACTTCTTACATTTAATTTGAAAGGACACCTGACCTAAATAGAACAGGGGGGGATTCTGTGGCCGTCAACTTCTGATTGGATGACAGCGAGGACCGTTATGACACAGCTGGGAATCAACGCTGACTGAGAGGCTACTGTTCCTGAAAAGTAGCTGCCCCAGTATCAACTTAGTTCCCCCCTCAAATTATTACAAAATCCTCTAATTGGAGTCCCTGCCAGGTGTAGGTTACAAATGCTAAAACAAAATAAACACTTGAATTGGTAACCACATCAAGATATAGCTCTGGGTGTAGAGCTGGCTTTCCAAAAATCGCTTACTTTGAAGATGTAGCCATTTTTAATCCTGTTTTGCACAGTCTCGTACTCCGTCATGATCCCACATATTATGGCAAACCTAGAAAGACAGACAGAGAGAATTGTTTGACGTGATGGTTTGGCAACGTGTATAGTTCTGTCATGCCTTTTAAAGTGGAGAAAGACAGAGATAAAGACAAAGAAGAGAAGTATAGAGAATTTCAAATAGGGCCCTTCAGTTTAGTTAATTGGTTTCGTAAACACAGCTCAATGAAGGGAAAAATTCTACCTATGCTACCGTCTCATGGGAGAAATGCACAAATACATTTTTACTACATTCAATCATGTTTTAGCATCTCCCTTAACTCGTAACTGCGTCTCCCCTAAAAACTGAGCATTTAGTCCAACCTGAGTTAGACATTTTCTTGTGAATTTTGTGCTCTGTGAATTTGTCTGATTTTAGCGTGAAAACCCACAGACCTGAGAGATGATGAGCCAGGAGATTCCAACTACACTGAAGCTAGCAGACCAGCTCCTCATTCAACAACGTGAAGAGCAGCTTTATTGCTGAAAAAGCACTGAGCTGGAGTCTAACCAACTCTACAGCAGTACACAGGAGGAAGCAACATGGACCGCTGGACCACCCTAAAACACTCATACAACTATGGACGATATAATGCAATATTATTCTAGGACTAGTTCGCTGTATTTACACTAACAGTGTATGTTTCCTATATAGCTTGTTCTTTATTGTCTTTTTAAACAGTGAGGCAATGTTTTAAGCCCTAATACGTAGGGGACACTGGGAAAATACTAAATAAAACAGAGAGTGGAAGATGGGTTGTTTTATGATCCACAGACAATAGTCTGTAGCTGTGGGATTGGAGGGGACAAGAATGAGGTGATCAAGGTTCTTTCATCAGAAGGATTCCAATCCTGCTGGTACTCAGTGTCAAACACCACAACGGGACACAAAGAAACAATAGGATCAGGGGGTGAAAAGGTCATCTGACTGTAAAAAGGGTGGATGGAGGTGGGGGTGATACAGATGTTAGATGCGGATATGCATGTGTGTCTGTGTTTGTCTCTGTGTTGTCTGGTATGTTGTAAAAGCCTGTTTTGGCTGGCTATGAAAAAGAGGGAGCCCCTCTCTTGCCAGCTTTAATCAGATGAAATGAGACATGCATAGCCTACGACTCTAGAGGGTTGTGCCAACTGCCAATGATGATATTCTGTGGACTGATTAGGAGAAAACTACAATTAAAATTGCATGTAGGGATGGGACTGGTTCATTTATCTCATAGTTCGATGCGTTTCACGGTGCAGGGCTCATGTTTCGCTTGAGCCCGAGTTTGGTTAAAAACAATGAATAATAACAATATTAATGTGCAAACTCTTGGAAATCCTAAACATTGTAGTACTGAAAACAAATGCATTATATCACACTTAAAATTACAAAGTTAAAATAATGTATTCTTAAAAAAATAATAAAAAGCAGAACACTGACCAAACAAAGATGATAGCTCATGTTTCTTCTGGTGGCCCTGTGGTAGGGAACTGTCAATTTACATAAATTGCAAATGGTCTCATCAACAAACCTTTCATAATTTTCTGTCTTTAACAGAAAAAGTATCACTTTTTGTTTGCCTCACGGTGCATTTTGTGGAGTCTTTCGTGGAGAACAGCTAAATTTTGTATGTAAACCCTCATTATGTGTAGGTTTTGTGTACAAACATCCATATTCTCTGTGTTGCACTTCAGGCCTATATGCTACCAACAGTTTGTGACAGACATACCATACTTTTGAAAGCATTCATGAGCAAGTTATTTAATTGTGACGGTTTATTTTCTTAAACAATTGTAGCGCCACCGCTGGTTGGAGCTCAATTATTGAGATGCTAAAAGATTCCACTTAAGCAGAGATGCTATCTGCATCTTTCAGTCCACTGGTTTTCAATGAAAACATTCTAATGCGTGCTGATGAGTTTCAGCAAGTCTTGCACAGCTAACCGGCTAGCTACCAGGTTGGAAAAAAGCATGGGGGAGTGGATGGATGATAACTGGTTTGTTGTTATTTCCAATAACATGTGCTTGATATAGTGGGTTCTGCCAGCTGGGGGCAGAAGCTGTGGGCAGTATTGAAACAGGACAACTCTATTTCATTATGACAAACTTTGCACAGTTGGCACTGTGCAGAAATCAGTGGGCCATCTGTTCCGGTTACTTTCCAGTAGTTCCTGCAGTTCCTTTAATGTTGCTGTAGGCCTCTTGGAAGCCTCCCAGACCAGTTTTCTCATCTTTTCATCAATTTTGGAGGGACGTCCAGTTCTTGGGAATGTCTCTGTTGTGCCATATTTTCTCCACTTGATGATGACCGTCTTCACTGTTTTCCATGGTATATCTAATGCTTTGGAAATTATTTTGTACCCTTCTCCTGACTGATATCTTTCAACAATGAGATCCCTCTGATGCTTTGGAAGCTCTCTGCGGACCATGGCTTTTGCTCTGAAATGCAACTAAGAAAAAGTGGAAAAAGCTCTGACATGATTTATCTTTGTCTTATTCTTTTACATCACAAAAAACATTTTCACAGGGGTGTATAGACGTTTTTTATATCCAATGTATATATTTACATAAGTAGGCAAACACACAAGCACAGTGTGATTAATAAAGAAGACAATGAATATGATCAAATATATTAATGAGGAGGAACACTGCTCTGCAGAGCTGTGATGGCCAAGGGAACAAAGGTACAGGCTCATTTATGAGAGACTCATGTACCTCAGTGATTCTGGCCACGATTCTCCGCCTAATATATTTGTCTTGGGATGTGGGTCCATGCAGTTGTGAGCTCCAAAGAGTCCTGCGGACTGACAGCAATGTTTCTGCCCCGAACCATCAGAGAAACAACATTATGGCAATGTAAATGTAACTAGGCTACCTTATGTAAAATATGCCTCAAGGCTTACAATATTAATTAGCCAAGTTTATAATATTTATGGTCTAATGTTCAAGTCAAAAACCCTCCACCCTAATGCTTAGTTAAAAAAAAAAAAAGATGTGATTGCCATACCTGCCTTTCAAACTACAGAATGCAACTGTTTTTACAGTCTGACATGTTGGAAGCATGATGTGCACAATGATCAAGGTGTTTTGGGGTCTAGAGTTGTCCTTTTCAATTTGTATTTTATTTTATTGGCAAATGTGTGTTGTGGTCTCTATGACCAAAATTATCCTACTTACACTTTACTTTAGACACATAAATCTGTTTCTGACTTATAGATGCTATAGATGCAATTGTCTATTCCTATAACCCATTAACAACACATTCATAAGCAATACATTATAATCTAACAGTGGATTGAATGGGGTCCAGTGCAACTGGTTCAGACATTCGTTCATATGTGTCATAGGTGATCTCCCTGGCCCTTCCATGCACTTTTTGACAAAACTTGGGCAAATAACATGTCTTTATGTTGACAACCAGCATTTTCAAAACGTTGATTGCCACATGCCACAACTCAAAAAAGTCCATTAACACGTGTTCTGGCATTGATGTATGGTGGATTGATTTCCTGCCCGGGTAGGGCCACAGTGTCGCCATCTCAGTTCCTAGGTCTTACGCTGCTATACTATTGTGCTGGGGGATTGGGTCAGTTCTCCTTCCTCACAATGTTCTCCTTCTCCACTATAAATCGTTATTGATATGATGAATGCATTTTCTTAATTTTCCCAGTTTTCTCCTGTTTTAAACTTTAGGAGGACATGAGGTCCTGGTCCACACCTGTGGAGTACCTGGTTTGGGGGGCCCGTTGCTGTCCCTTTCATTGTCCATCTGGTCATACTTTTGACCTAGTCTAATTTTAAATAGTCTAATTTTAGCCCAGATAATTGTATTAATTATTCCAATTGGACTCTTAACATCTCACCCGGCGCAGGCAGAAGAGGACTGGTCACCCCTCTGAGCCTGGGTCCTCTCTAGGTTTCTTCCTAAAATTCGTTTTTTTTCCTAGCCACTGAAATTCAACACAACTGTTGTTTGCTCCTTGGGGTTTAAGGCCGGGTGTCTCTGTAAAAGCACTTTGTGACAACTGCTGTTGTAAAAAGGGATTTCTAAATCAAACTGATTGATTGACTGATTGATGTATACAGAACATTCGCTGGCCGTGCCAAGGTGCGGCATACCTCAATGGTCACAACAGCTAGTCTCTTGCTTTTGTAAAGTTTACATAAACAATTTGTGAAATACCACCGAGAGGATGTGTGGGAGTGTGGGGTGTGTCTTGCCACAGGGGTCTGACTACTGTAGGTTTGGGCCTTTACCTGTAATGAAACATTATCTCCTATAAGGTTTTGTCTCTCAGAAAGGCAAGGCAGCGAGAGAAAGAGCGGTGGAGGACTGACAGCAGATACAGAGCGCCATCATTGCTGAAGGTTATTCCAATAAACATCTTCCTTGAAATTCCCCAGTACACTGGCCAAAGATAAAGGGCGAAGAGTCAGCTCGTTGACAGAAGCAGCAGATTAATTTCAACCCTCAGATTCAAACATAGAATACTCATTGAAAGAGAGGGAGGACTAGCAGGCAGACAGCGCCTGCAGGCTAAACCTAAATGGCACAACAGGAGGTGGAGGAACTGCTATTCCTGGGCAACCTGTTTCGGTGTGTGGGAGGGAATGTTCTAATGTTCTCACGGCAATAGAACAACTGGGTAGTGTTTTTGAAAAGGGGGAATTTGGACACATTAATAGTATTCTTACACTGTGCTTGGAACCATAACCCATAATTAACAGGTGTAAACCAACACCTGCAGAGGGGAACATTTGAGGCTGAGGAAAGTCAGGAAACAACATTGGTTTAGAGAGCGAGTGTTAAAGCATGAGAAAGCAGAATGCCTTGTCCCAGAAATGCCACTGATAACCCCCGCAACAAAGGCATGTGTTCAATTTAAAGTTTCTGCTCCAGAGGTCAAACCGTTCCCCTTCAGACTGGCACAGAGCTTTATGACTAATCCACAGGCCTTTGTGCTTGATGGAGGCCGTAATATTCAGGGATTTACAGAGGTTAAATTAAAAAATGGGGATAGAGGAAAAGGCACCTCTAAACAAAGCCTAGGGTGCCAGAATGCAATTCTCAACCTTCTGTGATCTACACATGCAGAGAAAACACACTCCTACGCATATGCATGAATAAAGGCCATTCACAACACAGAGTACCCATACATTTCTGAAAACATAGTTATGGTTGAATCAGAAAACATGCCTGCCACGAAAGAGAGCAAAGTAGAAGAACCTGGGAAGAATGTAGCCTGAGGAGAAGTGAATGTTGCATGTTCACATGCTCATAGGTGTTCAAAAGTTAAGAGAGTGACGGCAGTGATGTGGAGGGACTGATGGCATCCAAGTTAGTAGCACTCTTTGAGTGGGTCCCTTTAAGAACTTCAAAGGCTTTATCATCCCTCTCTCCTGGGAAAAGCACAGAGTGGCCCTTATGTGTGGATGACTGAGGCGTAAGTGTGACGTAAACCTTTTCAGATGTGGTGAGAGTTATGCGGACACCTCAGTACATTAATGTCTAGAAGGCCAATGGCCACTTCTGTTGGATTTTGTCATGAATATAAAAAATTGAAGTATCCTTCTGCTTTCTTAACTTTTTGTAGGTTTATTTTACATTGTTCAGTTGTCAGAAATGTATTGTTTCAAATATTTGACATTAAACACGTAAATTAACAGGCAGCTAGCAAAAAATCTATGAAGGTAATATATATATATTTTTTTTTATTGTTACCTAAAGTGGGGAGAACAAGTATTTGATACAATTCTGATTTTGCAGGAATTCCCACAAAGCATGTAGAAGTCTGTAATTTTTTATCATAGGTACTCTATGATAAAAATTGGCTAGGCCACTCCAGGACCTTGAGATGCTTCTTACGGAGCCACTCCTTAGTTGCCTTGGCTGTGTGTTTCGGGTCGTTGCTGGAAGGGTCGATGCTGGAAGACCCACCCATCTTCAATGCTCTTACTGAGGGAAGATCTGGCGATACATGGCCCCATCCATCCTCCCCTCAATACGGTGCAGTCGTCCTGTCCCCTTTGCAGAAAAGCATCCTCAAAGAATTATGTTTCTACCTCCCTGATTCACGGTTAGGATGGTGTTCTTGGGGTTGTACTCATCCTTCTTCTTCCTCCAAACACGGCGAGTGGAGTTTAGACCAAAAGGCTACATTTTTGTCTCATCAGACCACATGACCTTCTCCCATTCCTCCTCTGGATCATCCAGATGGTCATTGGCAAACTTCAGACGGGCCTGGCTTGAGCAGGGGGACCTTGCATGCGCTGCAGGATTTTAATCCATGACGGGCGCAGACTTTTGAGACTGTGGTCCCAGCTCTCTGGGCTGATCCCTCACCTTCCTCATTATCATTGATGCCCCACAAGGTGAGATCTTGCATGGAGCCCCAGACTGAGGGAGACTGACCGTCATCTTGAATTTCTTCCATTTTCTAATAATTGCGCCAACAGTTGTTGCCTTCTCACCAAGCTGCTTGCCTATTGTCCAGCCTTGTGCAGGTCTACAATTTTATCCATGATGTCCTTACACAGCTCTCTGGTCTTGGCCATTGTGGAGAGATTGGAGTCTTGTTTGATTGAGTGTGTGGACAAGTGTCTTTTATACAGGTAACGAGTTCAAACAGGTGCAGTTAATACAGGTAATGAGTGGAGAACAGGAGGGCTTCTTAAAGAAAAACTAACAGGTCTGTGAGAGCCGGTATTCTTACTGGTTGGTAGGTGATCAAATACTTATGTCATGCAATAAAATGCAAATGTATTATTTAAAAATCATCCTGTGAGCTACCTATTGCTGCATTATAGGATTTAAATATGCATTCCATACATTTTGGTTGCAGAAGTGCTGCTGTCAAGCCAAAGAGGGCTCACAAAAATTGTTTAGTATATGTCAATTCCTGCCACATTTCATACAAATTACTGTAATGTTGTGGGCAAGAGGCAGAACAGTGGGAGAATGGAGGACTTCTAATGAAATTACTAAGATGTAACAAAACTCTAAAACTGAACATAAGAACAAGACATTAAAAGAACAGAGTTTTCAAAAGGAACAGAATCCAAAAAATGACTGACAGGGTACGTGAGGGAAGAAGGAACTTAAATATAGGAAGTGGGGTTTTGTTTCACTATCCTCTCCAAGGTGCGGTTATCGCTATTGCTTGTACACTTTTTTCTACCACATCTTTCCCTTCCCTTCGCCTCTCTATTAATGTGCTTAGACACAGAGCTCTGTGAACAGCCAGCCTCTTTAGTTATGACCTTTTGTGTCTTGCCCTCCTTGTGCAAGGTGTCAATGGTCGTCTTTTGGACAGCTGTCAAGTCAGCAGTCTTCCCCATGATTGTGTAGCTTACAGAAATAGACTGAGAGACCATTTAAAGGCCTTTGCAGGTGTTTTAAGTTAATTAGCTGATTAGAGTGTGGCACCAGGTGTCTTCAATATTGAACCTATTCACAATATTCTGATTTTCTGAGATGCTGAATTTGGGGTTTTCATTAGTTGTCAGTTATAATCATCAAAATTAAAAAAAAAAATAAACACTTGAAATATATCAGTCTGTGTGGAATTAATGTATACATTATAAAAGTTTCACTTTTGGAATGGAATTACTGAAATAAATCAAATTGTTAATGATATTCTAATTTTATGACCAGCACCTGTAAAGGCCAACACATATACTCCCTTTGACATTTTCACATTTTGTTGCATTACAAAGTGTGACTGAAGCTGATATAATTTTTGTCAATAATCTCCAATATGCTTAAAACAAAGTAAATATCCAAAAACAATTTGAAACAGCAATTTACCATAACAGAAGTATTCACCACCCTGAGTCGCAACACAGACTCCTAGATAGGAACAAGCTCCTATACACAACAGTTTGCAAATACCCCATTGTGGTAAAGGTTAAGGGTATAGTTAAAGTTCAAAAACAGCTAACGTTAGATATGATTAAAAAAAAAAAAAAAAAAAAATATGACCATGACTGCCTAGCAAAATATTTCTTAATTTAAAGCTACATTTGTGTACTACTGCCGATAGCATCAGTATTTCCTGGCAAAAGGTGCATATGCACGTAAAATTGTACCATCATTGCAGGGGTAGAGCATAGCGTTCTCTTCCATGGGTGTGAACCTTAACTGCGGAGGCCACCACCCAACACTCTGCCGCTTAATAGCCTACTCCCCCATGATGAACTTATGCTTGTTATTAGGCTACAACAATACCTACCCTCATTTACAAAACATCGCTGCTAGCTGCTGTTGGACCTGGACCATGACTGTATCTCCCCATTCACTTGAAGCTGCGATGATGCTCGTGTCATTGTAACATCAGATCTATCCATCGTCTCATTCTTCTGAAGCTCAACAACTTTACTAAAGATGTTTCTCGATGGCACATATCATTATATTATATTTTTATAATGTATTGATTTTCTTTCACCTGAGTGGCAGACATATCTGTGTTCCATTTTTATGTTTTGTTTCTTAAGTTAGCTATTTTCCACAGTTCAAATACTTAGCAAATGAGCCGACAAGGACCTACGTTACAGCCAGGGTTGCCAGATTCACTGACAAAATATCTCAGAATCAACCACGGGCTCCACATAAAAACAGCACAAACGCATGTCCTTCTATACAACCCTATCTGGAATCCTCCGCATCTGGCAACACTAGTTACACCACCACAGACACATATTAATCGATCATGCATTATGGAATAACAAAACAAATAGATGTTTATCAATTCAATGTCAACTAAATAGTATGTAGCAAATTAATCATAACAGAATTTAATTCTGCTTGCAAATGTTTTTCAACTGGAAGTGAAAAATTTTGTAGGCCCCTGTAATTGGCTGCCGCACACCCATCGCACCCATTTGAGCTCCGCCTCTGCATCACTGTACCATACACAAATCCAATCTGTGTCTGCCCTGCTTAGTCATTACATGTTAGAAACACATTTAGCATCAATTAAAACTGTGTCGGGTAAACCTCGAAAAGCTTTGCACATCAAGATTGTGCAATATTTTCCTATTATTTTTTCCAAAACTCTTTAGGTGCTCTCAGGGTATTAATTATCATGACCAGACATTAATGTAATAGATTTTTAAAGCAGCTTTAACTCAAAACTGTAAATTGTACACAGAAACATTCACTGTAAACCTGATGAAGATGTAGTGTATATTAAGCCTTTGCAAGGTACTCACTCCTAAAGTGAGAGTCTGGTCAAAAGTGGACGGGAACAGTTTTTGCTTAACGCCTTGATCACACCTACAACGTCAAAGCTTGCAGAACATTTTGTGCAGCCACGCAATTACTCAGAACGCATCGATTCCCCACAGATGTTGCATGCT
Organism: Esox lucius; assembly: GCF_011004845.1. Classification (NCBI taxonomy): domain Eukaryota; kingdom Metazoa; phylum Chordata; class Actinopteri; order Esociformes; family Esocidae; genus Esox; species Esox lucius. Next base: position 28,288,585 of record NC_047574.1, on the reverse strand, counting down.
GCTTTTTATAAAATGGTGAGAATACCTACGTAGGCTACCAATTATTGGCTAGCTAGCAGCTTGCTAACATAACCATATGGATTTGGACTATATAGACTTCTTTTCTCAGTCCGATTTCTCATGAAAACTCACCACAATAAAGATTGTGAAACGTGGGCTTTATTACAAGCCCTTTACTTTAGATTTAGTTCCTCATTTCAGTTACGGTATTAAACACTACACATCAATTACAATTTTCTTACCGGAGACAATGACCAGGCGTTCAACTTGACAAATGAAATCGTACTACTTGGTGTCCATTTTGGGCCGTGGTCCTACCATCTCAAACTTTTTATTGTATTTGCCTTGGTCCAGATGGAGTAGCTACGAAATTCCTCTCCTAAAAGTGGATGCTCTTCAATCAGTTGGTCAAAGTCTCAAACCTGTTTTCGCGAACTAAGCAGTTGGTCTCATTGTTGAATGAGCCTATCAATACTATCTTGAATGTTTAGTGTTGTAACCGCCAGGCTTTGAATTTTAGAGGGAGATTATATTATTATAGGCTGTCAACGTGATATGCTTGCACATTACATTTTCTGAAATATCTACTACTAATCTTGTAGTCAGTGAATTATCCCAAAAGTATATATTATGATATTTTTATGAGAAAACGTTGACATTTTTCACCGTTCGCTACTTCCACCCTGCTTCACGCATACAATTTGATGCAACTGCTTCTGCACTGCAATCGCAGCAGTGTTGCCAACTTAGCAACTTTGTTGCTAGATTTAGCGACTTTTCAGACCCCCTTAGGGACTTTTTCCCCAAAAAGCGACTAGCGACAAATCTAGAGACTTGTTCTTACTCTTCTCAACGAGCAGTGGGTGCCACCGTGGGCCCCTCCCCAATCTGAAAGCACTCACAGGCGGCCCAGTCCTCGCACAGCAGTTCCTCCAAGCTGCAGTCAGAGCAGGAGATGTTAACCCCCACGTGTCCAGGCTGAAAATGAGTTGTTTTTGATTTCTTTTGATTTTGACTTAAATAGCGCCCCCTTTTTTGATTTGTTCTTAGTTTTATTGCTCAGGTGATTATTTCTTGTACGTGGACAACATCTGTAAATACGCATGTATATTATTTTCCCCAACCAGAGTTTTGTATGTTAAAAATAAAAAAATCATGATGCTAATGGAATATTATGCAAATTAGGCGATGACGTCATTTAGCGACTTCTAGCGACTTTTAGGACAGCCAATAGTGGGGCCAAGATGGCGCTGTGTTAAGTGGACACGTTATTGAACGTCTCGCCTGGAAATTTTGAAATAGAACGATGATATAGCCATTATAATTTGACAGTTACTATTTATGAACGTGTATAAGTGATTGCCTTCTTCATTTTAACCTCCTTGCGCCAATTCATCTATGGGAAGAAAGAAAAATAGACAAACTTCGAACGTGACAGCACATGCGCCCATGTCAACTACGGAGCCTATGCAAATAGCTGAAGGGAACGCTGTTTCCTCTGTGGATGTGATTTCATCGAATAATACTGACGAACACAACTGGTACAATTCGCGCCCAGATTTAAGTGTTCTTCTTGCTACTCCCCTGCCTGATACTCCCTTAAAACCTCCAACTAAAAAAACAAAACGGGTAAGCATGGAAAGTAACGACTCTTCAGCAGAAATTCTGGCGGCCATTCGTGAGCTTTCTGGCAAATATGAAGAGATGTTACAGAAAATGTCTGCAATTGACACAAGGACTGAATCTACGGATAAGAAGATTGAGACAATGTCGTCAATTGTTACTCAACTTGTTGCTGAGGTAGCAACGCATAAGGAGTCTCTGAAGGTTGTGACGACGGAGATTCATGAGCTTCAAAAGGTAAATAAAACCATGAAGGAAGAGGTGGGAGAATGTAAGCGTTACAGCTGGAGATGGACATTAAAGTTACATGGCGTGAGGGAGAAGGATGGTGAGGATGTCCGGAAAGTTGCAATTGATGTCCTTAGCAATGTAGTTCCCGGTATCAGTGATAACCTTGAGGATGCCGTTGACATTGCACATCGTCTTGGCCAGAGAAGAAAGGATGGTTCTCACAGATCAATCATTATATGGTTTGCTTTGCGTCGTCTTCGTGACACCGTTTGGCAAGCTGCCAGAGGCTGCAAATTTCTTTTCGATAACAAGTTACGACTCACGGAAACCCTCTCACCAGAGGACAGGGCCGCCAGAGAAAAACTTCGGCCCCTTGTTAAAAAAGCCAGGGATGAAGGAAAGAAAGCCTCCTTTCGCGGTGCGTTTGCCTTAATCGACGGGAAAAGATTCAACTTCTCTGATGTGAAATAGACCTTTGGTTCTGCGATGCGTTCATCCGGATAATCTTTTTCCTCATTGAAGGGGAAATAAGACTGATTGCTCCTATAATTCCCATGGGCAACACATTTTGGGAAGACATGTTTTGTTATTCCTCTGTGTGACAACTGCGCCCTCTGCTGCTTCACCTCCCCCTGCAGCGAACGGGCTCCGGCGTTTGACGTCACCGGCCTTCTGACACCATCGCCCATCTCATCATGCTTGTCACCTGTGTCCTGTTTAGCGCACCTGTTCCTCATCATCATTTCCCCCCAGTATATATATTCCCTCTGCTCCCCCTGTCTTTGTGTGTAATTGTCTCTGTATGTACGAAGAGCAGTGTATGCTTCGGTTCGACTGCATTCTAAGTTTTCGTTATAGCATTAAAAAACTGTATTCTATTACACCATTCTCCTGCTCCTCCTTTATCCGCCCCCGAAGACGTGACACTCTGGTTGAACCGCAAACTCTGCTGTGCCTGTGTAAGCTGATAAAGGTTGACCATGTTCAGTTTGATCGCTCAATTTAATTTCTCTATTAACAGGTTTTTTTATTTTATTTATTATTCTTTTTTTTTTTACTAAAGTTAGCCTACATAAAAATGTTTTGCGATAAGCAAGGGGTTAAGTGATTATAGCTACTCTAATTTAATGTTTGTGAATTAATTTTGGTTATATATTGTTCCTATTTCAAAAACAGATTGTTGTGTTTTTTCAGATAAGAGGTAGCCGACTAAACTTTTTCTTTGTGTACAATGGATTTTAAGTTTCATTCTTTTTCTGTTGTATCCTTAAACGTGAGGGGTTTACGTGATGCAGTTAAAAGGAAAGCTGTTTTTTTATTTTGTAAAAGCAGTGAGTCAGATATAATTCTTCTTCAAGAAACGCATTCAAGTGATATGGATGTACAATTTTGGAAAAATCAATGGGGAAATGCAATTTACTGTAGTCATGGCTCTAGTCATTCGGCTGGAGTTTCAATTGTGTTGCACAAATTTAAAGGGCACATACTAGAAGTTAAGTATTGTGATGAAGGCAGATGGATTATTTTAGCGATTAAGCAGGATAACTCAATCTTTATTATTTGTAATATTTATGGTTACAATTCCCGATCTGCCAATAGGTCTCTCTTTTCTCAGATAACTTTAGAATTGAAAGTTGTAATTATCAAGTACCCAGATTCTTTTGTGATTTTAGGCGGTGATTTTAATGAATGTGTCGATGATTCCTTGGACAGACTTCCTCCCAGAAATAACGATAACCAACAATTAAATATTAACATTTTATCATTATGCTCGGAATTTGGTCTTACAGACATATGGCGTTTCTTTCACCCTGATTTGCAAGAATTTACTTGGTCAAATAAAAATATGTCTTCCCAATCGAGAATTGACCTCTTCCTGATCTCTTCATCTGCTCTTCAATTTGTAAAAGATGTTTTTCATTCTTTTGCTCCCCTCTCAGACCATAAGAAAATAAGTCTAAAATTGTGTAACAACACGGAAAAAAATTCAAGTTTGCGTGGTTATTGGAAATTTTATAATTCTCTCCTCAAAGATGCAGCCTTTAATGATGGCATTAAGAACTTGTTTTCTGATATATTTTCTGAAATTTGACGGTTATACAACAAAATCTGAATATTTTAAATATAAAGCTAGACAGATTTCCATCAAAAGGAGTAAGGAGCTAAAATCCTCTAGAAAAAAAAATAAAAATTGAACTAAATAAAATAAACACTCTATTGCAAAAAAACTTAACTCAGGAGGAAGAGTTGCTTTTAAGAGAATTAAATTTACAAAATAATCAAGCTTATTTGGATTTAGCTAGAGGGGTCTTTATTAGGTCAAAAGCCAAATGGCTAGAAGAAGGAGAGACTAACTCCAGTTACTTTTTTGCATTAGAGAAGAGGAATTGCAGGAGGAATTCATTAACAGCTCTAAATATTAATGGTGTCAGGTGCACTGATCCAAACTTAATTTCTAAGTTTGTCACAAACTTTTATGACAATCTTTATACTTCTGAATTTAATTTAGATAATTGTGAGACATTTGTTGAAACTATTAAAAACTATATTCCAATTATTGATAATGATTTTAAAGATCTTTGTGAGTCAACTTTGACAATTGGGGAAGTTAAATCCGCTCTTTTCTCTATGAAGAGAGGAAAATCCCCTGGTGTTGATGGTTTTTCCGTTGAATTTTACATCCATTTTTGGGACTTAATAAAATCCCCATTGCTTTGCATGTATAAAGAATGCATTGCTCAGAAGGAAATGACTACTTCAATGAAGCAGGGTATAATTTCCCTTATTCCAAAACCTGAAAAAGACCCTCTCTTAATTGATAATTGGCGACCAATAACACTCTTAACCATTGATTACAAGATTTTGGCCCTGGTATATGCTAATAGGCTGAAATTTAAGCTTGACCAAATTATTGCGGAGACGCAGTCAGGATTTGTCAAAGGTAAACATATTAGCAATAATATAAGACTTGTTTTAGATTTATTAGATTACTCTGAATTTGTACACTCTAAAGCCATTATTCTTTTCTTAGACTTTTATAAGGCCTTCGATACCATTGAGCATGAATTTCTTTTACAATCCCTCAAACTGTTTGGTTTTGGGGATTTTTTTGTTAATGTAATTAAAATGTTTTATAAAGAAATTAGTAGTTCAGTCATAGTAAATCTGAACACCTCCCAAAGATTTGTTATAAAGCGTAGTGTCAGACAGGGTTGCCCAATTTCCCCCTTTTTATTTATTTTGGTTACTGAGCTATTATCACTGAGTATTATGCACAATCAGAGCTTGAAAGGTATCTCCATTTTTGACAGGGAAATAAAAATCTCACAGCTGGCTGATGACACCACTCTTTTTTTACATGATAAAAGTAAACTCTCCAATGCCATTCAGGTAGTTAGAAATTTCTCGTGTGCTTCTGGGTTAAAGTTAAATATGTCGAAGTGTGAGATAATGTCGTTGCATAAATGTGATGACTCGTTACTTGAAGGTATTCCTGTCAAAGACACAATACAGTATTTAGGAATTCACTTAACAAAAAATTTAGTAGACAGACAACAACTTAATTTTTCTAGTCGAATTAAGAAAACCCAAAATATTTTAAATCTTTGGCTACAAAGAGACCTAACTCTTTATGGTAGAGTTCTCTTGTCTAAAGCGGAAGGTCTATCTCACTTTGTGTACCCATCACTTTCTTTATTTGTGAATGACTGCACTGCTAAAGGTGTCAATAAAATTTTCATTGACTTTATATGGAAAAACAGGTCTCATAAACCTAAAAAAGCAGTGCTTTCCAATTGTAGAAGTGATGGGGGACTAGAAGTGCTGAATTTTCACAACGTTATTAATGTGTTTAAAATCAATTGGATTAGAAGATGTCTAATAAATTCAAATTCTATTTGGTTTTTCATTCCTAATTTCATCTTTAATAAAATTGGAGGCCTTTCTTTTATCTTAAAATGTGTATTATATGTACAATAAACTCCGGTTAAACTATCTAAATTTCATCAGCAAGCTCTTCTCGCATGGAAATTGTGTTACATCCACAATTTCTCACCACATAAAACTCTTTTGTGGAATCATATGAATATTACTGTTAGAAACAAATCTCTCTTTTTTTCTAATTGGTTTAATAGAGATTTAATTAATATAATTTCTTTATTTGACAATTCTGGTAACATCTTGTCTTATGAACGCTTCATGAACATTCATAACTTTCCTATTCATTTTAAAGAATACAATACTGTGCTTAAAGCTATTCCTACAGGTCTAATGCAACTGGTTAAGAGCCACTTATTATACAACCAAAATGATAAGAAGGAATCGGCTTTGTTATTAGTATTTATGATAAGAAATGCAATAATAAACATATTCGCCAGATTTTTCAAAAAAGAGATCTAACTTGTCCTAGAGGCAGATCCCATTGGGCTGCCTTAATTGGAAATATTGAATGGAGAAGAGCGTGGTTATTACCACATAAATATTTTATTCCCAACAAGACTAAAGAAGTCCACTTTAAAATATTACATAAGATATATCCTGTTAATGCAACGGTGTCCAAATATTTTGATATTTCTAGTACCTGTTCGTTTTGTGGTGATGAAGATGAAACATTAATGCACTTATTTTATTCTTGCAAATTGGTTCAAAAATGTTGGTCTAATGTATTTTCTCATTTAAATAAAACCCCCATTCATGCAAACTCTTTTCATTTGAAAGATATTATTTGTTATTATACGGACTCCCACACATCAAAAGAATACATTTAAAATTTTAGTATTTTATTTGGCACATTTTTCATTCATAAACAGAAATGTATGGGCTCACTTCCTACTTTCTCTCATTTTCTGGTTGAAGTAGACTCACTGCTTAAATCTTTTAGTTAAACTAGCAATAAAAAATGTGATAGATTCCTGAAACTATATGAACAATTATTTTGTAATGGCTCTGATATTCAGAATTAACCAGCTTTCCATCATTGTTTTATTTATTTGTATTATTATTATTATATATATATATATACTTTTTAAATCATTTTCTTTTGTTATTTCCCTAAATAAAGGTTTTAGGTTCTTAATTTAATTACTTTGTATCCTTTGTATTTTGTGTTACCTCTTCTATGTTCTCCTGAATGTTTTTGTATATTTACATATGTTTTTTCAATAAAAAATTATTTCAAAAAAAGGACAGCCAATAGCGACTTTCCGAACTGAGGAGTTGGCAAAACTGAATCGCAGCGTTCCAATTGAAATAAACTAACTTTCAGGGTATCACACTGCATTGAAGCTGTAGGTCTGATAGAGGCTTATGAGTTAGCATATGCTTAGCTTTAGGGCTGCAATGATTATTTGACTACGTCGATTTATTAGACTAATAATGATAACCATAACAACATGGGATTAGAATTGGTTTTCATGGTGGACACATCCACATGCATAAGCACTTGATAGGGCCGCCCAAAACTAAGTACGTCAAGGTAAAGAAAATGGTAAGTTTAAAAAGAAAAGCTATGTAATTCTGTTTTTTTCCCCTGTACATTAACCTTTTCCAAAATTTGCTTAGAAATAAATACTTTACAAAAAGACAGTCTGGAGAACCACAAAATATTTTATTGATAAGGTACACCTCCGATACACAATGGAACAGCAACCATCTGCCCGGATAAAAAACCGTAGCAAAAAGGAAAACTAAATCCTCAAAAAGAAAGAAAGAATTATCCACCGATACCGATAATTTACTTAACCTCGATGTGGAAATTTCTGCTCTGGCTGCAGTCCACGCAGCAATCGAAAGCTTGCGCAAAGAAGTTGCTTGCTTGGAATACAGTCAAGCAGAAATCTTCACTTTGCAGGATAACAACAAATTGCTCACCGCCACCATCAAAACTATATACTCTAACATGACAAGGTTACATGCAGAAAATCGATTGCTAAATTAATCTCGGTTGAATTAGCAAACAAGGGAAATCCCAGAAGTCTCGAATGTAGATAACCCCGAAAGTGCAGTGAAGCATTTTTTACACACCTCGCTCAAAATACCTACTGGTACTGTGAACAAAATAACTTTTCACCAGGTACATAGACTATGATCGCGGAACAATGACAGCAAGTGCCAGCAACCAATCATTGTAAAGTTTGAACACTGTAAACAAAATGAAATGATTCAGAATAAAGGCAGAGAACTCAAAGGAACTCAATGAGGCAAGAACGATCAGTTCCCACGACAAATAAATGACCGGAGACGAATGCTTTACCCCATTCATAAAAGCGAACAAGGAAAAGAGCATATATTATAGTGGAAAAACATTAATATATGGGCAATTTTTCCGTGATCAAAAAGTGACACCATGGCTATTCTAGAAATCACGTGTACTTTTGAAATACGATTATTATAACCAATACAACGACAATAATGCATTTAAAAAATACAATACATACAATGCCACACCCAACCTGCATAAACACCATACCCCTAATCAGTCCTGTCTTCTAGCTAATAGAATTATATAAACATTAACTACACCTAGGTATTTGAATAGTTGGTGAGCTTAGCATATAAAGTTACAATTGTAATGGCTTAGCTGATTACGAAAAAGAAAAATTCTATTCACATGGCTAAAGGAGAAAGAATACAACATATAGCTCTGGAAAAAATTAAGAGAACACTGAACCTTTTTGTTTCCTTTCCAAAAAAAGCTGAAAAGGACAGTTTTGAGTGAGGAACAGAAGCGTTCAATTTGCAATGGTCTCTTAATTTTAACCCTTCTGATCCTCACTCAAAACCTTCCTTTTCTACTTTTTTGGAAAGGAAAGAAAAAGGTGCAGTGGTCTCTTAATTTTTTCCAGGGCTATATATTGCCTACAGGAAACCCATTCAAAAATGTCTGATGAACAGGTATGGCAAAAAGAATGGGGACGGCATATATACTATAATAATGGTCTCTCAAATTCTTTACTTGGAACTAGATGATAAATGGTTATGACTTATTAACAAAGATGATCCAGACTTTTTTGTAGACAGAGTATTCTTGATTTCTAAAACATTAATGATAATGTTATAATGGTGGGGGATAACAACACTGTCCTTAATACCTCAAAGGATTGCAAAGGCCATCACACAACGAACTATCACCCACGGGCACTTTACTGAAATTATGGACACAAAAGATCTAGCTGATGTATGGAGGTTAAAAAACACAGACAGGGTGAGAAATACTTGGAGGAGGCTATCTCAGGTCAGCTGTCTGGATTACTTTCACATTTCATTCTCAGCTGTTCCAAAAATTAAAACAATCCTGATGGAAGATAGAATGTGCTTGGATCACCATTTGATTGGCATCTACTTCACTCTGACTGAATTCCCAAAAGGACAAGGATACTGGAAGTTTAATCAAAGCCTTTGAAACGTTGAATCATTTGTGACCAGAAAAATATAATTTATTACAAATTGTTTTAAGGACAACATTGACTCAGCAGATCCTCATGTGGTATGTGATGCATTCAAATGTACATTTAGAGGCCACTCAATACTAAAGTCTGCAACAAATAAGAAAAAATACCTGGGAAGGGAAAATAAACTAAAGACAGAGAGAATTTAATAGTTGAGTTAGATAGTAGTCGAAACGATCAAGACAATAAACAAAAATTATAAATGAAAGAAAAAGAAATGGAGTCCATAATTCAGGAATGATCAAACCTCTGCTACTATAAAAGCAAAGCCAACTGAATGGAAAACGGTGAAACATTTACTACATAAAAAAAAAATATATCTTCAACCTGAAGATGTCTTGGGAGAGACAACAAAGTATTTTGAGGAAATATACTCAAAACCTCCACTTCACCCACTAACTGAGGAAAATTGCAAGGATTTCTTTCCTAATAAGCAGGAAGTTGATTTAACATATATACAAAAGTAACAGGATAAGGAAAAAATAACAGTAGAGGAACTCCAGAAGGCTATCAAATCTTTGGAGACTGGTAAGTCACCAGGGCTTGATGGTATTCCCACAGAAGTATATCTAACCTTTTTTGAAGAATAAAAGTGTGCCCTTTTAAACTGATAGACAATGGTACAGTGCGGATAACAAGTATTTGATACACTGCAGAATTTGCAGGTTTTCCTACTAACAAAGCATGTAGAGGTCTGAAATTTTTATCATAGGTATACATCAACTGTGAGAGACGGAATCTAAAACAAAAATCCAAAAAATCACATTTTATTATTTTTTTACAATTAATTTGCATTTTATTGCATGACATAAGTATTTGATCACCTACCAACCAGTAAGAAATCTGGCTCTCACAGACCTGTTTTTTTTTTTAAGAAGCCCTCCACTAATTACCTGTATTAACTGCACCTGTTTGAACTCCTTACCTGTATAAAAGACACCTGTCCACACAATCAAACAGACTCCAACCTCTCCACAATGGCCAATACCAGAGAGCTGTGTAAGGACATCATGGATAAAATTGTAGACCTGCACAAGGTTGGGATGGGCTACAGGACAATAGGCAAGCAGCGTGGTGAGAAGGCAACAACTGTAGGCGCAATTATTAGAAAACGGAAGTTCAAGATGACGGTCAATCTCCCTCGGTCTGGGGCTCCATGCAAGATCTCACCTCGTGGGGCATCAATGATGATGAGGAAGGTGAGGGATCAGCCCAGAACTACACGGCAGGACCTGGTCAATGACCTGAAGAGAGCTGGGACCACAGTCTCAAAGAAAACCATTAGTAACACACTACGCCATCATGGATTAAAATCCTGCAGCGCAAGCAAGGTCCCCCTGCTCAAGCCAGCGCATGCCAGGCCCATCTGAAGTTTGCCAATGACCATCTGGATGATCCAGAAGAGGAATGGGAGAAGGTCATGTGGTCTGATGAGACAAAAATAGAGCTTTTTGGTCTAAACTCCACTCGCCGTGTTTGGAGGAAGAAAAAGGATGAGTACAACCCCAAGAACACCATCCCAACCATGAAGCATGGAGGTGGAAACATCATTCTTTGGGGATGCTTTTCTGCAAAGGGGACAGGACGACTGCACTGTATTGAGGGGAGGATGGATGGGGCCATGTATCGCCAGATCTTGGCCAACAACCTCCTTCCCTCAGTAAGAGCATTGAAGATGGGTCGTGGCTGGGTCTTCCAGCATGACAACGACCCAAAACACACAGCCAGGGCAACTATGGAGGGAGCTGAAAGTCTTTATCGCCCAGCGACAGCCCCGAAACCTGAAGGATCTGGAAGAAGGTCTGTATTGGGCCAAAATGCCCGCTGCAATGTGTGCAAACCTGGTCAAGAACTACAGGAAACATATGATCTCTGTAATTGCAAACAAAGGTTTCTGTACCAAATATTAAGTTCTGCTTTTCTGATGTATCAAATGCATGCAATGTCGTGCAATAAAATGCTAATTATTTACTTCAAAATCATACAATGTGATTTTCTGGATTTTTGTTTTAGATTCCGTCACTCACAGATGAAGAGTACCTATGATAAAAAAATGCTTTTTAAGTGGGAAAACCTGCAAAATCGGCAGTGTATCAAATACTAGTTCTCCCCACTGTACTTGGTGCCATGGGATTGGAATATCAAAACGATTTTCCTCACATTTTTTGAATGCTGTAGGGTGCCGCAGTCATACTTTTTGTCGCAAGATGGAAGAGATATATTTTGCGGTTTATGTTAGTCTGGTTTAACCATGCATGATCTTTAATAGATGGGCGACCAGGATATTGCTTTCTTGAGTTTTAATTTTCTTTCTCCATTTGTCTGGTATGGCTGTAATGAGTTGATTATTCCTCCGAAGTGAGCATGTTTCACCATATGCTTGTTTGAGTTGCTCCTGAGTGATAAGATTCCTGTCTTTGTTTGTGATGTCAAGATAACATTTACAAGAAGGGTATCTTGACATCACAAAAAAAATGAAGAGAACACTGCACCTTTTTCTTTCCTTTCCAAAAAAGTCAAAAAGTTAAGTTTTGAGTGAGAAACAGAAGCAGTGGTCTCTTAATTTTAACCCTTCTGTTCCTCACTCAAAACCTTCCTTTTTGACTTTTTTGGAAAGGAAAGAAAAAGGTGCTGTGTTCTCTTAATTTTTTATGAAGCTGTATGTACCATTTGTAAAGAAAACATGAGTGAGCAGCAGCATAGGAATTTCATGACGGCCACGGCGGCCATGGCCCTTGTTGCCCTTCGATCTGGCCGTGATGCCCTGAAAATCATTGTATGCCCTAAGGCCACAATGGACTTTGCCTTGTACCCCTGCTACCTTCAAAATCACAGGGTAAGCAGTTGGTTTGTTTGTAAGTTTGTAATTTGCAACTGAGAAAAACCACAAGAACAGAATACATGCAGGTAACCAAGCTAGTTAGTTATCGATGGATAGATATCTGACTTATTTAGTGCTTAACTGAATCAAACCTCTCTGTTTTGGAAGGTGTGTTCTTGAGCAACTGGGAAGTGGGAAAGTTCTGACCTCTGAGTGGAACTTGAACGCTTTTTGAGAGCTCCGAGATGTAACATTATGTTTGACTTCACTAGACATGGCAGCATTTGTGGTGAAAAATAACAAGGTGAAAATGTATAATAACATTTCCCCGACCTGCACGTGTTATTTTATTGGGTTGTGGCTATCACTTTCGATAGTTATAAAACCACCACGAAACTTGGATATTTTAAGAATTCTCACTCAATGATCAGAAATATTTTATATAGTTTGATCAATTTGAGACACACAGCTGGACATTTGAATTGTAAATGTTTATTGTCTTAAAATAAAAAAAGGTAGAGAAAGATGTGTTATACAGAGCAGCCTGTACACTGCGCTTACAATTATTAGGCAAATCAAATTTCTCAAGATATATTTTATTGTTGAACAAACACAATGCTCTCAGTCAATCCAAAATATCTTTGATCCTCAAACCTGAATGTTTAACAAAGGAAACATTTATTTTGATCTTTCATACATAAGTGTGCACAATTATTAGGCAACAGTTAGTGTGCAGAATTATTAGGCAACTAAATTACAAAAATAATTTGTCCAACTTGTTTATTCTAAAAATGTTTTGTTAGTGCAAACAAATAAGTAACACTAAATTATTTCTAAATTATTCAGTGACCGATATAGCCACCCTTCCTTTCAATAACTGCCATGAGCCTTCCATCCATGCAGTCTGTCAATTCTTGATCTGTTCACGATCAACTTTCGCTGAAGAAGCAACCACAGCCTCCCAGATTCTGTTCAAAGAGGTGTATTGTCTTCCCTGACTGTAAATCTCCCGTTTCTCAATAGAATAGGATTTAAGACAGGTAAGGAAAGGGGCCAGGTCATTATTCTGGCATCTATGAGGCCATTGCTTGCTAGCCAAGCAGTGGAGTACTCGGATGCATGTGATTGGGCATTGTCATGCATAAAGATCATGGCCTTCTTGAATGCTGAGGACATCTTCCTGTACCACTGCTTGAAAAAAGTATCTTCCAGAAACTGGCAGTAGGTTTGGGAGTTGAGTTTCAGTCCATCTTTAACCCAAAAAGCTCTAACTACCTCATCCTTAATGATAGCAGCACATACCAGTACCCCTCCTCCACCTTGCTGGCGCCTGACTCGAAGAGGTGCCCTGTGTCCATTACTCATGGGCTGTGTCCATTACTGATGGCCACAGGCCCATTCATCTGGTCCATCAAGAGTCACTCTCATTTTATCTGTCCATAAAACCTTTTAAAAATCTGACTTCAGGTAGTTCTTTTCCAAATTTATACGCTTCGTGTGAATCTTATTTAGTGGTGGTCTTCTTTCAGCCTTCTTGACCTTGGCCATGTCTCTGAGCACTTTACACCTTGTACTTCTGGACACTCCATGTAAGTTGCAGTTCTGGAATATGGTGACACTGGAGGATAATGGGTTCCTGATAGCGTCATGTTTAATTATTCTCAATTCTTTTGCAGTTAATTTGCATCTTTTCTTCTCCATAAATGTTTTGCACCCCAGTTGACTATTCGCAACAAAACGTTTGAGTTTCCAGTGGTCACTCCTCAACAGTTTAGCTATTTCAAGAGCAGGGCTCGAAAATAACGATTGCCCAGGGCCAGTAAAAAGTGACGTTGGGTCATTTGAACAAGCAACTCACTGTCCAGATCAAGGGCCAGTGCTAAAATAATTATTGAAAGTTTTGAAAATCACATTATAAACTCAACATCCTGCAGTTGTTTTGCAGCGCTTGGCATGCACTGTTGGCCAATCAAGAGTTGAGTAGTGGTTGTCAAATGTTATTTATCTAATCTTAATACATAATTTTTTACATTCTTTTAAAAAACTGTCGGAAGACACTGAAAGTGAAGATGGCACCAAAGGATAATTATAAGCTCAAACGGAAGCGCAACTTTTTATCTCAGTGGACTTTGATGGAACTCAGATGCACTGTGTCGTCTGTTTAAATGCAGACGCACATTGTGCCATTATAACAACACTTATAACAACAGCATATCACGTAACTATGACAGACCAGATGGTCGCTTCGTTCCCCCGGGAACTATTTTGCAGGATGGTCAGATAATGGTTGAAAACATAGCTAGTTTTGCATACCTCGGTTGTAACGAGTGGTTATTTCAGTCAAAGTTGCAACTGCCATGTGATTGGTTGATTAGATAATTGCATTAATGAGAAATTGAACAGGTGTTCCTAATAATCCTTTAGGTGAGTATATATATATATATATATATATATATATATACATACACACACACACAATAACAATATACCCAATACAAATGACACTATTTTCATTGGTAGCCTAGCAGGTTAGAGAGCCTGACCTCATCAGAAAGGTTACCAGAGCCGGCAATGTGAAAAATCGCTCTGTAGCCCTAATTGGTCCTAGTACTCACTCCAGATAGGAGCATCTGAGAAATTACTCTAATATAATGTAAAATGTCATAAGGCATGTCCCTTGCACACAATGACTAAATCAATGGTATGGACTGTAAGGTACAAAAACATTACTGGTGAAGATGTCATTAAACATGCTGTTTACGTTACCGGCAAATGTGTTTATTCCAATAGGGGATTGTGGGAAATGCAGTGTGTAAAGTCTGTTCTCTAACTTCACGGTATCAGCAGAATCAGCGAGCTTTTAATTGAGTACAATCTCCTTTAGCTCTCTTCCATTCATGTGTTTGGTAATAATGAGCACTCAAGTCCAGACAGGTGGCCCAGCGTTTCAGATTAGGAATGCAGAACTGGGGCCTCAGCAAAATAAACAAGATATATGCTTTTACTTAATACTCCAAAGAACACAACTTAAAAGAAATGTGAGATTTCTCTATTCAAAAAAGTGGTATACAAAACAATGATGAGAGCATGAGAAAGGCCAAGGAGCCAAGGTTCCTGTTAAATTTCTTAACATTTATACAACCCCATCAAGCTGAATGGTCTTCTTTCATTATATTGATCTACTTCCTACTTTTCAGGAAGAGATACGCATCATGGTTGATACAAAGGGAGCTGGCTGACTTTGCTAAACATGGACTGTTTGACTAGTGTAATTGTCTATTTATAATTTCAACTACAACATCACCATGCTTTCCTTAAATAAGAGTCTGTTTGAAAAGCCTCTTTAACATAAACCAAAACTATCACACAAATCACAACCATGTGGTTGTGAATTATTACTAATGTTGGTGGTATGTAGCTTATTGCAGGGTTTTTGCAGTCAATGACAAATCAAATTGATGAACTCCAAAGGATGTTTTCAAGCACATTGTGGTCATTTTCAAATGAGCCTTTCACTCAATATGATTAGTACACACAAATACAAGTACCTGGTTTCTTCCCATATTGAAATATGGAAGAACAATAAATACATGAGGAATGAAGCAACTACAGCAAAATTCCACATGAATCCCCATCAATGATGAATAGAGATGGCCAATTTCAGTTCTAGACTTTCTCAAATTGAAAGAAAATTGAAATAAGGTGTTTCTGGAAGCATTATGATCAAGGTAGTGTTAGGTGGCAAGAACAGGATTAGTGCATTCCATGACAATTTTATTTGTCAAATGATTTGCTTTGTATCCATAAATACAGATAGGTTTGTCAACCTGGTAGAAGATTTTCACTGTAAAGAGAGAACAGTCATGTCTGACTTAGAAGAGAAGAAAGCTTGTTCAGTCAGAGATTCAGATAATTTCCTTTTACAGTTATTTTTATAGCCCAATACAAACAACATGAGCTACTTTAAAGTTACCAATATTGCCATGACTGTCTTTCAACTGTCAAAATTGAGCACTCTGTTCACATTTTTGGAGAAATTGCACATAAACAAGTGGTGCATTTAGTGATTTCGCAAAAGAAATCAAATGGGAAGCCAGACAATGTCAACAATATGAAAATGTAAATTAATTTAGTTAAGAACAAACTCAATGACCAAATTATCCTAAAACAGTGTGTGATTCTTAATGTCTTCTCATACAGCTCTGGAAAAAAAATTAAGAGACCACTGCACCTTTTTCTTTCCTTTCCAAATAGAGTCAAAAAGGAAGGTTTTGAGTGAAGAACAGAAGGATTCATATTAAGAGAACACTGCAAATTGAATGCCTTCTGTTCCTCACTCAAAACTTTTTTGGAAAGGAAAGAAAAAGGTGCAGTGGTCTCTTAATTTTTTCCAGAGCTGTAACTCACCACCCCAATATACACAGACAGGCCCTGTCCCATAGTTTAAGAAATGGTTTACAAGCATGGGTTTAGCTCTCTATCAATTAGGATATCATGAAGTTTACCTCACACAAGTCGAACTCGACAATCTCCTTGCATTTCATGATGTGCTTTGGCAGCATCACAATAGCACTTGCACACACACACGCACGCACACTGGGGAATGTTTTCCAGAGCAGTTTCATTTAAATCAGCGGAGTGATGATTGACCTCATCCTAAGTGTTACCTGGCAGGGATTGCGATACACTCTAAAACCTGATGCTTGTGAGGACAAAGATCTTGCCACACACTGCAACCGAGGCCTGATTCACTGATTTAGCTGCAGGCCTACTCTGTCACTCAGCTAAAACCATAGGCTTCTGAACCGCTGTCCTGAGGCAACTGCTACCACATGTTTTCACTGTGTCTAAGGTCTTTTATCAACTGAAAAGGGCATGAGGATGCCCAATATGACCTCATATTTTCAGGACAAGCCAAATGACTATTTGCCGGACCGCATAAGCAGCCGGCCAAGAAGAGCAAATGTCTCTTACTGAGTGAGTGAATGACTGACTGACTACCCCTTGTTAAATAGCATAGTGGTTAGCGACGGTTTCCCACACAGGGGACCAGTGTTCAAGACTTTCTGCAGTCAAAGCAAATTTTGCAACTTCACTGGCCACAACCTTCAGAAGCGATGTTATATTAAGCCTAAAATGAAATTCTTTACGGTCATATTCCGACTATTTCTGGTGGATTTCCGAAGTACACATCTGTGCATGGTTTTTGGGGTAATATAGGCTAGATCACAACCCCTTGGGCAGTAAATGAGGAGGGGTTTCCACGATTCTCTTGTCTTTTCACTTGACGAAAAAGTCAGTTATCATCACCTACTTTATATTAATAGGTATTGGATCAATGTAATTCCTGAATGAAAGAAAAACGAACGTTGTTGTACCATGAAAATCACCAACAAAAACATAGCCTTAGAAAAAAGGTAAGAGATAATAGTGAACAAACAGCACAAAATGTTGCTAACCTATTTAATGTATTTATCAAAGACAGTTATGCAACACCCAATTTCCCCAGGTAAAAAAGTAATTAATACCTTAAGACTCAAAAACTGGTTAAGCCACTTCTAGCAGAAATCACTACAACCAAACCCTTCCTGCAGTTATTGATCACTCTCTCATAGTGCATTATGGGATTTTTGTTGTCCATGCAGAACTGCTTTAACCCACTATCAAACTTCTCGTTTCAGGTCTTGCAAAAACATCTCAATGGGGTTTAGACCTAGCTTTGATATGGCCATTCTAAAACATTACATTTCTTGTTATTCTAATGTAGAACTGTATGGTTTGGATCATTGTCTTGCTGCATTATCCAGCTCCATGAATGGCCTGGCATTCTCCTTTAGAAGTCTCAGATACAAAGAAGAATTCATGCCCCCGTAAAAACAATGTGCCCACTCTACTTAAAACATTAGGTAACTATTAACATCAGCTTAATGCGATTTTTCAATAAGAGGAAATACTCACTTCAATTTTTTAACCAATCATCCCTGTAATGTCCTTTTGCACTGGAATTTGCTAGTACATTGCATTGGCTTTAGCTGGTATGGTTTTGCACATTCCTCAATCCTCGTACAGTAACCAGAGATGGTTTTGATATCCACTCAATCACGGCCCATCACTCCTCAAATCAACAACAAGCTGCGTAATATCAACATATACATATGTACTTGTCTTTCATCAAACATGTGTACAACATTTGCTAAGTAATCCTAAAATCTACAAATGTTGAAATACCCACAATCCTCTAAGAAAAGGGCTACGTGGTAAGTTGTTGGGAGACCATAAAACATTTAAATAAATGATTTAATTAAATCATATTTCTATTCCAAGAAAACATTATGCCCAGAAAGAAGTGACAGATGTAGCATGTCATTATGACATAATATTTTTAAGTTGTTGGTAATATTCACAAATACTTGTTGAAATTCAGCAGCCTAGTAAATAATTTTTTGTTAAATGTCATCAACTTTTGGGGTAATATTTTTCCTAGCCGGCAAATAATCTTCTACAGTATGGTTCTTTTAATGATGGGAAGTAGTTCAGATCCTGATGCAGCAAGACATCCCAAAATAATGTGGAATACAGTGTCTGGTTTATGTCAGGTATAATAAGGCTTTTATGTTGTTCGAAAAAGACCATCAAACACTGGTCCAGAACTCTTATGCTTTTTGCCAAACTTGGGATGGAAATTAATATTCTTCATAATGACCAGTGGTTTCCACCTTGCTACTTTACTGTGAATCCCATTTTTGTTGCACAGAGTCTAGTAGAGTCATGAACACTGACCTTTGCTGAGGGGAAAGAGGTCTGAAGATCACTGGATGCTGTCCTGGATGATTTTATGCTTCACTCTCTGAGAGATTTTGGCAGGATAGTGACTCTTGGAAACATTCACTACCATCCCAAACTTTCTCCATTTAGACAATATGGTTCAGAAATGGAACACTAAACGGATGAGTCAACACTGTTTTCCAATATATATTGATCATGGCATGATGTGGCTTTGGAACTTACAGGCCCAAATTGTGTCTGATATCGATATCGGATACAGGCCAAATCAGGCCAGATGGTTTACCAAGGGATACACCTGAGCGAAATAATCCCTTATGAAAACATGGAAAAATGTTTCACTAATTATTCTTTTCCTGGTGAATACAACCTTGAAGCTGGGATAAACACATAGCTGTTATTAAAGGAAGACGAGAGGAAACCTCCATGGGTCCTCTTACAATACACACAGACATACACTCATTATGGGTTGTGTTTCAAGTAATCGTAGCCTCTGTTTACCTATATCACTTCAATGTCCTTGGGTTTGCTCATAGCTGCTATAAATAGATGGGATATAGATGGGTATTGGAGAAAAATATAGATTAGACATAGATGGTTTTGGATAAAGATACACATTAGATAAAGATGGGTACTGGTGGAAGTGCCTGGCATGGCTGAGTAAATCTACTCATGTTGACAAAAAACTGTGGCAACAATATCCGCATGCAGTCAGTGGAGTGGACAATCTCAGCACCATTACAAGGATCATGTCTGGGTGTAGACTTTTAAATCTAGAATTTACGGAAAGAAGGGGTTTCCTTTTGGGGGAAAAAGTATTTTGCAAGGTAAATCCCAATTATTAACATTTTCTTCAAAGTAAAACAGGAAGTAACAAACCTTTGACAGCTTTGCACTTCTTTTAGACTCACCACTGATGACTATCAGCACACATTGGGTCCAGGGTTACTGCTTCCTCTCCAACTTTCTTCCCTAAGGGGAGAAAAGAGGTGGATATGAATAAAGCTAGCTACTTTGCTGAAACACATAGAGGGTACACCATACCTGCAGTACATTGGGTTAAGTGTCAGAGACAGTATATATAAACATACCTGCTTAAAATTAATTACATTAAAATCCAACAAAGACATGGACATCCTTTACTCCTAGGTTGAAATACATGTGTATTATGTATCTGGTATATAAAACAAATACATTCAATTTAATACACCCAAAACAAGTTCAGTAATTGTAAAACCAAAATGGTTGACCTCATTGTATTTTTAGAGGACTGTTTTTTTCTACTAGTTATTCCAAATATTATCTTAAAATACCTGGGTTAAATGTATGCTAATGTATTCAAGTCAGTTTATTGAATGTGTTCAGATACTTTTTCAAGTGTATTCCCTAATTCCTTGAATTTTATACAACAATTCATACCCAAATACTTACATGATATGCATGTGAAAGAAACCAAATTATATCTACCCTCCATCTCTTACGTCATTTAATAAAACACCTTACCAAACAAACAATGACACCACACAAAAGAGGTGAAACTGGGCATGAGCTAATAAATGAATAAGAATAACAATGATATGAAACATAATCCATGAAGTTAGCAGGTCCCTTACATGCCATGTCATTAGTCTATTAGTAGCACCAACGTGGGCGTCACTTGACGTTTGACATCTGCTGCCTTAAATAGCCAACATTACATCACCCTGTTTTCCTTTGAATTTCCGAAGCCTTTGACAAGTGCTTTTTGCGGGAAAGCACCTGGCCAACTGAGTAGATTGACTAGAGGCCCAATTAATGCTGGGGTTTTGTGTATGAACAAACAGGTCAATCCGGCCAGAACTGTACAGCAGAAATGTTCTGTCAGAATAAAAAAGGTAGATAGTATAGTGTTGCACTTGAATGACAACTTGTAGATGCTCACAGTGAACATGCAGTATTATAACAGTGTAACATAAGACATGCAAAGAGCATTGCAAGTAATCTAACTCCTTGCCTAAAAGCACTGTAGGGGATGGAGTATAAGGCAACAGCTGTGAGAAAATAAAATACTACGATTTCAGTGAACACCTCTGTACACTTTGAAGTGGTTTGTGCGATCACAGCTGTTAACTAAAAAGATAAATAGTATATTGTATTGGCATTTCCAGAGCTATCTTAAAATTTAAAATCTCCAAATTTGAAGACGGCCGTAATATATTCCTAATGTGCAGACCTAAGGGCCAAGCACAACTCAAGCCCAACCACATCCGATTCACTGGCATGGTGGTTTGTGTGTACACCCTGAAATTGGAAGGATGTGGGTTTGATTCCCAGTCGAGTCGTACCAAAGGACACGCCGCCTGCCTCACAGCAGTAAGGAGATGGACAAAGGTTAAGGCTATTTAGCTGTGACTTCTATACAGGACTGTATTAGTACAATAAGCTGCCTCACACTTGAGAAACAGGAGCTCCCTATCCTATGAACCATTCTGCCTTGCATAAGCCAAGACTTGTACCAGACTACTAACTTAATTGACAACCCAGTCTTTCTTTTGACAACCTAAATTGGAGCAATAGACCCGGTCAACGGTTCACCATGCATTGTGGGCAATGATGCACAGACATTACATATGCTAGCAGTGAGTGTTTCATCTTAACCACGCAAGACAGCTGTGCTTAAAATAACTTTGACGAAGTTCACCACACATCCTGCTAGTTCTCTGTGGCCAGATCCCACACTGGTTGAGGTCATATTTGTGATCCTACTCTACAAGTTCAAGCCAACTTGGTTGGTTTTCCAGGTGTCATTCAGTCCTGGCTGTGCAAATGACAATACATCCATACAATGCTAAGATCTCTGTTATAGTTGTACTTTCCCGAACACTTTACACAAAAGTTCCCAGTTTTCTGATTCATTTGAATGTTTCTGGAACAGTGTAACCCTAATCTTTGGTCCATCAAGTCAATTCTGCAGATGTGAGGGTCAGTGTGTTATTTCTTACCAGTCTCTGCATGACTTTTCTTCTGCTCTAGGTTGGTAGTGATATCGTGAACATCCACGTAGGCCCGAACAAGTCGCCATAAGAAAGCTGTGTTCTGTCCAAACTATAATGAAAAGATACATTTCAGGGTCACTAAACAAATAAAGACCTTCTTTCAAAGCCAGGCTTGAGCCAGAAACTTGCTCAGACTTCAAATAGGGTGAACCTATACTATTGATTGCATTGCTCAAAGGAAACCTAATCAACTGCATCTGTACTCATAGCTAGTGGAAGTTTACATCCCCTGATCAGCCTAAACATTTGCTTACTAAAATACATGTACAAAGGAATTACTTGTAAAATAAATGTTTGACCTAAACTTAACTTTATCTTCAAATAAAAAAAATATAATTCAGATCAAATGAAATATGAAAGGAGGAGGGTGCAGGCAAAATGTTAAAGGAAAACCAAATACTGAAGAAAAGTTTTATTTTGTAGCGATTATAGTTACACAAATTTTAATGCCAAAAAAACCAGAATGTTTTTTCAAGTGGCATTGAGTCCTTATCCAGGAATATATTTGCTGGGAAAGCAGACACATGCTTTGTATATTGTTGTCCATCAGAGGTTTCCATCCAAAATTTGTGAGCTTGAGCATTTTTGACAAAACAATTGATTGCATAAGTGCAAAGTGGGTAGAATCTTATTTTTATTTAATCACTGTCAAAAAGTAGTTCTGTCAAGTAATACCTCTGGGTTTTGAAAATATCCTGCTGTTTTATTTCGGTAATTTAGGAAGATTTATACAATCTTCTGTCAAATTGAACAAGTGAAGTAAGTTGCAAATATCTGTAGGGGTATTAAATCACTTGTAGATGTATTCTGAACTGGTTGTATGATGTGACCCACCTCCTGTCTCTTATCCAGCAGGATGCGGAGGCACTCCCTCTTATCTCCATCGGTGCCACTGTGTAGAGCATCCACCCTCTCCAGGAGGGTGGATAACTCATCCAGAGGTTCAACCACCGTCACTTCCTCCTCAATGTCCTCGTCTTCACTCTGCTCTTCATCCTCAGTGTCTGTAAATGCAGTTATGTACCTACAAAACACGTGAGCATTCATCAGCACCACAGCCTACATTCTCAGATTGCGTAGCATGTTTTCTCCTACTTAACTTAGGTGGCAGGAAGGTACACAATGTCTTGGTGGTACCCTGATCAGTGGACTCGGTCGGAGGGGGAATCAGTAACTACGCAATGATTAACTTACAATATACTATTTTCAAACTCAACTCCCATTATCTTCACCCAGCACAACCAGAAGAGGACCGGGCACACCTCAGTCTGGTTGCTTTCTAGGTTTCATACTGATTTTGGACTCTACTAGGGAGTTTTTCCAAGCCAATGTACATTAACTATTGTTACTTGCTGTAAAAACTGCTGATGTAAAAAGGGCTTAATAAAATAGATTGATTGACCTCCAATTCTTACTTCACTAATCAATTCATTAACAGGTAGAACAGAACACCAGCAGTAGTCTGAAACATGCAGATTAAAAGTTGAAGACCCCTGGCATTGGGTTTGACAAGTTATGGATCTGGCATCAGGCAATTTCTGTAAGGTATAGTAATGAAGATAAGTATCTCCAGACGTCTGGCAATGGATTGTGAGCCTTAGTTAACGAGTGTCTTTTAATACTCCCTGTCTGCCAGACACTCAATATAGGATTATCCTTCACAGCATGTTTACACGCAAACAGCAACATATTTGCTAACACAAGTGGGTCACCTAAATGTCTACATAAACGCTGCCTGGAAGTTGAGAAATCATGACTTCTTAATGAGGATACCTGTAGGGTTTCCTGCGCAGAACACAGAGAGACTTGTTTGTCTCTGTCATGGTGAGGCACGCTATGTGCCCACATTAGGCTATATTTATGCCTTTATGGCATTAGAAAAAGTCCCCTTTAAGTATGTACTAACACCCTGAGCACCCTGAGCTACCAATGGAGTGGGGAGGTTTAAGTGCTGTGTATTAATGACATAGGCAGGTAGAAATAATAAGACATAGATAAAAAGTGAAAACATGAAAGGCTTCCAATTAAGTACTGGCAACAGTTGCATGTGCGTCATCTGTGGTTAAAGGGAACATTTAGGACTCCGAGGCAATGGTTCTGTGCCTGGGATGGAGATGTGTTGGAGCCGCTGACAGGAGCATTATGGGAATTTAAGTGTGCTAGAGGCCACATCTTAAATCCCACCCACCGCCCCACACCTATCCTCAAATTAGGTCATAATACATGATTACATAAGTTGTTGACTTTCAGACAGAAGTACAATCATATGAAAAAGTCAGTAGACCTTATGGAATTATATATTTTCACATATTATTTGGACATATGGAAAGGTAATGTTCACTTCCACACTAATGACAGATACAAGGAAAGCTAATTTAACATACTCAAAGAACGACAAAAATGCATTTCTCAGTGCATAAAACAACAGCTCCAACAGCTGGTGTTGCACTCTTTGACTGATAGTAACAATGTAGACATTGTCTATGATTTTCTTACACTGACTGGGATGAAAGTTCAAGCAGCATCTTAAGGGGGTTGAACTGTTTCATGTTTGAGGGCTTTCTTTCCTGCACAGCCCACTTCATGTCCCCCAAGCCTTTCAATAGGACTGAGATCTGGTCTTGGGCTTCACCCAGGTGTTTTCCAGCAAATATCAGTGGATTCTTGATATTCTTCTTTAAGAGCAGAGGCTTCTTCCTTATTGATCTCCCATGTACGCATAGTTTGTGCAGTGTGTTCATGACAGTTGACTCATTCACTTCAACACTGATTGCGGCAAGAGAGGCCTATACCCAGCGGTTCTTACAGACTTCTTTGAGCAACTTTTGGTCAGTGCTTGGGCTGAATTTGGTTGGACGATGTAGATTGCCAGTGGTCTGGGCATATTTCCATTTGTAGATGATTCGTCGTACAGTGGAATTATATACATCAAACTGCTCAGAAATGTATTTCTAACCCGTCAAAAACTCATGATCATAAATAATTTTCTCCAATAGGTCTTTTGATATTGGCATGATCAGATTGGCATGAATTAACCAATCACATTCAGACTCATGTTAAATGGAAGTCATTACACACCTGCCATCATTTAAAGTGACTCTGATTAATCACAAAAAAAGTTCAGCTGTTCTGCAGAGAGCTTCCAAAGCATCAGAGGAATCTCATTGTCGAATGATATCAGTCAGGAGAAGGGTACAAAATAATTTCCAAAGCATTAGATATACCATGGAACACAGTGAAGACAGTCATCATCAAGTGGAGAAAATATGGCAACAACAGAGACATTACCAAGAACTGGACGTCTCTCCAAAATCTATGAAAAGACGAGAAGACAACTGGTCAGGGAGGCTTCCAAGAGGCCTACAGCAACATTAAAGGAACTGCAGGCATCACCAGAAGAAGATTTACGTTTTGGAACGGAACCAGCCAGAGCCCAGATATGAATCCAATTGAACATCTGTGGGGTGATCTGAAGAGAGCTGTGCACAGGAGATGTCCTCACAATCTGACAGATTTGGAGCACTTTTGCAAATAAGAGTGGGCAAATATTGCCACATCAACATGTGCCATGCTAATAGACTCCTACCCAAAAAGACTGAGTGTTGTAATAAAATCAAAAGGTGCTTCAACAAAGTATTAGTTTAAGGCTGTGCACACTTATGCAACCAGGTTATTGTGAGTTTTTTATTTTTCCCCCTCAAAGATTTCAGTTAGTTTTTCGATTGAATTGTTCACGTTATAGGTCACATTAAAGGTGGAAAAAGTTCTGAAATAATTTCTTTGTCTCAATCTTTTACATCACAAGAACCTGGCATTTTAACAGGGGTGTGTAGACTTTTTATATTCACTGTATATGGTTAAGACCAAACCAGGCCATGTGTCTAATCTTTATGGAAGGCTAGACCCTCCATTTTTGGGTATACCTGATTAGAATTTTTGCCATTTTATGTGAAGGTAAATGTAGGTGTGTACCAACAATACAGGAAACTGTATTTCTGTTTATTTACATTGCATAAATGGTTTCAAAGTTCAAATTGTTTGTGATTTATTAAACACTGCCACTGCTAAGGTGCTGTGGTCTCTTAATTTTTTCCAGAGCTGTAACTAGCACCAAGAGCTAAAAGCAAAAACCTCAGGGATATAATCCCATTTACCCCGTTTTCCAATCAAACTGGTAACAGTCATGGAACTGCTTTATGTAGGGATTATGCTGCTGTCAACTCTCTGCTCTGTCGTATGTGTGGCCAACAAACTCAAACTCCCTATGCTGGTGTTTTAATGCAGCTGTTTGCTTGAGACCGCAGGTCTTAATCTCTCGGAAGAACAAATCAAACACACTGCAGCTCTAGCCAAGAAACAGGCACGCCCACTCATTCATTCACTCGCTTGCACAACACACAGTGAAAAGCCTGACCGACTGTTTCACCAGACAACAGTAGATTCAATCTTATAATACTGTTATCATCATAAATTGGGTAAAATGGTTTAAATACATTTACATTATAAAACGAATTTGGTGGCAACACATGAAGAGAGAATAAATCAATGCAATGACAAAGTTTTAATGAACAAACTGTTGTACCACAGGGTATAGTCTGTTGGCCACTGGCGTCCATGGGAATTTATAAACTCAGGTTCTTAACCCATTCCCTGCACTGACCTCAGAGTAAGCTCCAAACCTGCAGTCTGGGGCTGAACCCATTTATCGGCTAATGCAAATGGACTCATGATCCTGCATGGAGTTCCTTTTGAATAAACAGCGATGGCCATTCAATCCAAGTCTCTGTATGTTTGATAGGCTTGAACACAAACTGGCACACTGAGTGAATGTGTATGTAGAGCCCCTGATGGATTATCATACCTACATTAATTAATGAATTTACCTCTTTCATTCTTCTGAACACCAATTAATTTGCTTGTACTTTTTCTTTTCATTCATGCAACTTTCCCTCCTTGCACTGGTTTACTCAATGAAAGGTGGTGAGAGAAAGAGGCAACAACGCAGTCCTGAGTGATCAGCGCATTCCTGTCACGCCCATGAATCACTGGAGTTGAGAAAGAGAAAAGCCCAGGATGCATTTGTGTGTGTTTATATACCATCATTATCCTCCCTTCGTTTACAGATGGAGAACAAACATCAAATGGCCCGCGGTGCTGTTTCAACACTGTGTAAACGAAGGGGGAAAAAAAGAAGACAGTCTCTAACTTGACTGGGTGCTGAGCCAGTTTGATTAAGGTTGTGTTAGTGAACGGAGCTAAAGGCTGTAATAGGAGCAGGCGTACAGCAGTGCTAGTGGGTAACTTAAAATGTTTAGAGGGCTAATGGATGAACATTTTGAGAGAGACAAAGCTAATTGGTCAGGTCTTAGCTACTATTCTGCTGTTGACAGTAAGGCTCTGGTAAGCATAATGAATAACGACAATGTCTGTGACCAGAAGTTGTGTTAACACAAAATATTATGCATGTGTCACACGAAGAAAAAAAAATTGCTTCTGAAAACCTAGGTGTACTGACCCACCTTTTACTGTTAAATTAGATATTATGCGATTAGCTTGACCATCCAAATCTTAAAGCTACATGCTCTCTCTTCTCTGCAGTGTGGACAGTGTGTGTGGCGGGAGCAGCTGTGAGTTGCATTTCCATTGCTAATTTACATGTCCATGTCATTACTTAACATTGTGCTACTTTTGTCCCACTTGTCTCTCCCGTAACTTTCTGTAGTCTAAGACCCAAGACTAGCTAGCATGATAGTTAAAACGTATGGTGTCATTAAGTCCCAACAACTAAATACAACTCTAAAACTCAAAAACACTTCAGAACATGTGATTTCATTACATTGCTCATCATCACATTTTGTTAATAACTCAGTGAAACATGGATGGATTTTTTGCAGGGATGTGACACAGGAAATGCTTGACCCATTCAAAGGTATTTTTTTTGACATGCTAGGCATGTTGGTAGTCTTTCAGTGGAGCTTAAAGCAGTGGACACCATGGGAAAACTTTTTAAAAAATGATTTAAAAAAACAGCTACAAGAGTGTTACCACCCCAACATCCTCTGGTCAAGGAATTATTCAGCTCAGCTTACTCAGTATGGACCTTGGTGTTGAGAAGGGCCTCTCAAGGATTTATTTAAGACTGAATAAAGTGAGTATAGACATAGGCTGGCTAGGTGTCATGCCTCTCAAAGAAGTGTATATTCCCATGCTTCCCACGTCTCTGTTAATCTCAAGTCTCTTCAACTGATGTCAGGTTCCAATGTTGTGGACAAGAGAAGCCTAGTCAGGACCCATTGCCATGGCCCAGAACCTGCCAGGAGTTGCAACTTGAGGAAGAATTATTCAATGGAGTTTGTTGAATTGGTACAGGTTCTTGGCCCTAGCTCACCTCGGTAAAAAGTAACTGTTTTGTGTTAAAAGGAAGCGTGACCACCCTCATAACAAAACACACCTAAAGGCTTATAGTCAAGCCCAACAAAAACAGTGGAGTATCAGAAGAATTATTTAATGGAGTATCAAAATTATTTGAAAAAAGGCAACATAAGATACAGTAAATCCTTCCAAAGGCTTTTCCCCCCTAAGCAATGAAGATGGCAGGACAGACCTGCTTTGCCATCCCATATGCAAGTAGGCCAAGATTCCAAGTAAGCAAATGTATGTGATAGTAGCAACCTGTTTTTCTGTCATTTACCATCTGGGATTAACGTGAATGGAAGCCACAGGACATAGGGCCTTTTAACATTAAAAGAGTTACCAAGTGAGAGAAGGTGATTAATTTACTTAACGTTTCAGTTTACTGAAACGTGTACTGCCAGATAAACTGAAAGAGAGTTGTGGATATAATTGAGGGATATGTGCAAGCCCCTTTACAGTCTACACTATCCAGACATATTTTCATGTTCTGCAGTAGGTAGCCTGTATATAATGTAATTGGCCACAAAAAGCAGATAAATAACAGCAGGCATCTTGTCAAGGCTCCTTTGAAAGAGGCGACGTACACTAACTCAGAAGACGAGAGCAGTTTCTGTTTGTTTATACTACGAAAAAATCAAAGCAGCTCGACACCTTTGATACCTTTTAGACAATATATTGTAGTGTAAAAAGGTCCATATACTTCCCACAAAATAATTGCAAGACACTCTGATGAATCTTAGAATTGCTAAACTCTTATCTATAGTTTCCTTATGTTAGGTGTACTGACAATGCCGTGTGGCTGCTAATGGAGCATGACATGAAAGCCTGGAGCCAAGCATCTTAGCTTTCAACTCATTCAGCATGCACCCTAGTGGTGATAAGGGATCTCAGGGATTGACTGAAGACTGTATGAAGTGAGTACAGCCTGGCTAGGGGGTCATGCCTTTCAAGTCTATATTCTTATGCTTCCCATGCTTCTGTTACCCTCAAGTACCTCCCAAGAGACTCCACTTTCCAATGATGAGGCCATGAGAAGCCTAATCCGATCATCTTTCGATCCTCGTTTTGCTGTGGACAAAAACCTGCTCAAGAATCTGCCTGATTCTTCAATGGAGCTCCAGTAGGTATGTCAAATTAATACAGTTGAGGTTCTCGGCCTTAGATAATCTCTGCACAAGGAACTTTTTTATACCAAAAGGAAGCTTCACACTTATTGCAATGTTTGGGTAAAGGTCATTAGGCAGGAGATTCTCTCCATCAACAAAGCTAGTTAGTGTGCAGTAAAAGAACACTAGCACAATTCTTTTGCAACTAAATTATGCTTAAGTGACAAAATGAAACTTACAAAGGCCGTTCCTCTCCAAGCAATGGAGAGGCTAAGACAGGTTGCTCCGTAGTGCCATATGAAGGTAGATCATAACTTAGCCAATTAAACTGATAGTGTCAACTTGTTTTTCTGGCTGAGAATAAAGGGAATGGGAGCCACAGGAGTGAAGCTATCCACATGATTGTGAAACACTGACTTTTTTGAACTTATAATCTTATCTACAGTTTCCTTGCATGTGTTGTCTGTTCAGGTGTACTCTGTTCAGGTGACTGCGGGCCTGCTAATGGAGCATGACATGAAAGCCAGGAGCCAAGCATGTTAGCATTATAGGCAATAGGAGAACTGAAGGGGGAGTGATGGTTGGTCAGTGGTGGATTCCCACTGGTGGACTACGTGAGTGGAGGAGGGATATCATGTCCCGCAGACATAGCTACGGGCTGTGTTGGTCAAATGAAACGTGTAAACGTACAGGAATAGTTAGAGCATGTGGGTCTCCGAACAACAGTGATTTGGGTGCATGATTTGAGTTTTTGTCGGTCTACTTTCTAGGGAGAGATACTTTATCTTTGTTGGACATCAGCCCCTTCCAGGAAGTTCAGAATGCGAGAGATTGGGGATACACAACAAACGATTGTGTTTGAAACTCATCACTAATCATGACATCATGTTTACATTCTAAGCTTTTAATAACTAACACAGACAAAGAAGTCCTTCTCTCTACAAATCTCTAAGTGTGTGTAATCAGACATGCCGTTATTACAAAAACAAAAGTCTTCTCCTTAAATTAATTACTCTCCAATGTCATAAACTATCATTCTAAATACAAAAGCACACATTTCCTGTAGCTACAGGTGCGCAGTGTAACATGCATTAACTGCAGTGGGAACAGTTTGAGGAATTACAAGTTCCAACATGACAACATAAACTGAGACTCTGACAGCTGTGCATACATACTGGCAGATTGATGGGCCTACTCGGTTGAGGAGTTAAGTTTGAGGAAGCTGTTTTGACAGATGAAGAATGATTGGTGCAAACTGTGTGAGTTTTCTAAGTTGTGAGTGTGTGTGGCAAAACCATGTAAACACACTCCTTATAAACTTTGACCTGCTCCATAACAGAGCCTCAATCCTTGTCACGCATAGGTAAGGTGTAGAGTACTCTCTATACACGATCATAGCCAGTTTGTGTTTCAGAACACTATCTGAAAATGCAGTGCCTTCCAGAATGATTAGCACAACAGGAATATATGCACAAAGGATGTGAAAAAAACACTTTGTCTTCAGCCTGATGCTCGAAAACAAGTCATTATTTTATTTAAAACATGTAATTATTGCCACCCCCAGAAAATCTTATGAACAAATCAAATTGCTATATAGAGTCTTTGGGAGCTCTTAAGGGGTCATCCATAACATCCTGTTTGACTGCAGCTGCAGGAATCAGGCAATTACTATAAAATGAGAGCTACATGCCTAAA
Organism: Esox lucius; assembly: GCF_011004845.1. Lineage (NCBI taxonomy): Eukaryota > Metazoa > Chordata > Actinopteri > Esociformes > Esocidae > Esox > Esox lucius. Next base: position 28,257,432 of record NC_047574.1, on the reverse strand, counting down.
AATACCCATCTTCACTATTAGGGTGATAATTAAGAACTGCAAAACAACTGGAACTGTAATTAATCTGCCTGGACGTGGAGAAATATGCATTTTGCCCCTAGGCACAGTGAGAAGTGGCAAATATTATGCAAGGATCACATTTGGAGAGTTACAGTAGTTACATCTTGGGTGCACCAAGTCACAGTAGTATTACACCACAGCCATACCAACAAGTTATTTGAAAGTTTTTTTCAGAAAAAGCCTCTGCTGTCACCAAACTATAAACTTAAGCATCTGGAGTTTAAAAAAGACCAGAGGTGGGTTTGGCAAAAAAAGGGCCATGGTCATGCAGAATAGAACGTAATACCCACAATCAAATATGGTGGTGGATCTCCGGTGTTGTGGGGCTGTTTAAGGACTTGTGAACCTTGTTAGGATGCAAGGCAACAACAAGTACAAGGACATTTTAGACCAAACCCTGTAGGACTCTGCCAAGAGTCTTAAACAGGGTCATTGTTGGATCTTCCAGCAGAACAATGATCCAAATCCACATTAAAATGGTTCACTGACCATAGGATCACGTTTTTGCAATGGCTGCCAAAGTCCTGTGACCTAAATGTAATTGAAAAATTCTGGGGTGAGCCGAAGAGGAAAATCCAAAGTAAGGACCAAGGAGTTTCTGTGAGAAGGAATGGTCTCAAATCCCTTGCCTATATGTTCTCCCACCTCAAGAAAAATTATATAAAAGACTGTTACCATGGTAAAGGGAGATGCACAATATACTAAAGGCAGGAGCGAGAATAAGTGTGGAACAAGTTTCTGAATTATTTCTTGATAATTACTTTTTTCTTTGAACAATTTAAACTTAAAGGTTAGATTCATATGATATTTTGAGTGTTAGATAAAGCCAATAACCAGCAATGACACTTTTTCACAGGCTTTGTTGTATATTACTAGGATGCGAGTCATATTAAAAAGTCATATTACTTTGAACAAGTTTCACTCAATTCAAGTTTGGATTAATATTGTTTTTGAGTCTAAGTAAATAAAAAAAATTCACAGCCTTTTTAATTTACCTTGGGTGTTGGTAATTCTATGGGGCACTGTATGTCAATGATGATCATTGGTGGAAAATCTTTGAAAATACTAGGGGTGTAACGATCCATCTACTACATCGATGTATCGATTTATATTCCTATGATCCAACTACATCGATCTGTGCTCAGCAAGTTGGCCTTCCGGACGACATATATCGATATAACATCGTTTTAAAATGTAATCAATCGATTGTATCGATACTAGGAAATAACCCATTGGATTTAAGCACGTCAGACTTTATAGGAATGTTTTTTCTTAGCACTTTTAATGATAAAGGCGATCTCAGTTCCAAGGTGTTACGCTGCTATATTATTGTGGGATATGAGGGATGTACTACTAACTTTTCTCAGTCTCCTCCAGTGTTACATTTTAGGAGGAGATGAGGTCCTGGTCCACACCTGCGGATTACCTGGTTTGGGGGGCCCGTTGCTGTCCCTGTCCTTGTCCACCTGGTCATACTTCTGACCTAGTCTAAAATCAAATAGACTCTAGATTTAGCCCAGAGAAATTTATTTATTATTCCAATTGGACTCTAAATATCTCACCCGGCACAGCCAGAAGAGGACTGGTCACCCCTTTGAGCCTGGGTCCTCTCTAGGTTTCTTCCTAAAATTCGATCTTCTTAGGGAGTTTTTCCTAGCCACTGAAAATCAACATCACTGTTGTTTGCACCTTGTGGTTTAAAGCCGGGTGTCTCTGTAAAGCACTTTGTGACAACTGCTGTTGTAAAAAGGGCTTTATAAATAATTTTGAAAGTGTTGGTTGCACTTCATTTTTTATATTAATACTGTATTTGTAATATTTCTATGTTGAAAAACAACAGCAAAAGTAGCAGGTAAACCTACTGTTAATTCAACCTGAAGAAATGTTGGTTGCACTTTATTTTTGATATTAGTACTGGATTTGTATTATTTCTATGTTAAAAAACAACAGCAATAGTAGCAGGTAAACCTACTGTTAATTCAACCTGAAGAGATGTTGGTTGCACTTTATTTTTGATATTAATATAGTAGTCATTTTATGTTGAAAAACAACAGCAAAAGTAGCAGGTAAACCTACTATTAATTCAACCTGAAGAGATGTTGGTTGCACTTTATTTTTGATAGTAATATAGTAGTATTTTTATGTTGAAAAACAAAAGCACAAGTAGCAGGTAAACCTACTGTTGAAATGTTGGTTGCACTTACTGTACTTTTATTGAAAATGTACTGAATATTGAAAATGAGAGCAGAACATTTTAACTTCCTGTTAATTCAACCTAAAGTGTTGGTTGCACTTTATTCAAATAAAATGTGAATGCATTTGCCATTAATTGTTGTTTGTTTATATCCATAATTCATTGATACCTGATTCCCTTACAAGAAACAACAGGAATCTAGGAAACTTCACCTGCACTGTCCAGTATCCAGGTATTTATTTCAGTCAAACGGGTTGAATTTTTGGCTGAAAAGATACTGAATCGATTTCAAGTCACTGAATCGTTTCGGATCGTATCGTTCTAAATGAACCATTATCGGCCTTGAATCATATCGACAACCACGAATCGTGATATGAATCGAATCGTGGTTAAATTTAATCGTTACACCCCTAGAAAATACACAAGACAAAGTGACTACAGAACTTCATCTTATGAATAAAGATGTAATTACCTACCAATACCAAGTAAACGTGTGATCGCTGGAAGTTTGAGAGAAGCCTGAGAGGTTTAATGTGTGTGAAACAGCCAAGGTGAAGCAGATCCATCAGACCCACAACACGTATCATATTAGCAGCATTGCCCATAATGATGGCTGGTGCCAAAACACTTCCAAATTATTAAATTATTTTTCTGGATTTTAAGAATCTATTTAAGATCATCCAAACAATAATTATTTTTTTTTTCCTATTTTTTACCTAGCCCTGCATGCATGAGTACTCCATCATTCAGATTTTGTGTGATTGAAAAAAAATAGACTAAATATAACACAGGTAGCAATAAGAGGCCGGAAAAGTTAAATGTACAGATAAGGAACAGTTGGAGGACCAATTTGCAACTTATTATGTCAATTGGCAACATGATTGGGTATAAAAAGAGCCTCTCAGAGTGGCAGTGTCTCTCAGAAGTCAAGATGGGCAGAGGATCACCAATTCCCCCAATGCTGCGGCGAAAAATAGTGGAGCAATATCAGAAAGGAGTTTCTCAGTGAAAAATTGCAAAGAGTTTGAAGTTATCATCATCTACATTGCATAATATCATCCAAAGATACAGAGAATCTGGAACAATCTCTGTGCGTAAGGGTCAAGGCCGGAAAACCATACTGGATGCCCGTGATCTTCGGGCCCTCAGACGGCACTGCATATGGAAATCACAACATGGGCTCAGGAATACTTCCAGAAAACATTGTCGGTGAACACAATCCACTGTGCCATTTGCCGTTACCGGCTAAAACTCTATAGGTCAAAAAAGAAGCCGTATCTAAACAGGATCCAGAAGCTCAGGCGTTTTCTCTGGGCTAAGGATAATTTAAAATGGACTGTGGCAAAGTGGAAAAGGGTTCTGTGGTCAGACAAATACAAATTTGAAGTTCATTTTGGAAAACTGGGACGCCATGTCATCCGGACTAAAGAGGACAAGAACAACCCAAGTTGTTATCAGCGCTCAGTTCAGAAGCCTGCATCTCTGATGGTATGGGGTTGCATGAGTGCGTATGGCATGGGCAGCCTACACATCTGGAAAGGCACCATCAATGCTGACAGTTATATCCAAGTTCTAGAACAACATATGCTCCCATCCAGACGTTGTCTCTTTCAGCATTTTCCAACATGACAATGCCAGACCACATACTGCATCAATTACAATGTCATGGCTGCATAGAAGAAGGATCCGGGTACTGAAATGGCCAGCCTGCAGTCCAGATCTTTCACCCACAGAAAACATTTGGCGCATCATAAAGAGGAAGGTGCGACAAAAAAGACCTTTGAGCAACTAGAAGCCTGTATTAGACAAGAATGGGACAACATTCCTATTTATAAACTTGAGCAACTTGTCTCCTCAGTCCCCAGCCGTTTGCTGTCTGTTACAAAAAGACGAGGGGATGCCACACAGTGGTAAACATGGCCTTGTCCCTACTTTTTTGAGATGTTTTGATGCCATGAAATTTAAAATCAACTTATTTTTCCCTTAAAGTGATACATTTTCTCAGTTTAAACATTTGATATGTCATCTACGGTGTATTCGGAATAAAATATAGAAATTTTAAACTTTCACATCATTGCATTCTGTTTTTATTCATAATTGTACAGTGTCCCAACTATTTTGGAATCGGGTTTGTAATTAGAATACAAAAACCATGATGCTTGCCCCAAACACAATCCAATAAACACATTTCAGCAGTGAAGTGTATAGCCTTCCACTGATATTTCCCAAAGTTCCAAGCTGTGGTGCTACAGAAAACTAAAACACTTTAAAGGGGATGTGATGTGAGGATTAAGGGAGTAGCTGGCTGCTATGAGAGATCGTCAAGCATTCCCTAAGGGGCTGGAATTTCTTCACTGCAGCCTCTTCTCCGCAGTCCCGCTCTGATAAATCACAAGGCAGAGAAATGCTCTTTAATTATGAGAGGTGTGTGTGTGTGCGTGATGAGAGTTCTTTGAAAGTGTAATAACCTGGAAATGTAATTTAGAATATTTGATGGGGCCGACGGCTGCCATTCAAATGAGGATGCTGGATGTGCTGCAGGGGAGTCTCCCTCTTTCTCAGACTCCAGTCTGCATCTATGAAACCCATGCAAATAATGAACCCAAGTCCATGTGTGCCTCTCCATGGTCATGGGCCTTATTATCGGTTACAGTAATTTAGACAATCACACTTAACAACAATTGCAGTCTGAGGTTTACTTAGGTAGTAGGGAGTAGTATGCATAAGCAAAAAGGCATGGGCCGTGCGGTATATTGCCATATGGACAATGAATATCCGATAACTAATGAGACAAATTCCTAGTTCCGGTCTAAGCTAACATTAATACAGACTGCTGAGTGTGCTCCCACCAAGTCACCAATCGACTGTATGTATGACTGGCATATTAATAAAACAATACTAAACAGCCTACACTTAACTTGAGCTTCAGCTAACATACATTTTCATGAGGCTTAGCTTTTAGGCCAAAAGGGATGACACTGCCAAATACAAACATTAGAAGGCAGAGATCTGACACTAATTAAGCTATTTCAACATCAAACTGAATAATTTAGCTATCACCTTAAAATTCAAACCAAATGTCAAGATAACTATGGTTGGGAAAGGTAGATTTCTTGATAAAAATTCAAATCAGCTGTCAAACTTTGAAAAGCCCACAAACCATCTGAATTCTGATTATACGATATCACCACAAACACAACATGGGGACATCACAAGAATCTCGATTACCGCTGATGGACTGAAAACATTATGCATTACTGAGGATATTTTTACTTCTGGATCTGAGTTGTTTATATAGGCCCATCCATTATCCATTTCCTTTTTTATTGAACCAAATCAAAGCATGTCTACTAACGATATAATCTCTAGCTGCTCTTACAACTTTGGAGAAAACCACTTCATTGGTGGCTTAGAATAAAACCCTCCTCATTGCCTCTGCAGCGTTTGGGTTACTTCTGAGAGGCCCCCGCTGCCTTGCATAGGAAAAGCCCCACCCATTGAATGACGAAATACAACACTATAATGGGCGTTGATGCTTCTCTTTTTGCATGGGATACTCTGGTCAGGTGTATGTGGACTGGTGAATGACACATTTTCAATAGGTCAATGGACAGGAATGAGATTCCAGTGCTTGGACCCACTAACTATACTCCCTCTCTCCTCTCTCGCTTTCCCTTTCTCTCTACCCCACTCCTTTCCTCCCTCCCTCTCTCTGTACCTTAGAATTTGGGTTTTTGTCTTTTCAGCCATGCACCTCTGTCTACATTTTTGATTCATATATAGAGAAATGCCCTTTTCATTAAGTATAATCTTGTAATAACCAATAGTGTTGTTTAATATCTTTCTTGCCACTACTCATGTGTGTAGTGGAATGTGTTTTTGTAGTCCTATATGGCGTTTAAAAAGCTATTTCAGAAAGGATCACTCTTCTACAAGTTCATTGAGGCACAGAACAAAATCCAGTGTTTTCTCAGCATCAGGCAAAGGAAAAAACCTGATTCTTCTATAAAGGAAACAATCTGTTAAAGTGGTTTTGTAGCTGCAGCATGCCCTACAAGGCCATTTCAACTAAAGGCTGTGGAACACTGCAGCGAT